>NW_026067950.1:4690986-4744995 GCF_014885135.2 Alexandromys fortis | reverse complement strand
TTCCTCTTCCTTCCTTCCTCTTCCTCTTCCTTCCCCCCTCTTCCTCTTCCTTCCCTCCTCTTCCTCTTCCTCTTCCTCTTCCTCTTCCTCTTCCTCTTCCCTCCTCTTCCTCTTCCTTCCCTCCTCTTCCTCTAGCTGGCAGCTCACTTTTTCCCAGTCTAACTACTGCTGTCCTAACGGCACTGGAAGCCCAACTCCTGGACTCTGGTTTTCCCTGCTTCCACTTCTGAGCGGACCAGGGAAATCTGAAGCCTGCCCTCTACTGGTAACCTCTGAGCATGGCCGATGATGCGAAGCCTTGGCTGGCTTTGGCCTGTACTCTTCTGGCCAAACAAGCTGATGTGGCCCCGGGGACGAGGATGGGCTTTTGTTCACAGGCAGGGGGCGCTGTGAGCTGACTGCAGGACAGAAGCGTGAACTCTGTGGCTGGTGCTGTTGGTTGTAAAACAGCAATAAAACCAGTTTTCTTCACTCCCCCGCTCCAAAAAAAAAAAACCCTGAAAAGGTGAGAGTCGCGTACCCGCCTGTGTGAAAGGACCCTGATGCAGGCCACTCTGCCGAAACCTGAGCCGTCCGCCACACTGAAATGCTTGGCCACCGTATTCTCATGGTCCTAATGGCAACATACGGCCTTTACTTAGTGTGAATTCTGCGCTCCAAGACTAATATGTATTTACACACGAAAATGTAAAAGAGACATTTGTGGCATAATAAAACGGTTTTTGTTTATTTTTGAGGGGCTAGAGAGATGGCTTAGCAGTTAGGAGAACAAACTGCTTACAGAGAACCCAAGTTTGGAAGCCATCACCCATACGGGCAGCTGCTCACACGCACCTAAACTACAGTAGCAGGGGTCACCCCTCCACGTGCACCTGCACACACACCACACATATGTGCACACATGTCTGTGTATATAAACACACACATATATACACATATACATACACACACACACACACACATATATATATTCCCCAACGCATAGGCCTATACATGATTAAAAAACAAAACAATGTTTTTTTCTGGAAAAGTTTTGCTGAGAAGTCATCTCCTGCAGCCCACACCGGCCTTGCACTCACACACGGGATGATTTCCAACTCCTCACCCTCTTGCCCCCACCGGCTAAATGCTAGGATGACTGGTATGGACCCCACCCCACCCCCATTTATTTAATGCTGGGATTGAAGCCAAGGCGTCATAGTTCTAAGCAGGCAGTCTACCAAATGAACTATATCCCCTGCTCCTAAAATAGCTTTTACGCACGCGCGCACGTGTGTGTGTGTGTGTGTGTGTGTGTGTGTGTGTGTGTGTGAGAGAGAGAGAGAGAGAGAGAGAGAGAGAGAGAGAGAGAGAGAAACTGGACACTCAGAGTCCCTAAGGATCAACCTGAGACAACGGCTCTTAAGTTCATTGTCTCACACCAGAAGGAGTAAGAAAGCAAAGATGTGTAGAAGGGACCAGAGCAGAAGCAAACTTCGCTAGGGAGGGTGATAGAAAAGCAAGAACTCGAGAAAAAAAAAAGAAAGAAAGAAAGAAAGAAAGAAAGAAAGAAAGAAAGAAAGAAAGATGAGAACGGCACGGCCTTCCCATAGAGGGGAAGCCTTTGAACTTCTTGTCTGGAGGTTTCTGCATGGCTGTGACAGACTAGACAGACGCTGTGAGACACGTTCATCCACTGGAATACTGTGGACCAAGCCACTGGAGGGCCACGCGCTGGTCCTCCTTCCCCACGCAGGGAAATGGCCACACTCTGTCCACGTGTTCCCACTCGGGAGTGCTTGACACCCTCCCTCCCTCCCCGTCTCTGACTCCGGCTTTGTTAGTTATTGACTTTGACTGTCTGCTAGCTGTTAGCTACTCCGTCGGCCTCTGACCCGGCGAGTGTCTCCAGCACTATTAATTAACTAAGTTCCCTTGGTTTTCACAGCTACTGAGAAGCGGCTTTAGTTTCTCATTAGTTAGCGCCTCATCTGGGGCATGGTCTGGGGTCTCCTTCCTAAACAGGAAAGGCTCTCTTAGAAGCCATCCTTACTCGTGTATCACAGCTAGCGGCACAAGGAGCAAGGCTGGATGGAAGGGTGGAGCCTTGCGTGCGTACGCTCGTTCTTTTTGACCCCTTAAGTCAGCCCTCACTGTAACACGTCTGAGCAGCGCGCAGTTCTCAGCATGGACTCCGTTCCATGACCACCCATAGAAAGCCGCCTTCTGCCTCAGCTTTAGGAAGCCCGGGCTGCCCTCAGACTTGCCATAGCTGAAGATCACCTTGAACCCCTGCTCCTCCTGCCTCTACCTCCCAAGCACTAGTGTCCCAGGTGTGTGCCACCCCACCTGGGGCTCCTTTGTACTTTTAACTAACACAGCGTGATTGGATATATTTACTGGGCACGGTGTGATGATGTGGAAGATTAGATTAGGATAATTGGTAGATCCATCATCTTAGACATTCATTATTTCTTTGTTGTGAAACAATAAATGTATTAGCCCAGAAAAGCTCACCGGTTTTCCCGTCCTTCCGAAGAAGCCCGTAATTACAGTTCCCTCCAGCCCCCGCTGCAAACTCAGAGCGCTGTGTTCTGTAATTTAAACATTAAAATGTAATGTTCTTCCTGTGCTTAATTCTCTCCCCTTTTATTAGTGTGTGTGTGTGTGTGTGTGTGTGTGTGTGTGTGTGTGTGTGATTAAAGACCAATTGATTGCCCCACAATTACCTTCTGAAGTCCAGGAAACTGGATAGGGCATCAAAAATCCATTTTAAATTTGATCTTTTAGTAATTCTCACACGGAGATGGTGAGCAGAGTTTGGCTGGATGCCACTAGAGAGGTGATTTACCCCCCCACACCCCAGTAAAAGCCAAACAAAGGGAGTGGCCCTGGGGCCCAAACGTTTGGAGACTCACCCATCTGGAGATTCTGTTTTCAACTCTGTCTCAGTGTCTGAATCTCCACGTAAGGAATGAGCTTTGGGTGCCAGAGAAATAGTTTGGTGGGTAAAATGCCTGCCATACAACATAAGGACTTGAATTTGAGTCCCGAGCACCCATGTTAAAGCTGAACATGGTAGTGTGTACATAACCCCAGTACTGCCGGGTAAGGACTGAGTGACAGGCAGATCCTAGGGTTTGCTGCCAGCCTGCCTAGGCAAACTGCTAGCCGGTAGGCAAGGCCGCTCTATGGGGTTCTGTTCATCGTCACAGAAGTACTGAGTGCCGCACACCGCGCCCCCATGTCTGCGTTCAGTGCGCTAGACCCCAGTTTGCGAGCTTCAGGCAAGGGGGCTGGAGGTTAAAATACACAAACACACAGACAGAGAGACAGAGACACGGGCCATCCTTGAATTCCCCAAGAATGCCCCCTTTATTGTGTTCAGGGGCAGATTATATGGAGATAGCCACACCCCAGCCAAACCCACCAGAAACCACTCTCCTGCCATCAGGAACTCCTGAAGGTCTCGTGCTCAGAGCAGCTGTAGGCACTCAGATCAGGGGAAAACAAGTTGTTTACAAGAAATTCAGGATCTGGGGTCTCACTGCTCCCAACACTGAGGGCTTCTGAAAGGTTCATTGCTGCAGAGTCAGGGATGCACCAGGCTGGAGGCTGGAGGAGTTGAAGGATGCATTGCTTCAGAGTCAGGGCTGTACAGGGCTGGGGGCCGGAGCAAGACTCCATAAGCTGCTTCCATCCAGAGCAAAGCTGACAACAGGAAGCAGTGGATGCATGGCTTTGTCATCTCCGTCACCATTGCCACCACTATCCTCGTGTGCAATGGTAGGATTCCCGTCTGAGTCTTGGGTCTGAGAAGACAAAGGCACCTGAGAATTTGCACCAGAAAGCAGTTACTCTGGGTTAGGACCAGAATTCACATTAGTTGCGTGGTAGGGAAAACTGAGGTTTTGCAGTCCTGGCTCAAAAGTGCCCCTGAATAGGTGAGCAAGTGTCTGTCACCTCAGCAACAGAAACCTCAGGATCATGAGTTCAAGGCCAGCCTGGGCTACACAGTGAGTCCCTTTCTCACTACAAGGTACCTTGGCTGGGCAGTGGTGGCACATGCCTTTAATCCCAGCACTCAGGAGGCAGAAGCAGGAGGATCTCTGTGAGTTCAAGCCAGCCTGGTTTTAGTTCTAGGAAGTACCTCTCCCAAGCATGCAAGATGCCTTCACTTAAACTCATTTAAACACCTCTACAGTTCCAACCCAGTTGTCAGTTTGTCCTGGGCACTTAAGCGGACAGAGTCATGGGTGTCTGTTTCTTGTACTAAGCCGTTATCAAGGTCCCCAAGCACAGACTGAATTGTGGACTTTCCGCTCTTCTCTGTTGAAGGTCGGGCCCAGGGAGCATCTGCTCACTCCCTTTGATTGTGTCTTCCTCTCCGCTGTCTGCTCACTCCCTTTGATGTGTCTTCCTCTCCGCTGCCTGAGTCTTGCTCATCTTGGAGCTCAGGATGAACTTTTTAGCTCAGTTTCCCCCTTGCAGCTGTGAGAAGCAGGAAGTCAACGCTTCCCCCCTCCCTTTCGATCTCATTCAAGCTAGACAAGTACTTGAACTGTATCCACAACCCCTAGGTTTCAAACAAAAAGAAAATCTCGAATTTCCTAGTGGTAGATAATGCTAGAGGGGGCTGGACCGGGAATTAAAAGTATCCTAGAAAATAAGTAGGGCGTGGTGGTACACACCTTTAATCCCAGAACTGAGGAGACACGAACAGACGGGTCTCTGTTCGAGACCAGTCTGGTCTACAAAGCAAGTTCCAGGACAGCCAGGGCTCTTTTACACAGAGAAACCCTGTCTTGGAAAACAAAACCAAACAAATCAAAAGTATCCCAGAAAATAAAAAGAATTTAAAGGGGGGGAGTGAGATTACCAAGACCAAAGGCTAAAAGAACCTTTCTCTTTTATTTATTTTTTAAATATTTATTTATTTACTTATTATGTATACAGTGTTCTGCCTGCACATATCCCTGCAGGCCAGAAGAGGGCACCAGACCCCATTACAGATAGTTGTGAGCCACCATGTGGGTGCTGGGAATGGAACCCAGGCCTGGAAGAACAGACAGTGGTCTTAACCCCTGAGCCATCTCTCTAGGCCCTAATAAAAGATTCTTACAACCAGATGAAGAAAGAACACAGATTAACAAAGAAATGATGAATCTGGTATTGACGGCTCAGAAGCAATGGTGGAGGCAAAAGAAGGACTAAACCGTTAGTGTCAAAACTACCTGAATTGTGACTCAGAATTGTGTACTGCTAGAGAAAAACATGGTGCCATAGCACGCACCAATAAAGCTCCTTGCTAAGGTCAGGGGAGGGCTTCTGCGATAGGCATGGGAACCCCACGATGGGATTTCGGAGCAGGGAAGAGAGACCAGAGTCAAAGAAGAGTGTAACTTTGACAGGTGGGAATGCAAGGAGGCCGCCGAGTGGAAAGGATCAAAAAGAAGCAGTTTTATTTTGGTGACTAGTTTGGGGGTCACGGCTCTTCAGGGTGGAGGCCACGGTGGTGGAGAGTGGCTGATGTTCAACTCCTATGCAGGCATTCTTCTCGCTGTGGGACAGTCTTTCCTTCGCAGGTAATCCTTCCTGGAAGTGTCCTCACAGATGGCCTTACCCAGAAGTGTGTCTCCTAGGGTATCCTAAATCCAGTCAGCTTGACAGTGAAGGTTAGCCATCTAGGGAGTTCCTAGCTGGACCGCCCAGAGAGGATCTTTGCAACACCGTCCAGGGCGATCAAGCAGGGAGGGGGCGGTCAGGATAAAGAAGTCACAGATAATAAGAGTGACCAGTATGAAGGATGGGGGATTCTGGGTAATCTGATTTAAAAGATACTAAAATTAGACAGAGTGGATATAAATAGGAGAGCCCAAAGGTGAAGCAAGTTTGAAAAAGAGCTCAGAGGAAGCTAAGCAGAGTTTGTGTGTAGAGAGAATTTTTGTTTGTACTTCAAAAAGTTATCTACACAATAAACAATAATAAATGTTTTTTTCTTGACAGAAACTGTAAATACCAATGGCTCCTCACTAAAGGAACGGGCTTGAGGAAGAAGGAAAATAAAACCACAATATGTGGGTGGGGAGACAAAGAAAGGAAAAAGTAGACAACAACAGCAGGCACTATTGTGGGCTGACGTTTATAAGGCTAACACTCCAGTTCCTGAGTTTAAACATCAAATAAGACAGAAATCGAGTACTAATGCATGAGGGGGTGATACTAATGATTAAGCCCCTCATGGTCCTGCTAATTTCCAAAAGGAAGCTGATGGCATAAATTAAGTTTATATATTAAGCTAAACATATTAAAAGTTCTTATCATTACACAATTCAAGTATTGTGTAACTTCTGATTAATTCAAATGGAACTGTAAAAACTAATTTTCAATGCACATCTTTAATCCCAGCACTCAGGAGGCAGAGGTAGGAGGATCTCTGTGAGTTCAAGGCCAGCCTGGTCTACAGGTGGAGTTCCAGGACAGCCAGGGCTACATAGAGAATCACAAAAAAAAAAAAAAAAAGGAAAAACAAAAAATTGTCCTCTGACCTCTACAGGCATGCTGTGGCATGTGTATGCACTAGTGTGAGTTCATACACATATATACACACATACGCACACATGCATATATACACATAAACACATGCATACACACATATACATGTATACACACATGCATACATACATATAAATACATATGTACACACAAACAAAATAGCAAGGAAAAATGAGCTTCTGGCATCAACAAAGCAACAGAAATAGCAAGAGGGACTCTTCCTCAAAAACAGGAGGAAGAAGAGAACAGACTTCCAAAAAGTTGTCCTCTGCACACAACACATATGACACATACACACACACTCACACACAGACAAACAAAAAGTTATCTGTCCTCTGTGCATACTGTGGCATGAGCACACATACACTCACAGACACACAAATACACACACGCTGTGACACATATGTGACATGCATACACTCGTAGACACACAAATACACACATGCAAATAATAAGAATACATCTTTAAATTAAAAAGACGAGTTGAATACACAAACAGTTATGCATTATTTATGAAAAAGAGGCCCAACTTTATAGTATTTCTTCACATTGATGAACAGATGCAGGACAGAAAATCAGCAGGCGTAACTTGATACATCCATCTTAAAAACAGAAGGACTAGCAAAGATCACTTGGGAGAAAAGAGCAAGGTAAGTTGTTGCCAAGAAACTCAAGTATGTCTATAAAATTTGAGTAGTTAGGGAGGCATACTGGATGCTGGGGAATGACCTGGAAGGGAAAGCAGAGAAGAGTGAATGCAGAAACAGGGCACACAGATGTTAGAGCCACAAGTAACAGAGGTGGTGTTGCAAGTCCATGGTGAAGCAAGGATTACTGTGACCATATTAAAATGAAATTGCTAGAGAGAGAAATGGTGCAGTAGCTAAAATTCATGCGTGAGGACTGGAGTTAATATCCCCAGTGGATATGGTAGCCTATCTGTGACTTCCTAGCTAGTAGATTAGTCATATCAGTGAGCTCAGGGAGAATTCCCAGAATCAACTTTGGTCCGATGCATTCACACACATGCAACCGTATAAACATATATGCACACACATATGCAAGCACACTACAGATGCTTAGGGAAAATAAAGAAGATGAAGTCTTTAGGGCTGAGGAGATGGCTCAGAGGGTAAACGTGTTTCCTGTGTAGGGGTGAGGATGTGAGTGTGAGTCCCCAAAAGTCTTGTAGAGCCCAGCACGTGGACCCCAGTGCTGCTACAGCAAGACGGAGACAGACATGGGAGAATCCGCGGGAGCTCACAGGCCAGCTCGTCTGGGGTACACTGCAGCAAAGCAGCAATGGACCCAAAAGGTGGAGAACAGAGACCAGCATGATAGCTGTCCCTCAGATGTAGCCCGTGTGTACCCTCGCGCTCACAGATACACACACACCTGCACACACAGACACGCGAGCATGCACACACACACAGGTTTCAAAAGGAAAGACTTTTTCAAATGGCCACCTAAAGATAACCCACAAACCAGGAGCAGCATTATAGCATAGCACTAGAAGATTATTATCCCAAATGCATTTATAGAATTAAAAATCAATGGAACAGATGAACAAGCAAGCATGCCATCTTTCATGACAGACAAAAGCCAGGGTCCATCACAATCATAACTTGGTGATCGTAATATGTTTTTTTTAAAAAAATAATTCTCAGCTCCACAATGCCAAGTGTTAGAAACCAGGACAAGGAGGGCTTATTCACATGAGAACTGACGTGTGCGGGAATATCACAGGAGGGTAATTCTGAATCATGACTATGAACACGGTGTCATCTGCTACTCTACACCCTGGGCTCAGGTGCACAAGGAAAGATGAACAGTGGTGTCTGTGCTTGGCTAATTGTTACTGAGGGGGGAAATGTGGACAACATTTGTCTCAGAGAACGGCTGAATGGTGGCCCAAGCATTTATTGAAATACTATATCCAGCGGTCAGACGAGTTATGGCTGGCTACGCTCATAACCACAGATACGCTCATATACACAGGACCGTGCTTAAAAAGGTTATGGTAGAATCTGTACAGCATGTCTCCATTTATGTGAAGACTCAAAAACATGAAAACTTAAAGAAATTGGTCAAATAAGGAGCCTTTAAACGTTACTGTATAATTTGTACTTTGACATATCTGATGCCTGCATGGTTCACTAGCCTCCAAGCTAACAGAAAATTAAGCATTAACTTCGGTGCTAACAAAAGATATCTGCTGTACCAAAACCTTTAAAATTTGTCTGCAAAATTGTGGTATCTCAGTAGAGAATTAGGAAGGTTATTCTTGAGCGTCTCTAAGGTGTCGCCAGTGAGTCAGTGAGACATCCTTTATCCTAAGTTCCTGCCCTTCTAGCTGCCTGAGCATGAAGTATTGTCAGCTATCCGCCTGGGCTGACTGTAGCTTTTGTGGACGTTCTGTCTGGCGACTGCATGCCTAGACCACCAAAGCCTTCGGTGTGGACTCTGACGGCAGGCAAGACTGAGCGACATGTCCATGGCGCAGATCTCGGCTCTGGTGTGCGGTGTCGGAGGGTTTGGCGCTCTCGTGGCTGCCACTACGTCCAATGAGTGGAAGGTGACCACCCGTGCATCCTCCGTAATAACTGCCACTTGGGTTTACCAGGGTCTGTGGATGAACTGTGCGGGGAACGCCCTGGGCTCCTTCCACTGCCGGCCACACTTCACTATCTTCAAAGTAGAAGGTAAACGGGAGAGCTGTGTTTGGGGCTGGAACGGGGTGCTGCCTTCACCTTCCTTAGCTGGGTCAGCACGCTGTTGACAGCTGCCCGCTTGGTCTGTGTGAGCGTGGCATTTTGCCTAAGATGGATGGGAGCTCTCTTGGCTAAAAGAATTAAATGACTGATTTGGACAAAGGGAAATTAAGAATAACCTTCTGGATCGTGTAGACCTGGCTGACGTCAGGAAGAGACTCCAATGAAATAGGTGGGAACAAAGTGCGTTGGTTTAAGACCTGGTGTTGGAATGTTTGAGGAGTCAGAGAGAAATCTTTGCAGTTCTGTCTTTCATTGAGTCTCCTGCCTGCAGGATAACACTGAATGAAAGAAATCATTCAAAAGTCAGAGTGGTTCTCATGTTCTCTTTTCTAGAACCATGTTTTGTGATGAAATAACGGTGCCATAAATGGAAGGAAATGCCACGCATGTCCCTTCTGGTTCTTTCTGTTTGGTTTTCATATGTGTGTCGTCTTCCTCTTCCAAATTCTGCATCTTAAAGAGGAGAGTTTTCTTTGGTTGGTTCTTTGGTTTTAAAGGTATTTCACACTTTAGAATCCTCCAGAGGAAATAACTGTCATTTGCCTTATAACTTTTTAATACTCTCCATCCGCCTTCCCTTGCTGAAAACTTCTGCAAATATGCCTGCGGTGCACACCCATTGGGTTAGAAACTCTGCCTGAGTTTTGTTAAGATTCAGACTTTACACAGGTGACAAAACCATACCTTGGCCTTAGGGGAGGGAGGGAAGGAAGGAAGGAAGGAAGGAAGGAAGGAAGGAAGGAAGGAAGGAAGGAAAATGGAAGGAGGGAAGAAAGGAAAATTTACCTAGAAGTTCTTAAAGCATATTATTTTAAGGGGCTTCATGTCAGGCAGGTCTGTGTATCATTAGTCCCTAGTGGGTGCCAAGAGGTAAAACAGACACTTCAATAAAGCCAGGATATAATTCATAACAAGCCATGGGTAAGCTCAGTTAGTTAGCCCATATGCTAAACTACACAAAAGCTATGCCTTTTTATATAAGGGATGTATGCATTCCCAGATTTTACTGTCCCCAGGGAATCCTGGCACAGTCTCCTCGGATACTGAAGAATGACTGTTTCTGAGGATGACATTGCTGTGAGGGGAATTGAAGCCAAACCGGGGTCACTTGGACAGGCAGGTTATGTGTGTGTAGATTTGCCCTAGGCTCTGGTATGCAGTGAATTCTGTTGTATTTGCGAATGAGTGGGTGGGTGTAGCAGTGGACGAGACTAGAGGAAGTTCAGGGTGAAAGCCATGGCCCTGGGTGAAGGCTGCAGAGCGCTGAATGAGTGAGCTGCCCAAGTAACAGGACTGGGCTCGAAATCAGCAAACCAACCTGGAGTTGGCCTTACTCATCAGCTGTGAGACTCAGGCTTCAGCAACAACTCTGAGACTCATCTATACTGTATCTCTTCCATAAATTGGGAGAACTGGACTCTTGGGAGAACTGGACTCCAATGGCTCCTCAAGGCATCTCTCACCCCAAAGTCAATTCAGGAGCCTCACAAACTTAATTGCTGACGTCCTCCATCCTCTGGCTCTTACACTCTCATTGCCTCCTCTTCCACGGGGCTCCCTGAGCTCTGAGGGAAGGGATTCGATGAAAACATCCCATTCAGGATGGGTGTTCTAAGGACTCTCTCTCCATGTAGTGTCTGGCTGTGGGTCTCTGCATTTGTTCTGTCTGCTGCCAGAAGAAACTTCGCTGAGGATGACTGGATAAGGCACTGATCTACGAGTATGGCAGAATATCATTAGGACTCATTTTATTGATACTTTTTTTTTCTTTAAAGATCAGTAGTGTTTGACTTTATCCTGGGTCTCTTGGCTATCTAGTCTCCGGTTCTGGGTCACCTATGCAGTGTCAAGTATGGGCTCTGTCTCATGAAGTGAGCCTTAAGTCAAATCAGATACCAGTTGATTATGCCCACAAGTTCTGGGCCATCATCACCCAGCACATCTTGCACACAGGACAGACTATAGGTCAAAGGTTTTGTGACTGTGTTGGTGTTTATGTGTCTCTTTTGGTAGCCTTCAGAGTACCTTCCCACGCCAAACAGACTAGAGTGTAGGGATGAAGTCTCCATGCAGGCACTGGTTGACTTCTCCATGGTCAATGGCTTGTGTAGGTACTGTCCTTAGCAATGGGACCCCACTGTCAGTTTGCAGAGAGCAATATATTGACTTAGCAACAGCCTGGGTTGCTTGGGGATTTCCATGGAGTCCCCTTGGCCAAGAATTGAATTGGACACAACCCAGTCATGCTACTGGGAGTCTTGTTTTATGGCAAGAGATGGCCAGTCGGGACTGAGTAAGATTTCCAACATTTAATCTATGTAGCAGGATCTCTGTTCATGTCACCAAGCCTTGGCAAAGAGCTGGGTTCCCAGGGAAATGCTTAGAGAACAGAAGAACATATAGTTTTCATGTGGGTTTATGATAGGATTTACAAAGAACCATGGTTTATCCAAGTGTGGGCCATGGACAGACAGCACCTACGGCCCCTAAGAACTTTCTAGGAAAACACAATCTTAGGTTTCCACCTAAAGGATTTCCAGGGACTTCTTACACATTAGAAGTTTTAGAAAACCCCATTTAGAAGCTTGGATCTAGAATTCTGAAAGCCTTCACAATTACTGAATGTCTTAGTCTCCCCAAACATTGGTTTGTGTGCGTGTGCGTGTGTGTGTGTGTGTGTGTGTGTGTTTGTGTGCACTCAAGCACGTGTATGTATTCTTGCAAGTGCAAGCACACACATATGGCATGCATGTGGTGGTCTAAGGATAGCCCGGGGTGTCAATCCTCACCTCCTGCCTTGAGAGAAGCTCTTTTTGTGTTTTTTTTCTGTGGCACACACCAAGTAAGCTGACTCTTGAGCTTCTGGGGAGCTCCTGCCACTGTTTCACAACTCCTGGTAGGAGTGCTGGGGGACACAACTCCCCAGGGAGTGTTGGGATGACAGACACAAACACAATGCCTGTCTATGTAGAGCCTGGGGATTCAGTTCAGGTCTTCACACTTACACAATAAACACTTTTCCTCACCGAGCCGTCTTCCCAGACTTCAGTATTCTTGTTATGTGGTGATTACTGGACACAAAAGAGGCCAAATACAGGGTTATTCTGCCTGACAAAAAGAAGGGCGTTGGGGCTGGAGAGATGGCTCAGAGGTTAAGAACATTGGCTGCTCTTCCAAAGGTCTTGAGTTCAATTCCCAGCAACCACATGGTGGCTCACAACCATTTGTAATGGGGTCTGGTGCCCTCTTCTGGCCTGTAGGCATACAACACATACAGAATATTGTATACATAATAAATAAATATTTTTTTTAAACAAAGAAGGGCCTGCATAAGAAGTGGCAATTACTGCGAACACCTCTTTAACTCTTTGAAACCCCACATCTCAACTGTAAGAAGGTGCTTCCAACCAAGGCTTTGGTAGCTGCTGTTTGGACCTCAAAGCCACATGGAAGCAGGCCTCTGGTTCCTGCGGCACCTCTTGTTGGGGGAAGACCGAGGCAAGGATTCCTATCAAGTGACATAGTCACATATGTATCTTGAAATGTCCTGGGACTGTTCAAATCAGCCATGGCGAGACACACGATGCACCAATGCCGGTAATGTGTAGGGGAAAGGCCTTTCCTCCTCACAGACCTGAGGAACGCAGGAACAGGCACACCTGCAAGGCCCTCTGGGGAAGAATGAGATGAACTAACAGGCAGGAAAAGGGAACAGAGCATGCACCTGTGTCTCCTCAGGAAAAAACTGTGCTGGACAGAGCCACTGACTTGGCCATGTTCTGTACTGACTAGTTTAAATGACTTTTAGCAAGCTCTCAGGCCAGGGCTGTCTAGTTCCTGGCAATTAGGAGCTTGGGGTGTGAGAACTGGTTAAGGAGCAGCTGGGGAGCGGTTTTTGGCTGATTGGTCTGAAAGGCAGGCCTGCAGAGTTAGCTAGCAGTGTCTGAGAGTCAGCCAGCTCTGGGGAAGGGGTGTGCTAGTCAGCAGAGGTCACAGGTCAGAGACTGAGAAACTCAGACAATACTGCGTCAACACCGGACCCTGGGTCTCTGCCCTGGTGTCGGCTGGGCAGAGCTTGGCTGTCGCATCCCAGCTTGAGGCAGAACACACATCTAACTTGCCGCAGCTTTTTTGCTGACAGGGTTATTTTGTGTCAGAACAGCTCACGTTTAACTTTCCTGGGGTTGCTCACTGCCTGTGCGTTTGCTCAGCCACCTCTACTGAGTGTCCCTCTGCACAATTCTGTCACCTAACCCACCGGAGACCAAATCTCCTCATAAGAGGAAGACACTCAAAAGATAGCTTTAAAAATATTTGGTGTCTATGTGCCTGTGTGTGTGTGTGTATATGCACACACGTGTTAAGTGCACATTTGCATGCAGATGTGCATGCATGCAGATGTATGTGAGGGCCAGAGGTCAGCAGCAAGTGCCACTGGGAATCCAGCTCTGGTCCTCACACCCACACAGCAAGCACACTACTGCCTGAGCCACCTCCCCCATTTCCTCAGAGGACGTTGTCTGAGAAGGCATTCATTCATTCATTCCCAAACTTCCCTCACCTCTGCGTAATGAGATAATGCAATGCTCACCACAGAAAACTGCATCGCTCCTAGGGGGAATTAGCCAGCTGGTCTACAATTAAGCCTTTGTGAGGTTCTTGTATTATAGGCAAATTTGATTATCAAAGGCTGACAATTGGCAAGTGGCTATGTTGCCATGTTACAGACACAGGAGGATCTTGCGGGATTTAATTTCTTGATTCATTAATGTGTCCTGTCATCAAAGCCATTACTAGATTCCTGTCATAGACTATCTACTCTGTGTTTCACCGGAGGGCAGGACATGGGCCTTTCTGAGACTCTGTAGCTTAGACCGAGGCAGAGAGTCAGCAAATATCTCTGCCTAGAATCGCTGCAGCTACCAGGGTAACTACAGGGCAAGGGGCACAGAATTCCTGGAAGAATGGATGCTGGCATCATCTGGAAAGATGGCAGATGCCTGGGAGGGCAAGAGAGGAGGCATCTCAGGCTAAAGTGCCGACCCAGCCCCACAATTCTGTCCACTCGGGACAGAAGGCTGAAAGCTCGGGCTGCCTGGCCTGTAGACGGGAGTGTGTTCACGGCTTCAGCGGTGACACACAGAGCAGTGTCTGGCACCTCCATGCAAAGGCAGGAGAGCCACATGTCCCAGGGAATGGCCAGAACACATCAATAAGACCGAAGTCTGGCTGTAGACAGAAATAAAGAGGACACTGCCAGGGACATTTAAAGTCTAAGGGATTAGACTTCACTTGGTGTTAGACGCTACAAAAGTAGTGTAAGCTTTAATTCCTGATGGGATTTGGCTGTGGGAAGATTGTCGGGGTTTTCGATTAGAACATGAACAGAAACGGCAGTGGGAATCGAAGCAGACATGTGGAGGAAGAGCTGATGTGTTAGCGGCTTTTGGGAAATGAAGGGGTGCGTAAGAGTTCCTGCAGGGAGCCTGGTGGCTGGTGAGAGAGAGAAAACTGGGCACACAGCTCATCCCCAGCCTAAGCTTTTGTCCCTTGGCC
This sequence comes from Alexandromys fortis, assembly GCF_014885135.2. Taxonomy (NCBI): domain Eukaryota; kingdom Metazoa; phylum Chordata; class Mammalia; order Rodentia; family Cricetidae; genus Alexandromys; species Alexandromys fortis. Next base: position 4,730,131 of record NW_026067950.1, on the reverse strand, counting down.
TCATACAGTACTTATTAGCATGCAGCATGATTCAAGTTCTCCAGTCCCTTCTTTTTAAAATACTTTAATCTATTCTTTGACAATGTGCACATGTGTACATAATGGATCTTGACTGTATTATTATATATTATTTATTATATATTATATGTATTATATATTATAATATATTATATTATTATATGCATTATATATTATAATATAATGTATTATTATATATTAACTCCCCCATCAATCTCTCCACCCCAGCCACTCCTCTTAGTTCCTTTTCCATTGCCCTCACAAGACATCGTGACCAAGGCTGCTTGACAAAGGAAGAGTTTATTGGGGTCAAAGAGTCCACGTTGGCAGAACACAGGCAAAGCCACGGGAACAGGAAGCTGAGGGCACACAAGAGAGAGAAAACTAGGAATAGCATGAGTGGCAAAGCCTTCAGTGACAGACCTACAACCAGGCCACACCCCCTCAGCCTCTCCTAAATGGGACCAAGCATCCAAATACCCAGGACAATAGGGACATCTCATCCAGGGACACTCCACCCTGGACTCTTTTGTAACGTCTTCTGCTTTGAATCCTGTTTTGTGTGAACGACTTACTGAGTATAATTAGGGCTGTTTGTGTAGTTTACTTACTAGGGCATAGCTATACCAAAGAAAAGGACTCCCCTAGCCAGCACCTATGAACCGCCCAGGGAGGGATCAGGTGTCTCTAGCCCCTCCCCCATCGGCGGTGGAATGTCGGCTGGCCCTATCTTCTGTAGGTCTTGTATGGGTACCTACCCAGCTGTATATCCATGATTGTAACAACAGTCTTGTCCCATCCAGGAGCGTCCCGCGGTGCTCTTCCCAATGCCCGAGCTCTTACACAACTTCTGCCCCCCCCCCATCTTCCACAGTGTTCCTGCAGTCTTGAAGGACTAGATAGAGCCGTCCTAAACAGGCTTCGACAAATCACAAGTCTCCGTATTAACCTCACCCATTGCAAAAAGACATCCCTAACTGGATGCTTAGTTTTGAAAAGTCAGCTGCGTGGAATGAGACAGAAAAGTTTGAGCAGATGTAGTTTTTTATGTAAAAAAAAAAAAGCTGTACATTTAGAAGTTTAATACAAACTGGGAGGGAAGTGGAGTAGCAACAGAAACGAACGCAACCTCAGGCTGCCGTTAGGAGCTGGGGAATCAGCAATATGAGGAGAGAGACAAAATAGCACAACGTAGCCCCCCATATTCTATACTGAGCTTTAACAGACATAAACACAAACCATATTCACTCATCCAGAGGATGTAACTAGGAAGAAGAGCTAGGCCTTGGGATAACCTCATGGGGACATTTGGTGTTTCACATGTAGGAAAACACATGAAAAAATGTAAGGGGTGAAAAGGAGAAACATGGGATGTGGGGGTCGGTGTTACAACGAAGTTACTTAGGATTTCCTGGAGAATTAGTTTCTACCATGGTGCCCCAAAGTGGACTGGGTTGCTGCACAAAGAAATGATGACAGGTGCCCAGCAAAGCACCATACATTATAATATATATGATGAGCTAATGTTACTCTGTTTAAAGCCAGATGTTAACGTATGTCGGATCAAAGTTAGAAACAACAGTTCTCGGGGTGTAAGTTGGAGTTTTGAGGATCCTAAGAAACCCACAGTATGTGCCACGTTTGCCGGGAGACAGAATGACTGTTCCCAAATCCAGGTGCAGGGCTAAGCCATGGGATAGGGGGGGTACAAACAGCTGAGCCCTGCTTTTAGATGAATGGCCATTGGTTGACATTTATTTGTACATACCAAACATAAACCACAAATAAAACCAGTCCGGCTATCCTGCAAGCAGAATGGTTTTCTCCTGAACATGAACCGTAGTTCGGGTGAAGCTGATGGGGCACTGGGGTCTATTTTCTTAGTTGACTCCTGCCAGCTGCTCCCTTTGCAAGCCCAGCAACCCCATGCAGCTCCTGTCTTGAGATTTCTGCCCGCCACAGAACTGAGTCAGCGCTGAGGTTAAGAACCTGGAGATCAGCTGATGCCCATTTTCCCGTCTGAACCCGGCGTCAGACTTCTATGCTGTCTCTTTGGGTTCCAGGCAGGAGATTGATCACATAACTGTCAAATTCCCTGATACCAGCTGGCCCGGTGGCCGCCTCCTGACCCAGCGCCTGCCCTGAGCTGTCTGATTAACCAACCGGCCTGGTAGCCACATTTCTTCAGCCTGCTCTGTTCTCTCCCACACTACAAAGGACATTTTTCTCGATGGTGCTGTGGAAGAGGGATGGGAAGGTGGGCGTGGGCGCGGGGGCATGCCTGCGCATACGCACTAGTCACATAAGGGATCCATTCTTTTCATTTTAAAGGTACTCAGGAGCCTGTAGTAACTCCTAGTACCCAGCTTAATCCTGGGTGCCAGGGGCAACAGCACTAGCAAGGTGCCCGCTGAAGTGATCTTCCCAGGTATGGGGCAATGCCGATACTGACCTGCGTAGGTGGCTCAGGAGTTCTTAGAGGCGGTGTAGCAGCCTGTCCTTTATTGCTCTAAGGGCACCTCTGCTTCCTGTGCCTTCAGAAGCGCCTACAGGGAGAGGTGGGCGATGATCTCTCCAGCTTTCCCTCCAATTCCACTTAGAATTACGAGCAAATACGAATTCGCTAGAGCCTTCCACGTGGCGCATGCGCATCTCGTGCATTTTCTTACCATGAAGCCCCACCCACCCCCACCGCTTATCATGTAGCGCCTCATGCATGTTATATAATTATTCTCAGATGGAAAGATAGAATTAGTAATCACAGCTAACACTGGAGCTTGCCGCTCACCCTAGTCAGTAATCTACACAGAACGAGGATCAGAATGGAAAACTCAGCTTCCCGCTTTGCCAATGTGAGCATCCAGCCCACTATCGCCTTGTCCTACTAGGACACACAAGGGCATTCCTGAAATGATTTTACCTGCCTCCAGGTCACCCAGAATCCTCAGCATCTGGCATACCCCTCCCTCTCTCCTTTGCTTCCTGGTCTAGTTACTAGCTGTGTGGCCCTGTCCCCATTGCTTCCCAGAGGGACTGGGCGAGTAACAGTTGGTTACCTTGGTTACCGTTTGCTCCAATTCACAGTAGCCTTGCAGGCTACCTTCCACACGTGGCCCATTCTTCTCCGTATTAGCAAATCTCTCATCTTAGGATTGTGGAAGGCCTTCTACATATTCCTCTGTGGGATTGTCCCTGCAAACCCCCCTCTGCACCCTGACCTCCCAAGCCAGAAGCATGGTGTCCATATCTTTCCTCACTGTCTTGCCCATCCTGCTGACGGCTCCACCGTACTGCTCTCTGTATCCTGGCCTCTCTGCTGTGTATCCTCTTCACAGCCCTCCCCGGCGCCCCTACTTCTCAACCCCTCTGGATATACACACCGGGATTCTCACCATGCCTCCTTCCTTTCTAGGCTCATATCTGACCATGCCACAGAACGAGCCTGGTAGCCCCTTCCATTGCCCCGGAAGATCCTCCGAGTCTCAGGCACAGGTGACTGCTCACCCAGGCTCAGCCTCTGGGCTCTCTCTGCTGCCCTAGATTTGCATGAAATGTTAGGGGAAAAGAACATTCTATTTTCCTACTCCTTCTGAGAAGGCTCTATGGCACAGCCAGGGGTAACTTCCAAAGCCAGAGCTTGCTAGTTCAACTCCAGGCTTCCTTCTCCTGCTGCGGAGAGCAGCCACATGCATGGTGCAGCTCTGTCCTTCTGCTGCTGCTGAGAGCAGCCACATGCATGGTGCAGCCCTGCACAGATCCTCTCCCTGGTCCTCATACGGGCTTTTTGTGACAGTTTCTGGGGCTGGAGAGAAGGCTCAGTGGTTAAGAGCACTGCCGTTCTTCCAGAGGACCTGGCTTCAATTCCCAGCACCCAAGTATCTGGCAGCTCACAAGTATCCGTAACTCCAGTTCCAGGGGACCCGACACCCATGGCAAAACACCAACGCGAGTAAATTAAAGTTAATTAAAAAATATGTTGGATGCTACAATTATGTTTGTTTCATGGGCGCAGTACCTTGAGTTTAGAGAAGAGACACAATCTCATGACAAAGGTGCAGTGGATTGTGGTCATGGCTGAGCTCCAGCCCCCCATCCTTCCAGCATCGGCCCATCAGGGCTCCCTCGCAGTGACTTCCTCTCAACAAGAGATCAGGCCATCCTGCTCAGCCCTGCTTCGTTGCCCTCTATCTCTCCTGCCTCAGTCTTTACCCCATGCCACCTCCCATGCCCGGCCTTTTAACATCTTCCTCCGGGACCCCACCCCCATATTGCTTGGTACCAGCTTTGTGATTTTACTAATTTCGCTTCTATTAGGGCTACTTGCATACTTTCTGTCTCTTGGCACTGGATCGTAGCTCCACAAGGACAGGGATTTAACAATTTCTGCCTGGCCCTTGCCTGGACCATTCGATACAAAATCTATGTTTTTTGTTTTTCAGACAGGGACAATCTCTAGAGACCTGGAATGTCTCCTACTCACTGTGGAGCCTGGAATGCCCTCACATTTGCAGCAATCCTCCTGCCTCTGCGCACAAATGCTAGAATTACACTCACGTGCACCCCAGGGAGATCAAACCCATGATCTATATGTGTCCAATTAATGAGTAATCATTCGTGAAGCTGAGCGGATGAATGCAGGACCTGGATCATGGGTCAGCGAGATTTCTTTTTCAACAAATACTGTCTGTTTTATTGGATTTTGTATTGCTGTAACAGAAGACAGGACAGCTGTAACATGTATACCACAATACAAAGAAAGGAAATTCACTCACCTCACACTTTGAGAGGCTAAAACCCAAGGTAAAATAGATTTGTTTTTTTTCTTCTTCTTCTTCGATGTGTTGCCTATTCTGTCCTTAAACTTGCAGAAGTCCTCCTGCTCAGACTCTGGGGCACAGAGATTACAGTGGTGAGCCGGTACACTCAGCTAGGCAGCCTGCACATTCAGCCTCCCGTGAAAGCTACCTGGTAATCTGTGGAAACCCAGAAATGGAAGCTGTAGGGGCCTGACTTGACTCTTTTTTTATAACAAGCAGCTTCCTCTTTTGAGGCCCCATCCACTATGCCAGACCAACGTTACCACAGATGGACCCTCCAATGACCTAACAACCTTTCATATGTACACCCTTAAAGGTGCCAGCACCACCCCATGGGGACCAAAGCATCTTTGGGGACACCCTCAAACCTTATCCAAACCATAGTTCTTACAGGAGAATTATGGAATCTCTCCAGAGAGATACAGTTCCACATCCAACTTCCGGTGCAAAAGCCTGGCACGGCAGACAGGAAGTACTCAGGTCCACTTAGAGGAGGTGTCCTGCGACGCATGCATCAGTGGGACCTTTGTTTCTGGGCTCAGATCCCATTTCTGTGATCACCTATTGTAGAACATGTCCGGGATTTGCAGCAATGTCTGAAGTGTACCCTATAATATCTGTGACCCCCTAGTTTCCTTTTAGGCCTTCATTTTATAGAACTTTTCATTCAAACGTTAATAGTCTGAAAATCTCAGACCCATCCACACTGTTCCTTCTGAGTAGCAGAAAACAACCCGCTGAAAAATCTGTCCGTGACTCTAAAGCCACAGACGGTGGCTGGCCAAACTAACTCTGATTACCTCGGCGGAACGAGTCTGAGCCCTTTCTCTCTCCCGAGGGACTCTGGACTAAGTCCGTCTCCTGGGAATTAATGACTCTCAGATATGGATGTGGTGGTTGCCCTTGTCCATAAATCACGCAGCCATGCGTGACCGCCATCAGCAGAAACCGGGCTCCCCGGCTCCCCATCTGCAGGACTTCAGAGTGGCCAGGTCACGTGGTCGTTTTTATGAGGGCTCCAGTTTCCGAAAGCTAAGAGCGGCTGCAAAGTGCAAGGTAAACACATGGCGCCATTCACTTCCCGCAGACCGAATTACCAGCTGTGGGCCTCCCGGGACAGATAGGACCCGCGAGGTTATCTCTGTCACAGCATGTGGCTGAGCATGACTGGCCGGGAAATGGGGTGCTTTCTTGTCTTGCTTTCCAACTCCAGTGGGTGAGATGGGAAGGGGAAATAATCTTCCAACAATAAACTGCTTCCTCTCTGGGATTGCTTCCTGCCAGGATTTCCTTAGCTACTCTCTTCCTTCCGTAATTACACAGACTCACCATTAGCCTTCAGCTCTGAAGACCTGTAAATAGCCTTCATTATTAGCTTCAGTTCCTAGATCCTCCCCACCTGCTTACAAATGTTGATTCCTAATCTGCAAGGCCTTTTTGACCTTTTAATCTCTCTGCCTTGTGTGTCACTTCTCCTTTTCCCATGTGCAAAAGTGTGTCCTTGACCGAAGTAGTCTCCCGAGGCAATGCGACCAGTTTTCCATTTGTGTCAAAGTTCTGGTGGGGTCTAGGGTGACACTGTAGGCTTTCCTAGGTGTCCTGCCATCCCTGTGCTTCCCTGGCGATTCCTCTTCATTAACTCCCCACTGCTCCCCATCTCCCTGGAGGAAGACAGGCTTTCTTCTCAGCTGGGCTATAGTTTGGCTTTGGTTTCAGCAACGGCATCACCAGCCCTCCAAACTCACCGGCCACTCCTCTAACACATGTGATAAACCGTATGCACATACTGCATCCGCGCAGCCCCTGACATACCTCTCCCGGCAACATCGCTGTGTGCAAGCTCCCCATGCTGGTGATTCACCACACGGTCCCCTCAAAAGTCTTATTCTACCCCGCTGGCCTCTGATTGCCTCTCCATCCCTTCCCCCTCCCCCCCCCCCCCCGCCCCGCCCCTGCCACTTTCTCTCTTTTGTCTCCTGCCTTAGCTGGGGAGAGCTGGGGCAAGCTGGTCTCCCTCGCACACCACAGCTGTGGATGTACACACCGTGTGTCCTCTGATAGACCCCAGGTCTAGGAGGACAGAATCCGACTTCTAATCATGTTTCTTTTGCCCCAGAGAATTTCACACACTTCACATACAGCAACGTGGAAGGAAGGGGCTGAGCAAGAGCGAACTCACTTCCTCTTTCGTGTGCCCTTCCCGGAGCCCTGCACTTTGCCACTAGACGCACACTCACGCACACACAGTCTGCTGCGCATAGACTTCATTTCCTGTCTCGCGTATCGGCTTCTAACAGCTTAGGACTCAGTCTTGTGCGTGTGATTCAGTTCCCTCTGCTAAGGAGTCTAACTAGAACAGCCTGACCTTTTTACAATGGTCAAGAAATAATTTCCTCATTCTTCCTTTCTACCACTCTTGCCTATTCAAAAACCTGCTGGTTTTACAATCTGTATTTGAGATGATTCTGTTCCCTTCTCCCTATCTTTCCTCAGAATCCCCTCTAAGGACTGGGATCGTGAGCTCCTTGGCAATTCCTGCCTTACTCTTTTCTCTTTAGATACTTAGTGAATAGGAGTAACTGGCAAACAGTGAAAGATGCTGGCTGGGTGGGTGGGTGGGTGGATCAGGGGTTACAGCCAACACTGATGAAGCAACCTAGTTCCCTTTCAATGATCCTGAGCAGGAGAGGCAGCGTGATAAAGATCACTCATCTGCTCAACTATGCAGAAGGCAGACACTGAGACCCTTCTGTGTGGTACTTAGTACTCTGGGCATGGGGCAGAAAACAGAAAATGGGTCAAAGTTCCTGCCTAGTAGAACTTGGCTCTAGTGAGACCAGTAATGGTGAGTAATGGCTGTCCGGAACAGCCTTGCACACTGCCGAGAGCAGTCAGCAGCCTGTCTACAGAGGCGTTCTTCAGCTTCCTTTATCCCTGTTAGGGACACTCCGTGATGGCACCCTGTCCACTGCCATACTTGATTTCACTTAGTCTTTTTCATTTGTCTCTTTCTTTTGAGACAGGGTTACTCCTTGTAGCCCTGTCTCTCCTGGAACTTACTCCTTCTGTCGACTAGGCAGGCCATTAACTCAGAGATCCACCTGCCTCTGCCTCTGCCTCTGCCTCTGCCTCTGCCTCTGCCTCTGCCTCTGCCTCTGCCTCTGCCTCTGCCTCTGCCTCTGCCTCTGCCTCTGCCTCTGCCTCTGCCTCTGCCTCTGCCTCTGCCTCTGCCTCTGCCTCTGCCTCTGCCTCCTGAGTGTTGGGATTAAAGGTGTGGGCTAACTGGGTCTGGCTAATTTTACTGAGTCTCAAAAAACTTAACTTTGACCACCAAAGAGCCAAAGCTAGAGTTTGGATACTCAATGTGTGTTGTTTCTTTTGTTTTGTTTTTATCTATGAATGCTTGTCTTGGTTTTTCTCATCAACTACTGTTGGTAACTAATCTCTCTGAAACTACAAAAGTTCATAGAATGCTCAAAGAGAAAGCACAGCTGATACATTGTTCAGGGAGAGCAGCACACCTGATACATTCATTGTTCAGGGAGAAGAGCACAGCTGATACATTGTTCACACAGAAGAGCACACCCTATATATTTCAGGGGAGTTTGTTTCAATAACCCCTAACAGAAAATTTAATTTAAAAATCATTTTTCTGTAGTCTGACTGTTTCGGCCACAGGACTACCTCAGGCCACATTTTCAACCCCTTCTCAGTACCGCAGCGTGATTTCATTAGCATTTGCAAAAGAAAATTGTCATATCTGCCTTTTAAAAATATTTTAGCTGGGCATGGTGGCTTATGGCTGCAACCCCAGAAACTGGGAGGCAGAGGCAGGCAGATCTCTGTAGGTTCAAGGCCAGTCCTGCTACAAAGCAGGTTCCAGGTCAGCCAGGACCACATAGAGAGAGACAGTGTCTCAAGGAAACTAATACATAGGTTTAATTGCATATATTTACTATGTGTGTGCGTGTGTGTGTGCACATGCATGTGCTTGCCCACATGCTATGTGTTTGGAGGTCAGAGGTCAAGTTGGGGGAACCAGTTCTTTCCTTACACTGTGAGCACCTCTGGGATCGAACCCAGGTCATCAGGCTCGGGGCCAGGATGTTTTCCTGCTGAATCACCTCAGCAACCCTAGTCCATGCCTTCTTAAAGTACAAAGAAACTGTTCTGGTTTTATTTCTTTCAGAAGTTTTTGGTAATATAAATTGAATTTAAAGTATTAAATTGGTATTTTATATAAAAGTAAATTAAATTCAAAATTCTCCCCAAACAGAAACACTTACTTCTGTTTGCCTCTATATTGCATAATCACCCAGTGGCGAGTAAAATAAGGGCTCTGTGCGCTCATTTGTTGGATGGATGAATTTATTTATTCATGAATATATATTTTATTCATGAGTGAACATATTTATCCACTCATTACCCTGCTCCCTCTTCTTGCATTTTATCTGCCATTTTCTTTATTCTTTGGACTTAGTAACACTTTTCATATCATTTTCAATAAAGGAGTTGAATAAATGCATATTGACTTGAATTGAAAAGAGAAATGGAAGCAGACAGAAAATCTCTAGCAAATTGGACCCAAAATCTCCTAGAGTGTTGCAAATTAATCCAGCCAGTGCTCTGGATGTTTTGGATGAGGGAGTTCCAGCCCAGACAGGTCACAGCGTCTTACTAACCTGGATTTGCTTGAAGGAAGATTCCTCTCTCCTCTAATCCAAAGCTTCCTGGGATTTTAATTTAATTACTAAACAACACGCCGTGCAAGCAAAGTTTGATTTCAAGATGACTTGGCAGGAAGTCTCTGCCGTGATCATAAAAACAGATACCACACGGCCCAATGGAAAGGCTGCATCGGACCAAACGGGGATGGGAAAAAACAAGGTGGGGGAGGCTTTTATTTACTGGGAGAAGAAAAGCAATGAAGCTGGGATCATTGGGGGTTACTTTTTTATTTAAAGTAAATTATGTGGGCATGGAGACATAGCTCAGTGGTTAAGAGCAAAGGCTGCTCTTTCCAAGGACCCAAGTTCTGTTCCCAATACCATACGGTGACTCACAAGTGCGTCTGTTAACTCCGATTCTAGGGAACCTCACGCCTTTTTCTTCTGGCCTCCGTAGGGACTGCACACATGTGGCACCCTTAAGTACATGTAGGCAAATGTTCACAAACATAGAAAAACTAAATAATTAAAATGTAAAGGTTCTTATTGTGTGTGGGTGATATGTGTGTAGATGCATGTGCCAGGACACGTGTGTGGGGGTCAGAGGCCACATCTGTGTGGTGGTTCTCTCCCCTCAGTCTCAAGTCACCTAGCTTGTGTGGTAAGCACCTTTACCCACGGAGCCATCTCACCTCCCCTTGAGAGTTAACGTTTAATTTTGCTCCCTTTAAATATAAAACTGCACTTGCTCTTGCCTCTCCGAGTAGGTTACCTCCCCTTGTTTCTTCCCTCAACTCACTGTGGGGGTCCTGCTGCCTTGGGTTCTTTATTCCCACAAATCCCCAACTCCTTTCCTTCCACTCCCGCCCACTCCCGCCCACTCCCGCCCACTCCTGTGCCCTGCTCCGTGTCCTCTAGGGAACCTCAGGAACGTCATGTACACGAGCATCCAAACTTCCGTCCAATTCATAACAAATGTCCTTTAAGCATCTTCTGTATGCAGGAAGATTGTTCTTGTTCCTGGGTGTTGATCAATGAAGAGAATGTTACTCCTCCTGGATTATTGTTGTTTTTAAGATTCAAATTTAAAGTCAGGATAGAAGCAGAGGGGTCAGAAGGACTGAAAAGCATTTCTTGTCTCTTATGATTTGAAAGAGGGACTGAAGTGTAGAAAGGGCCTTGAGTGTGGTAGGCACCAACTGTCAAAATGTGCAAATAAACGTCAGGACAGCCCAATGGCCACTCAAACTGAGACAAAGCAGGCCCAGTACGAGGTAAATACAGACTCTCGTTTGACCAAATGTCAGCTTGCTTCTCTTTTCCCTCAGGAGTGTTTGTGGGTGGCCTGTACTTCCTAGTTCATCCCAGCAGGAGGTTCATGAGACCTGATTACTGTTTCTTTTGTCATTAAAAGACATTGGTGGTTGAGATGTCCCAGCTTGGATCACTATAAAATTCTGTCAGTGTTCAGTCCTTTGCAGTCACTAAAACCCATTTGTCTCAATCCATTATTTCATTAGAAGTTGTAAAACAGTGCTTTTGTAAAGCCCTGTGAGCATGACAGCCTGTCTGTCATCCCAGGGCCTGCAAGCAGAGGCAGGACATCACCCAGGCTATGCTGGCCAGCTACACTAGCCAGAATCAGTGAACTCTACATTCAGCAAGACATCCTGACTTAGTAAACAGAGAGCAATCAAGAGAAGAGCAATCAAGGACAGCATCCAATGCCAACCCAGCCTCCTCATGCACATGCATACAAATACACGTATGCACACTCCCACCCACACATGTGTGTTCCAACAGTCACGCAATACAAATACATGTATGCACACTCCCATCCACACATGTGTGTTCCAACAGTCACGCAATACATACCATATACATATATACACATTTTAAAAAGTGTGTGTGCATGTTTGTGTGTGCATGTTTGTGTGTGCACGTGTGTGTACATGTGTATGCATGTGTGGGCACACATGTGAGCTCACGTGGGGGAGTTAATTGTTGGGGGTAAATGTAGGAACTCAGAGACTTTGTTTAGGGGTGTTTTATTCTTGTTTTCTTTTATTCTTGAGACAAAGACTCTCTGTATCCTGTAAGTCTGAAACTCATAGGATAGCCTAACCTGGACTGAAACCCATAATCCCCCTGCCTCAGCTTCCAGAGTGCTATTATCATGAGCATGTTCTTTTGTAATAGAGACAATGGTTTAGTATTTTCAATACATTTCAGTTCTCTCTGCAGGGACAACTTGTTTGTGTTCCTCTCTTTGGTAAGTGGGTGTCCTGGTGAGCTTCAGGTGTTGGCTTCCACAACCTAGAGTTGCCTGTGAAGAGAGTCCCAGCCGAGGAGTTCTCTACAGCTGGGCATATCTCTGGAAGTTGTTTTCATTGTTAATTGATTCAACCTACTATGGGATGTACCCTTTCATGGACTGGACCCTGAACTGTTTAAAAGTGAAGAAAGGAGGCTGAGGGTAGGCAACCTACCGTGTGTGTGTGTGTGTGTGTATGTGTGTGTGTATGTGTGTGTATGTATGTATGTGTGTGTATGTGTGTGTGCACGCATGTGTGTGTATGTGTGTGTGTATGTGTGTGTGTGTAACAAAGGAGCCATCTGTTTATGTTCTTTATGTGACTAGCAGCCTTGGCACCCTCAGTGCTGGACTGGAGCTGGGAAGCGGTAATCCCTTCCTCCCTCTTTTCCTCCCCTGAGCCATTTTCCATCAGGGCTCTTTACAGCAACAGCTGGATCACGTGACAAGGTGGCCCTGTCTCATCCCTTGTATTAGACAAATGTTTCTACACAGAACCCTGCTTCTTTCTCACAGTGGGGAACGGCATCTATGAGACATTGTGGTAGAAGACGGAGAGGGTGTGTTCTCTGATGTGATATTTTTATCCCTTTCTTGCTCTGGAAACTTTGCTGTCTAAATGAAAGAACAGCCTCTCTTTCTGACAAAGATATTGTGGTTCCAAGAACACTTGAAAATATATCAGGGGGAAACCAAGCAAAAAAAGATGATTACTAAGAAAAAAAAAAACCTGATTTCTTTACAGCTTTTTAAGATTCATTTTCTTTTGTCCACCCCCCGCGTTGGCATTGACCCCACTCTCACCACCCAAAGCCATTCTGTGAGTTAAAAATAGAAACACACCCAAAGTCCAGAGTCACATGACCCACAGGAACTTCAGCCAACCTTGGAAGCGGTGCTGATGTGCCCTGGCAAGGTTATGACCAACTGCAGCCGGCGTGACAGCCAACTACTGATTAACCCGTTTCTGCTAATTCAGAGCAGTGTACATACATAGCTGCCTTGCAATATGGACTCCAGCATCAGCTTCTCTGTTTAACAAGAGCTTCCCTTTGCTAAGGATCAGTTATACAGCAGGCAGGGAAACCATTTCCCTCATGAGGATTTGATACGTAAGAGGGAAGCACAAAGTGCTGGAGTTATGGATGGGTAGAGGGGACCTGGACCTTGGAGGCCACCTGCTTTGATCACCCTTGCTCGGTGTCAACACCGAAGGGCACGGCCCGGTTCAGAGCAAGGGGGCAGTCCTGAAACATTAATCTCGAGACTCAGCTGACTTGAGAAATGCTTGCGGGACGTTTGCCCAGTCATTTGGCAAGTATTTCCTCACGGGGAGAGTGTACAGCGAGGTACCCTGTATTGTCTTTCTAAAAATAAATGTGACCAGGATGTGTAACTGGGGTCAACATAAAAACTGGACTCTATTTGAAAATTTTACCGCAATCATATTATCATCTCTTACTTAAAAACAGCATGATATCTAAAATAATAGTCATGCTCTCCTAATGGTTCTGTTATCTGCATCCATTTATCTAATTCAGGAAACCGCTGCCTCACACTAGGAACTGGCCTAGAGGGTGTCTTTGCTGGGGTTTCTATCGCTGTGATGGAACACCATGACAGAGAGCAGCCTGGGAAGCAAGGGGTTGACTTGACTTACAAATCCCAAGTCATCATCCTTTGAGGGACGTCAGGACAGTAACTAGGAAGGAACCTGGAGTCAGAAGCTGACGCAGAGGCCCTGGGAGAGTGCTGCATGCTGGCTTGCTCCTCATGGCCCCCTCAGCCTGCTTTCTCACACCCAGAACTACCTGTCCAAGGGTGACGCCACCATCATGGGCTGGGCTCTCCCACCATCCTACAGGCTCACCTACTGCCCGGTCCCACAGAATCCGCTTCTCAGTTGAGGCTCCCTCCTCTCAGACGACTGTAGCTTGGCTCAAGTTGACTTGAAGCTAGCAGCACAGGGGCTTTCCCGACAATCATCTCCGATGGCTATGGAGGTGACGGCCTCACAGGTTAGCGGAGTGGAGAGCTGAAAACTAGGGAATGCTGACCGAAATCTGCCCAGGGGTTCCTGCAGAGGCTGAAGGAGGAGCTCAAGCCATGCATGCTGTGCTTGGCAAGTCTGAGATTGTTTATGTGATGTCCTAGTTCACGTGGTTTGTGTGGGGACAGAGCTGCCGCCGAATCTTCTCATTTTGATTTTTCAAGACAGTATTTCTCTGTGTAACAGTCCTGGATGTCCTAGAATGTCCTGGAACTCACTTTGTAGATCAGGCTGGCCTCGAACTCACAGAGATCTCCCTGCCTCCGCCTCCTGAGTGTTGTGATGAAAGACGATACACCTTCCCACCGTGTCCTGGGAGGTGGGAGGTGGGGGGTGAGGAGGTAGGGGGTGAGGAGGAAGGCTTTTGGCTAAAGGAGTCCATGCAAGGAACTTTATCTGAAGGCCTCCCAAGGAGACTTGTAGTCTGCTGCCCTCTAGTGGTTATTTTCGGTATGGCATGACCGTCGCAGGAGGATTTTTGTTTTCCAAGTTTATCCCGATGGTGGTGGTCAGGGTGGGGACATCCTCAGAAATGGGACAGGCATAGCTGGGGCTTGTAACCTCAGGACTCTCTCCTTTACAGATTCGTTCAGGGGGACTTAAAAGTCACCGGGCAAGCATGGTTCTGGCACCGGGATGCAATCGCAGTCTCAGTGGCTTCCTGTGCTCGAGGGTTAAGGACATCCCTTGCATCCCACCTCCCATGAGATCAAGCACACACTGGGTCACAGTAAAGAGTGGCGAGGCTGGCTTTTGCTTGGTTCTCATGCTTCATTCTAACACAAGCTTAGACAGTACTAGAAAGCCGATCTTCCTAATGAGATAGCTACCCTTGAGGTTTCCTGCCATGATCAACAAGCCAGCTACCAAAGCAAGTTTTAAACCCAGAGCCATGAGGCTTAGCAATCTATGCCCCCTGCAAGACTCCAGGAGGTCTCACCTGTCCCGAGCTCTCCAAGAACTTCAGCCAGAGCACATGTTGAGTGTCTGTGGTCCTTCCGGCTCCCTGGAGCTCATCTTGTCTTTATTTCACACTGACTTGGACACATTCATCTGAAAGGCAGTTCAAAACACTGACAAATTTGCTGGAAGGGTGTCGTGGTCCAGTTGCCCTATTTCCCTGAAGCCAGTTCCCAGGCTAGACTGAGCTCAGATGGTGTGGAGAGCTGTGTTTGCAGATGTCCCCAGCCTCCCCCTAGCCTGTCTGACTCCCCTGCCTCTCTCCTGAAGCTCCCTCCCACTGGGGAAGGCTTGTTTCTATCCACTGTACCTCAGTCTTTTAGTTACTTTGGTATTGATGTGTTAAGACGCAACATTTACAGGGCAACTTATAAAGAAAGTATTTAATTTAGGCTTACACTTTAAGGGGATTTGTTAGAGTCCATGCGGGCAGAGCAAAGACACTTCAGCAGGGAAAGCAGAGAGCTCACATGGGGATCCACCCACAGGAAGAAGTCTTCTGAAGCCTTAAAGTCTGACCCCCAGCGACACACAAAGCCACGCCCCCCTAATCCCAAACAGTTCCACCAACGGGGAATCAAATATTCAAACATAGGAGCCCACAGGTTGGGGGTATTCTCATTCAAACCACCATGCCCAGCTACAAGTGTTCCTGGAGTTCTGGTGTGGTCAAGGCTGCCAGGAAATACCTGGAATGCAAATTCTGGATCCAAGAGACAGCCAGTGGGATCCATGGGTTTGCACTTTAAACAAATGTTTGTGAGTTTCTGCTGTGTGTGGTCCTCAGATGAGCTTGAGAATCATCCAATACTCATATTCATGAGCCTGGACCAAGGATAGGAATGAAGGCTTAAACATTAAAAAGCAGTAGAAGAAGTGTGGTATATACTTACAAGTCCAGCTGGCAGGTCAGGACCCCAGGACTCTGCTGCTCCAGAACAGACAGAGCTGACCTCCTGCCTTGCTCCCTTCTCTTCCTACCTCTACTGAGCCAGGGGATTAGCTGCATTGGTCTCTGATGTGGGAGTGATTTCTTTTTGATCTGTTGCTTTCATTGGTTAATTAATAAAGAAACCTAGGCCCATTTGATAGGCCAACCCTTAGGTGGGTGGAGTAAACAGAACAGAATGCTGGGAGAAAGAAAGCTTAGTCAATGAGTCGCCATGGTTCTCCCACTCCAGACAGACGCAGGTTAAGATCGTCCCTGGTAAGCCACTTCGTGGACTACACAGATTATTAGAAATGGGTTAGATCAATATGTAAGAGCTAGCCAATAGGAGGCTGGAACTAATGGGCTAGGGAATGTTTAAAAGAATACAGTTTCCATGTAATTATTTCGGATAAAGCAAGCCATGTGGGCAGTCGGGTGCCCGGGACGCAGCCCGGCCGCCCGTATTACTACAGGTCTCAGTGGCCTAGCCCCTGACCCTTTTCTTCTTATTTGTTCCTCTTGATGTGTGCAAAACCACTAAACAGCAGAACTGTCCTGTCCCTTTTGGACAATGTGCATCGCTTTAACCCAGCTATCGCCTGTGGCTCCTGGAATGAGGAGTTCATGGTAGAGCAATTCCCGATGTACAGACAGGACTCCGTCTCTCCTGAGCCCAGGGAACAGCTTGTGGGAGTTGGTTCTTCCTTTGCACTCAAGGGCTGAAGGGTTTTAACTCACTCTTCACTGTTAGCAGCAAATGTGCCTTTACTCGTTGAACCATCTCTCTGGCCAGAGAATTTTGAAAACAGAAAAATAAGGATAAATATAAGTTCTGGTATCTCTGATGAATCTTGCCCTGTCTGTACTCCAGCCCACTGTGGTTACAATTTTTCATCGCTATAGAATATACATAGCATTTTCCATTTTAAATTGCACAGTTTGGTAGCATTAAATGCACACACGTTGCTTATGATCACCGCCATCACCCATGCCTAGGACACAAAGTATAACACTCTGTACCTGGTAAACAGTGCAGCTCCCCGCTTCTCCCTAAGCCCGGATCCGAGCAGCTTCCAACTGGAACTGTCTAACTCCAGTTATTTCACTTGTAGACGTAATCAAAGTGCATCCACGCTGTAGTGTGTATCCCACACTGCCACTACATGTCCCTAAAATAAAAGAGCGTAATGGATTTCCCACTGTTCTTCAGCCTGGCTTGCGGTGCAGCCCGCTGACCTGATTCCCGGGACCCACGTGGTGAAGGGGACGGTCGCCCGCAATCTGTCCTCTCACCCCCGTACTTGAATCAGGCAGGGCACAAAGACGTAAATTAACAGAACAAAAGGGGAGAAGATTAACCTATTCTTAATGCCCTCCTCCCCACAGTAGCTGAGTCTTGCTAACCATCAATGCAACCCTGTAATGACACATTTTACCAATAGGTGGCACCAGAGATCAGCTGCTAAATTCAGCTGGCATTTGGAGAACAGTGTTTCTGTGCCCCCACAATGGACAGGTCAGGATAAGAACTCAGAAATGGTCGGGTGGTGGTGGCGCACGGCCTTTAATCCCAGCACTCGGGAGGCAGAGGCAGGCGGATCTCTGTGAGTTCGAGACCAGCCTGGTCTACAAGAGCTAGTTCCAGGACAGGAACCAAAAGCTACAGAGAAACCCTGTCTCGAAAATCCAAAAAAAAAAAAAAAAGAAAAGAAAGAAAGAAAGAAAGAAAGAAAGAAAGAAAGAAAGAAAGAAAGAAAGAAAGAAAGAAAGAAAGAAAGAAAGAAAGAAAGAAAGAAAGAAAGAAAGTACAAGGGGCTACTGATCTCAGGACCAAAGCCCAGTGCCAGCCCCGGCGAAGGGAGAGCTGATATTTTGAAAGGAACCGCACAAGAAGACTGGGTGACAGATCCGCGTCCCCTGTGCTGCACAGTCAGACTCGTGACAGAATGTCTTCGGGTGAGTGTGGCAATGACACACCTGCGCCTGCCCCACCGGCAAATCCCAGGGCAACGGAAGCTTGATGAAGTGTCCCCTGCCTGAGTGAGGGTTCGAGGGGTCCATTTGCTTAACTAGCAAGGGACTGGAGCCAGCCAGGAAATCCAACAGATTTCTGTTTGGTACTTTAACAACCAAACAACACATTGCCAATAGTTTTTTTCTCAAAAGAAAGCAGCCAGAAGGAGCACTAGGAAGAGGAATTCTGAGGAAAAAGTCAAACAGGAGGGAAGGAAATCTTTTTTTTTAATGATGCTGTAGCTGCTCACGATTAAGAAAATAAAGGCGATGTCAAACGTGAATGGGTGCTTTTCAAACCAGGAGAGAACGGGCTGGAATTCAAGACGATTTTTAAAATGCCATCCAGGGCCAAATATTTCAACCTATTAACTTCAATGGAGGGGAACAAAAGCCACAGCTCCTTGGAGGAGATCCTTGGAGCAGCTGAAGGGGGATGAGGGGGTCTCTTCTGAGAAATTGTCTGAAAGGTCAAGGCCCTGGGCAGAGGCAGCCATCTCTGGAGTGCAGCCTCCAGCTCTTGCTCCTGCCATCACCAGGGTCTTCTTGTTATGATTTCAAGGAATTCACCGGGGAGCCACAGTGCCAAACTCCACCTGTTCATTATCGCGAGTACTCAATACCCTCATTACCTCAAATTCTCTGCAAGCAGCTGTTCAGTAGAAAACACTTCAGAGAATAAGAACTTAGGGGCTTCCAGAATAGACGGCGTCGTCGTATAAAAGGAGGGCATGAGTTCTTTGCTCTGCATAAAAATCAATTGTAATGAAATGAAAAATAATAAGAAATGTAAAATGGACCATCTGTGATGACTTAGCTTCACCGTGAACCTGACTACATGTGGAGTCACCTAGGAGACATTCACAGGAGTGCACCTATGGGGGTGTTTCTACACGGTTTTAACTGAAGAGGGGGAACCAACCCCCAATAGGTGCAATAGCACTCCATGGGTGTAGGCGGAGACTGCTCTTTCATTTTCCAGCCGCCCAGACCCACATAATCACACAAAACTATATCAATTACAACACTGTTTGGCCTACTAGCTCAGATTCTTATTAAGTAACTCTTACATCTTAAATCAACCCATTTCTATTAATTTATGTATCTTCACAAGGCTTGTGGTTTACTGGTAAGATCCTCTGGCATCTGTCTCTTTAGGCAGCTACATGGTGTTGCTCTGACCCCACCTACTCTCTCTATGTATCTCTGTTCAAATTTCCCACCTGATTATATTCTGCCCTTCCGTAGGTCAAAATAGCTTCTTTAATAACCAATGGTAATAAAACTATTCATAGCATACAGAGGGGAATCCCACATTATCTCCCCTTCTCTGTCTAAATAAAAAGGAAGGTTTTAACTTTAACATAGCAAAATTAAGTAATTCTAACATCTTAAACTAACCCATTTCTATTAATCTATGTGTCACCATGAGGTTGTGGCCTACCAGTAAGTTTCTGGCATGTCCCTCTCCTTCAGCAGCTACATGGCATCTCTCTGACTCTGCCTACATTTTCTTCTATATTTCTGTTCAGATTTCCTGTCTGGCTTTACTCTACTGAGCCATTGGCTGAAACAGTTTCTTCCACAACCAATGGTAATAAAACCTATTCACAGCATACAGAGGGGATCCCACATCACACAGTTTGGGGTTTGAAGCTGAATGAAAAGGAGGAAGCGAGTTGAGCACCTGCCTTCATCTGTCTCTGCTTTCTAGTGACAGGCACGGTGTGACCAAGCCACCTTAACGCTCCTGAAGCCTTCCCTGTCATGATGAGCTCCAGCCCTTCAGTTTCTGCTAGTCGGGTATTTGGTTATAGCCACATGGATGGTAACTAAAGCATCATAGCAGCCAGTTTATAGAGTTTCGAGCGTGAAGGATTTCACACCTCTGCAAACAATCTCCAGAAGAGAAACTCTGATCCCATGCAAGCCTCCCCAGATCCACTACCATTTCTCTTTCTGCCTCTGTGGACTTGCCTAGCCTGGTTATGCACCACATGAATGCTGGGAATATCAGATAGTTGTACTGGGGTCCAACTTCCATGCTCTGTGCGTGCGACAGGTGCTACTGACCTCTGAACCATCTCTCTAGCCCCAATAACCAGATGCTTAAAATCTGAATTTGAAAACAGGCGGTGGTGGTGAATGCCTTTATTCCCAGAACTCAGGAGACAGAGACAGGCGGATCTCTGTGAGTTCGAGTCCAGCCTGGTCTACAAGAGCTAGTTCCAGGCCAGGCTCCAAAGCTACAGAGAAACCTTGTCTCAAAAATACAAAACAAAACAAAAAAAAATCTTAATTTGAGACTCATCTCTAAGCAACTCTACTTTCTTTTAAAGGAGGTGAGTTGGGGGACCCCTATAAATCTCCTTCATAGGGTCCTGCATGGCTGCTGACCCTTCTTGGTAATCATAGCATTTCTTGCCATTGTCTCTGCTGCTTTCTCTCTTGTCATCTGCCCTTTCTCTGCATGTATGGTCAACCTTTCTTACATGCAACTATCCCCATGATTCCATTATTATCCAGCGCCCCTCTTCCAGGTGAGCTGGTAAATGTTTTGTGACTAGTAAGTGGGTGGCCATGGGGGGACAAGTGTCTGTGCGCCCGTTTCTATGGTATAAATACTTCTACCTCAGGTGATTCTGAACTGCCTGCGTATTGTTGGTTGCATCTCAGCACTGAGGGTGAGGAAGTGCTTAAGCTTTTCTGTATGCAGGTTGTGACATCACTATTTCTGAGATGGCGATTAGCCACGTGTGATGACATGGCCCCGTTCCCTGCTTGTGTCCTAGGACATTTCCCAGGGGAGGGAACTGGGCATCTCTACCTGTGACACTTGCCTGGTAGCTCTTCCCCTTGCCTGCACCGCATCGGATTTAACATACCTCCTCTCAGGAAGCCTGTGACGGTCCTGAGCCTTCCCAGCTCACTTTAGTATTTGTGAATCCATTCCTTCTCTCCCCCTTCTTGATCTTTATAACTGGGCACGACCTCTAGACCAGTGCAAATTATACCGTTCTGTTAATAATCTTATCTCAATTCTCTCCCCCCTCCCGGCCCCGACAGGCCCAGAACACACTATGAACAACTGGCCTGGAGCCTGGAGCCCTCTCCCCGCTTCTGCCTCCCCAGTGCTAGCTAGCATCACGGGCAAGAATCACCATGACTTGATTCTTGAGCATTTGGTTGTCTGTTTATCAAACCCTTACTCACTTTTCCTTGGCAACAAAGCAATCTTTCAGAGCAGGTGCTCATAAATACAGTCTCCCACCCCAGTATAGCCAGGCCCAACCCCGTTTAGCTTCCAGGAGATTTGTGCGCGTTCAGAGTGGTCTGGCCGTGTACCTAAAATGGAAACTGTGTGAAGAAGATGTCATGGCCCACGGGAGAGCTACCTCCATTTTTGACTGCCCTGCTATCTGAAGCAAATTATTCAGGCTTCAGTCCCCCAAGTAGGAACCATGGTAAAGAGGAAGCTATCAGTGTGCTTAAAAAAAAAAAAAAAGACCCAGAGAATATAAAGTACCTCAATATTAAAAAATACTCTGAGTAAATATATTTGTCAGGCACAGGAGTTTTCTAGAAAATAAACATTCTGCATTGCTGCCATCTCTTATTTTTTCAATCTCAAAGGTTCCTGGACTATCTACAGAATTTAAGATTTGACAACCAGTTTTACAAAAGCCTGGTCCAATTCTTCTTCCGCGTCCAGCACTCAGCCAGCTGTAAGCACCAAAGCCTGCAGTGTGTAGAGGCGGACACTGTAAACAGAGATTAGCATCATTTACCCACGCTTTTGTGGGATTTCCTGTAGAGAGCAAAGGAAAGGGAGAAACGGTGCCAGAGACAGACCCGTGCCTCTCACAATGGCGGCAGTGTCGGGACCTCGGGTGCTGGGAATGGAGCCGGTTCCACACAAGCGCCTCTTTGTGAAGCCAGGTTCCACACTAGGACGGGAGGGGAAGGGGCGGAGGCCTCCTCCTAACACTTCAGACTGGGACCGACCTGTCGCTAGGAAAAGGCTCATGTCCGGCTACTCTTCATGTTGGGGAGATAGCTCAGCTGTAAGAACACAGGAAGAGCTGAGTTCAATTCCCTAGAATCTAGGGTGGGTGGGTGAGTGGGCTTCCTTGCTCAGCTTCCCAGCCCAAGTGGATGTTTGGGGTTTGCTGATGTCAGCTTGAGCTGATTAGTTTGTAAAAATGAGAGACTGAGAAACTGCTTTAAAAAAAAAAAATAAAGGCACGTGTAGGGTTATGTTGGGGGCGGGGTTACATGGCGCCTGAGAACCCAGGTTTCTAAGTGCAGCAGGCACTTACCTGGCTGATCTATTTTCCTAACCCACTTTGGATCTCTAAATGGTCTTGGGTTCTATTGCTTCTGTGTAACACCATGACCAAAAGCAAGTTGGGAAGGGAAGGATTTATTTGGCTTACACATCCCCACGTGGTCCTCATCAAAGGCAGTCAGGATAGGAACTCAAACAGGGCAGGAACCTGGAGTTTGGAGCTGCTGCAGAGGCCGCAGAGGGGAGCTGCTTACTGGCTTGCTCAGCCTGCTTTCTTACAGAATCCAGGACCACCAGCCCAGGGGTGATCCCACCGACAATGGGCTGCTCCCGGCCCCCATCAAACACTAATTTAAAAAATGCCTTACCGGCTTGCCTACAGCTGGATCTTATGGAGGTATTTTCTCAGGGGAGGTTGTCTTCTTTCAGAAACCACAACTTGTGTCAGGTCGACATAAAGCTAGCCAGCACAATTGGCCCCTTGTCACCTTGACACACAAACACTTCACTGTTGGCCGTAACCTTTCCTTTCTTATCCGTCCCCAAGATTATATATCCATAGACATCACAACAACAACTTTATAAACTTAAAAAGTCTCACAGCCGTACAAATCCAAACACCTTAAAAGTTCTCTTTAGAAAATATCCTTTCTTTTAAAAATCCAGATTCTCTGTAAAATCCCAAAGTCTCTTCTTTAAAAGCTTAAAGTCTTCCACTGTGGAATCTGGTGAAACCAAAAATAAGTTAAGTACTTTCTTAATTTAAGAGGGAAGAATCAGAGCATTCACAATCTGAAAAAAAAGCAAAACGAACTGTAAGGAAGTCAATCCCTCCATCTGGGATTCACTCACGGTCTGGACTCCTCCACGAGGTTTACACAGCTTCTCCGGCTCCGCGCTCTGCAGCACACACAGCTTGTCCTCTCAGCTCCTGTTAGGTCCACTGCACAGCTGCTGCTGTACGTGGTGGTCGTCATGGTGCCGGCATCTCCAAACGCTGGGGTCCTTCCTCTGCTGCAGCTGGGCTGTGCTTTCGTTGATAGCTTCTCAGAGAATCTTTTCACGATGCCAACTCTCAGCTTCTCTGCACTGACCCCTTCGATCCTGGGCCTTCAGCTGCTCCTGAGGCTGCACCTTCACCAATGGCCTCTCAGTGCCAAGCCTCAGCTGCTCTCCATGACCCCTTCGCGCCTTCAAAACCAGTGCCACCTGGGGATGCTTACACGTGACCAAGGCCTGCTGCCAGCACGAGGTACAGCCTCGGCCACCTCTGGAACACAGCTTCTCTGTGCTCTCGGGAAACACTTCCCAGATTTCACCTCAGTGATGCTGATCTCTTCTTAATCGCTGCAATTTCTCAGCTCTAGCTGACCAGCATCCATCATGGCAGCAAACCAAAGGTTTCTCTTTAGTAGTTCTGGTGTCCTGTTAATCACAGCGGAATCTTCAGCCCCAGCTGACCAGAACCGCAGACTCTTAATTCAAAATAACAAATGGCCCAGATAGAGTCTTTAAACTTCCCTCTGAAACTTCACAAGCCAGGTTTCCATCTTCTGCATGGCTTTCAATGTTTTTATCTTCCAAGTTCCTACAGAGCATCTCACCAAGCACGGAATAATGATTTTTCTTGCGCAAAGTTTCAAAGTCCTTCCACATTCTTCCAAAGCAACGTGGTCTGGGCTGTCATAGCAACCCCCGCTATCCTGGTACCAACATGTCTTACTGAGGGTTTCTATGCCTTCAGTGAAGCAGCATGACCAAAAGCCAGCTGAGAAGGGAAGGAATTATTTAGCTCACACCTCCACAGCACTGTCCATCATCAAAGGAGGTCATGAAGAAACCAAAGCAGGGCAGGGACCTGGAGGCAGAAGCTGATACAGAGGCCATGGAGGATGCTGCTCACTGGCTTGCTCAGTCTCCTTTCTTACAGAACCCAGGACAACCAGCCCAGGGATGGCAACACCCACAATGGGCTGGGCCCGCCATCAAACACTAATTAAGAAAATGCTCTACCCCTGGATCTTTTTTTTTTTTAGTTTTTTTTTAATATAATTTTTTTTATTGAAAAAAAAAAAGATTTCCGCCTCCTCCCCGCCTCCCATTTCCCTCCCCGTCTCCCTTTTCCCCCCTCCTCCCTCTCCTCTCCCCCTCCCCCCCACTCCTCTCCCCCTCCCTCTCCAGTCTGAGGGGCAGTCAGGGTTCCCTGCCCTGTGGAAAGTCCAAAGTCCTCCCCGCTCCATCTTGGTCTAGGAAGGTGGACATCCAAACTGGCTAGGCTCCCACAAAGCCAGAACATGAAGTAGGATCAAAACCCAGTGGCAATGTCCTTGGCTTCTCAGCAGCCCTCATTGTCCGCCATATTCAGAGAGTCCGGTTTTATCCCATGGTTTTTCAGTCATAGTCCAGCTGGCCTTGGTGAGCTCCCAATAGATCAGCCCCACTGTCTCCGTGGGTGTGTGCACCCCTCGTGGTCCTGACTTCTTTGCTCATATTTTCCCTCCTTCTGCTCTTCCTTGGGACATTGGGAGCTCAGTCCAGTGCTCCAGTGTGGGTCTCTGTCTCTATCTCCATCCATCTCCAGATGAAGGTTCTATGGTGATATGCAAGATATTAATCAGTATGGCTATAGGATAGGGTCATTTCAGGTTCTCTTTCCTCAGCTGCCCCAGGAACTAACTGGGGACATCGCCCTGGGCACCTGGGAGCACCAAATCTCTTGCCAACCCTAAGATGGCTCCCTTAATTAAGATGTGTGCTTCCCTGCTCCCCTATCCGACCTTCCTTTATCCCAAACATCCCGTTTCCCAAGTTCCCCCCAACCTCCCCTTCTCACTTTTCTCTCCCCATCTCCCCTTACCTCCCTCCCCCCCCTCCCCCAAGATCCCATTTTTTGCCCGGCAATCTTGTCTACTTCCCATAATCAGGAGGATAGCTATATGTTTTTCTTTGGGATCACCTTCTTATTTAGCTTCTTAAGGAGATCAAATTATAGACTCACTGACCTTTATTTATCTCTAGAAACCAATTATGAGTGAGTACATCCCAAGTTCATCTTTTTGGGTCTGTACCCCTGGATCTTATGGAGGCATTTTCCCAACTGAGGATCCCTTCTTTCAGATGACTCTAGCTTGTGTCAAGCTGACATAAAACACACTCACACGTATCTGATGTTTATGAACCTGAATTGGGAGCTGTCCTGCCTTTTTGAAGTGGCCTTTGTGATCCATAGTCAATATTTTCTACACTACGTTTACTCCCGGATAATTTGTGTTCTTACTCTCTGTCAGGCTCTGGGATGAAGGAGAAATTTTACATTTCGTATGACAAAGGTCAGGATGTGTTCTGTGGTGAATAAAGAGACATGTAACTTCTCTGGCAGGATTCAAACTGCAAACACATTCTACTTCATGGCATAAGATGCCTCGCTATGTCATACATACTTCTAGAAATTTCTCCTTCCATGCCTTTCTGACAAGGTACTCTCCCTCCTTGGTTGACTTTCTGGCTTTTAAATACAGGGATTTAAATAGTAAAATACAGGGATCTCCCCCTACCCTGCCCCTGAAATAAGAATTTTTTTCCCATTTTAGGAAGCTAAGAAAATGAAAAGGCTGTCCTTGGAATGAACTGTTAACATTAATAGGTAAATGTTTATTGGACAGCTACTCTGTTGACAAGAAGTGACCCTCCCAGTTTGTATATTAGAGACAAGGGTCTAAATAACACCGACAAACAGCTTCTGTGGGACCATGGGGAACGAGCAGTTCTGTGTGGAGAGTTACTGTCTTGTCTCAGACCTTAAGAGCTGCTGGTCACCCTTCAAAAATCCTGCCAAACAGTGGGCCTCAAGTTGGAAGCTTCTTTGCCTCACAGAAATAAACTCACGTTAGCAACCGGGAACGGCTCTACCTACCCCTAATCCTCCCCCAAAGCCAATCACTAACACCATTTATCAGCACACTACTGATGTCAGGCAGAAAGAGACTCGAGCCACTGTACCTGGGTATCACTTCAGTGTTGGGGGTTGAACTTACTCCTCTTGGTGACCTTGGGCGGAAATGCAAGGAATGGCCATGCGCTAGCTTTTTAGTAGACTGTCAGGAGGGAAGCAGAGTCAGCCCCTGTCCGAGGTCCACCTTCTCTACAAGGTTCCACCTAAGAAACAGTCTGTGGTTGACACACGTCAGCTCCCGGACAGTTGTGGTCTGTGCACCCAGGGGCCGTGCAAACCTTCAGTCCGTGTTAGACCTTTGTCGGGGAGCTGTCTCTCTAACTCACACTACACCTGGATGGCGTGTGTTCTGAGCTACAGACCATTGAGGTCCATAGCCGCTCAGAGATATGATTGGAACATGTATCTGCTGCTGGATCCTGGGAGAGCACTTCCTGGTGAATTTACAGCCGATCCCATATTTTAATCAAACCCTTACCTTTCTCCGTGTGACGCTCTATCGCTGCAATGCCGTGATTTACAGGTGCATGGCAGGCTGTGGTGTTGCACAGTGCTGGCTTCCGCGTGCAATGCAGCAAACAGAGATAGCGATACTGGCTGCAGGAAGCAAGAATCGGAGAACCAACTAATCACCTGCCAAAAATAAATTTCAAATATGATACTATTAATAGGCAAAGTCAAACAGAGAGAAGTGTGTTGGCTTCCTTTTCCCAAAAGACTGGTAGTGATGTTGAACGATGCTGAGGATGGGGAACACCCCCACCAGTCAAGGGTGGAGCTCGTGGTAGTAGAATCAAGGGAGGATGCCACAAGAAAGCCACCAGGGATATGGACGTGTACTAATAGCACATTTTGTCAAATGGGAGTTGACAAGAAATGTAACTTTGTTTAATACATTGCCAGCACCGAGTTAAAGAGATGACACCAAGACACCGCACCGAGGGCCACTTAGAGCCAGAAAAAAGCACAGATGGATTCTCTCAGGGATGTAGACACGATGCCAGGACACGTAAACAGGCAAGGGGTCATCAGAGGAGGTTGGTTTCTTTTTGAAACGAAACTGCGCATGGAGGTTTTTTTTGGCTTGCTTGCTTGCCTGTTTGTTTTTAAGGGTAAAACTAGTCAGGTGTGTAGGACACTACCTCCCACAGGGAGGTTTTCTTTTTCCATAATGTTATGTGATTAGCTATATGGGTGTCATCACCTATAAAATTGTAAATTAAAAAGGTAAGTCCACTAAATAACCAGGAAGGGCTGGGGATGTGGGTCAGTCAGTAGAGCTCTTGCCCAGCCTGATATAAAGCTGGCCATGGTGGCACACGTCTGGGTACCAGTGGTAGAGAGACATGGGCAAAGGACTAAGGTCACCATAGGCTTGGTGGGAAGCTGGAGGGAAGCACGGGTTAGATGAGGCCCTTCTCTTGAAAAAGGTCGGAAGAAAAAGTCACAGAAACACCCCAGCTCTTTTCTTGTTTTGTTAGATGACTTCTCTCGGGTCAGTAAGTTATCAGGGCCTTCTTTCCCTCCACGAACGGTTTCTACCTGGTCGCATGGAGTATTTCTCAAAGGAAGTGAGATTCCCAACTAACTGAAATGACCAAACATGATTCCTTCAAAGGAATGTGCCATGTAACATAAAAAAACAGTGTTGGAAGGAAGAATTCTGAACCGCCGGCCTTATTAACATGCGATTCTGGGTGTGCAGTCAAGGGCATCGGGATCTCCAGTCCTCCGCAGCCCTTAACATCCACACGAGTCTGCCTCCAGGCTAGAATAACTTAGTCACCTGACTTCCCGTAACTTTTATTATGTTTGGCTTCAGGAGGTGCCTTCATGCACACGTGGGTCCTTTTCCATTTTCCAAAAGTTTTTTGTAGGATACCAATAACCCCCTCTGCGATAGCAGTATAACACTTGTTGAAGAAAGTATAGGCATCTCTAGTGTTTACAGACAAATACGTCCCTTCCGATTCCAATTCAATTTTACAGTAATGTCAAGTGACTCTGAGTTTAATATTATTCCTTAGCTTGGTAGTTTATCGTTTTCTCTCAAAACTAGATTGTAGATATAACTGGTTTCAGACAACTTGCACCAGTTCCTTGCCCTTGAGTCCAACCCTGGGACCCCACGAGGTTGAAGGAAAAAAAAAACTGACTCCTGCAGGTTGTTCTATGACCTACATACATGCACTGTGACAAGTGTGTGCACACACAAATATGCAAACAAATGCATTGGTTGGCATTGCTTCTAATAGTGGTGGTAAGAGCTGGGTGTGGTGGCGCATGCACTCGAGAGGTTGAAGCAAGAGGATCACAAGTTTGAGACCAGGCTAGACTACAAAGAGGGTAGTCCAGAAAAAACACAAAGATATTGGAGAAAATCTTGTTAATTATTCTACCTTTGTGCTGTTTTGGAAGATCAGTTCTCATTATTTAAAATACTATCATTGACTTGGAAGGCATCCGCGGTGAATAAATCCCGAATATTAGACCATGCGGCTGTTCGCACATAATGATTGTTGGTGCTCACAGCCGAAACGTGTACAATCCGGTCCACAACTCCAGGCACCTGTCATGGTTTCTTCCGTTTGTGGGACAGAGGAGGGGAGAAGGGAGGAGCTGCCGGAAGTTGCCGCAGAGAAAGAAATGTGGTGGCGATCTGTCTCCCAGAACCCACTTCCTGTGCCCGAATGCCCTTTGACATTTCCAGAGCTGCTGTTTACTCGAGGCTGTGTGGGATGTGAAAGCTCTTTGTTAAATCACAGTATTTATGAGTGGCGTGAGACAAAGACGCGGGGCATGTTTCGGGCAGTCGTGCGATCTCTACCGGAAGGAAGCAGAGTGTTGAATTACCAGAGAGTCAAGCAGGCAAATCCACCCAAGAGGGCCGGCTAGGGGAAGCTGCCAAGATTGGCTCAGAACCACTTCCCCCTCCCATCTGCCGGAGTTCACTCTGGTCAAAGGAAGGCACACTGCTCTTTCTAGCAAAGGAAACACAGAAATTGCACAAAGCAGAATGAGCTTTTACACAGAAGGATACACCTGCTACATACACATTAAAAACAAAGTTCTTGGGTACATCGACTGTCTCCTGAATGTGTTTTTATTATTATTTTATCCCCTGAAGTATTTACCTAACATACACTGGGTTTTACAATGGCCTGTTATCACAGGAAGGGCCAAAGAATTATTTTTTCTGCCTTCTCAAATGAAATGCAAAGGAAGCTAAGTTCACCTACTAAGAAGTCCTTAGAAAAGGTCTTTGCTTACTCAACCGTACTAGAAGCCAGTGAGAGAAAATGGACCATCTTTCTTAAACAACAAAACACAGGGAATTCACGTTGGCATACGATAGCAGTGATGTAGTCGTTCTGCATTATAAGCCCTCCTTACCCTTCAGGCTGCGGTGTAAGGTCTGAGCACTAGGCTGCTGACACATCTGTTTGCTGCCACACCTCCTCACCAAGACAGACTCATCTCCAGGGAACCATAAGCCCAAATAAACCCTCTGCCCACCTTCGTGATGGATTCTATCACAGAAACAGAAAAGTAACTCATTCAAAGAAAAACGACATAGGTTTTGTTTTTGCTTTCTTTTTTTTAAGAGAAATATCCGGTTTCTCTGACTACTTTGCTCTCCTGTGCGGCGCACAGAATGGCTTTCTAGTGAGGCTTGACCACAGAGCCTTAATTTGCTGTTTTCATTGAAGGACCGTTGAGTTGGTGTTTTTCTTCTGCTAACTGTAGCAGCATAAGAAGGAAGGGAAAAAACCCGTAGGTCATACGGGTTAAGAAATAGTCACTGTACGTGCACGATCTGCCTGTAGGAGATAAAGCTCTTCCAGCCTTGGGTTTTACCAGAAGAGACTACACTCTCATCTAATAGCCATGAAAAACAGACAGAGAAACGAAGCCTGGTTCAGGCTTGTGGGAGAAGCGTCAGCGGTGCCAGCAGCTACCCAGACCCAAGCTCCCTCTCCCCATCTCTTTTCTCTTGCTTTCGGCATAGGTCCTTCCCTCGTGATTGATTCTACCAGGTTCTCTTCTGCCCTACACTGACGTAGGAGCCACAACTTCTGCTGTTTCCCTGAACAAGAGCAGATAGCATTCTTCGTTCTACCGCTCAAGGGGACAGAAGCCCTATTATGTGAAAGCCGTAGGTCCCACCTGCAATTACCTGGTCAACCAGAAGGATCATTTGGGTGCTGTGCCTCTTGAGTAGGATTTAGTCCGTAGATTTTGTTTAATTTTCCTAGTGTTGGTTTCCTTTTACAGTCTTTGCCCTATCTGTTTATGCCATTGTTGAGGACAGCATTTTTAGAGCTGGCTTGTAATATATACCTATAGCCATTGCCGCTTGGGAGGTGGAGGTAGGAGATAGGAGACGGGAGGTCTTTCTGGGATACACAAATTAGCAAGTTTGAGGCCAGTAGCAGTTAATAGAACCCTATCTCCAAAATAATAAAAAATAAATAAAATAAAAAGTTCAAGCATTTGAAAGATTTTATGAATTTACAAAATATACACAAATATAAAAGAAAATATAAATAGGACTATGGAAGTTACTGGAAAAAGTTCATAAAGGGGGAATGGAGCAGCTGGGTCAAAAGGTGCAGCCAGGACACCCAAGAGATAAGGAAAAGCCAACTAAGAGATAACCCAAAGCCTCTTGTCACCTGAGGGCAGAGAGCCAGGAGGATGTCCTGGGCTCAGAGGAGCAGGGAGACCCTGATAACAGACAATTCCATCATGTTTGGAAAAGAACAAAGAAGAACTGTCTTTGCAATGTTCCCAAGGATATTCTAAATGCACCTGTGTATCCTCCTAAGCCCCCCAAACCAGTTCATACCATCTGCTGCTCACACGCAGAAAGATCACCCAAGTGGCAGTCCCTCCCTACCCTGACAAGGTACAGTCTTGAGAGGAAGATTGTCTGGGGATTATTGTTTTGTTTTAAAGCCATTGTTTTCTAGAGACTATTGGCTCCGGCAAACACTATAATTTAACATCACGTGCCATTCCCTAACACCTTTTAATCAAAACCCCGGAGCTGTGATTAGGGAGGCTTCTCATGGCTCTGTTTGCTTTGCAGGCAGTTTTTTGCCCGTCAGCTCCGTGCATCCTGTCTTCACAACGTCGCTCACACCTGGGCTTTCTCCTTTTTCCCACGGCCTTCACAACTAAACAGTGTTTAGTCTAAGCCATTGAATTTGGTTTTTTTTTTTAAACCACATTTAAATGTCTTAGTGGTTTTTAGCCAAAAGAGGGCGCAACTCTCATGAAAAAAAAATAGTAACAGTAATGCATAAAATGCTGCTTTTGGCTGTTTTAATTCTGTAGCTGCTGTGATTTAGTGCAGAGCTGTGTAGCACGTGCATGAGAACTCACTCCCGCGTGGGAGTGGGAGCTAACAGCCCTTGGCTTTGTTAGAATGAAATCAGAAAGGAACTAGGATGAGGAGCAGGACGAAGTTAAGGGGTTTCTGTTGGGGATAGGCAAATCACACTAAGATGAAAGGCTAAACGGGAGAAAGAAAAACAGTAGAAAACCACTTGTGTACAATCCCCTGGCTTTTGGCTGTTTCCACTCCAGCACAACTTCCAGCATCCATGAAGTGATCAATTTTAGACTTTATACAAGATGTTCAAGTTAGATCAGATTTTTCAGAGAGAGGATTGTTGATGTTCCCCCTAACACACACCTGTGTGTGTGTGTCTGCATTGTCACTAGGGTTGTTCATATCTCATTGTGGCTGGTAAGAAGCAGGGAAATGTAGATTCCTATCTCAGCTGGGCTTGAGTCTCTTCTCGACTTGTATCCGTTTTGTCACGGTGACGGCATGACATAGACTAATCCTGGGGACGGGCAGACGCACGAGGGGAAACTGTGCTTCACGACGGAATGTACTCTAACCAGCCCTTACTCAGCAGAACTTCATCCTGCCAACACCTGTACACAAAATCTAGACATGAAGGTAAAAATCCATTCCACAGAATCGCAGTTCCAAACTCAAAGTTCCCGTGTTTCTGTTCTTCTTTTGTTTGTTTTGACTTGACTTGGTTTGGCTTTTTTGTTGCTATTTTTTGTTGATGTTTGTTTTTTTCTTTTGTTGTTTAAACTGGTTCTCCTTTTTTTCTGTTACTGGTTTGGATTCTGTTTTGTTTTGTTTTGTTTTTTGATTTTTCGAGACAGGGTTTCTCCGTAGCTTTTTGGTTCCTGTCCTGGAACTAGCTCTTGTAGACCAGGCTGGCCTCGAACTCACAGAGATCCGCCTGCCTCTGCCTCCCGAGTGCTGGGATTAAAGGCGTGCGCCACCACCGCCCGGCGTGGTTTGAATTCTGAATTCAGACTTTTCCACTTAGCATGCATGCCTGTCTGGCACATGAACACAACAGACACTCGTGCAAAGGAGTAAGTCTTTTTGATTGGCTTCTGCCTCCAGTGAATGAAACCAACTGCATGAAGGGTTTCACCGAAACACTACCTGTTGACTGGCATCGCTGTCCCCGACTCAGACACAAATAATCCTCTTGAGCAAGAGCGCAGAATTCTTGCTTCTTCTTAACGGACAGGTCCATAATGACATCATCAAGATGTGGATACAACTTGGGTGGGAATTTACAGGACAACAGTCTTCTAAAACAGTGCATCAGCCAGAGCTGTGACTCTATTGAGACACTGCACGTTCAAGCCACAGCCTCTGAAATACAGGAAAGCAGTTAAACCCAAGTGCCATGCGGGCCAGTAACTGACTGACAGGCAAGATGCTGGTACCCAGCTGCAGCCCCCGCCCCCCCCCCCGCCCGCTCAGGAGGTGGAGGCAGGAAGACTGTAATGAGTTTGAGGTCTGCCTGAGCTACATAAGGAGTACCATCCCAGACAGGATGGCACAGTAAGACCCTGCCTCCAAAAATGAAAACTAAATTAAAAAGAACAAAAATACAGGGTCAAGAATGGAGCTCTTGGTTGGTGCGTGACTAACACCGAATCAAACCAAGTTCCACACTCAGTCTCAACACTCAGAAGATCACCCTTAACTAAGCAGCAAGCTTGGCCTGTATGAAAGCCTGTCTTAAGAGAAAGAAAACTTGGAGGTGAGGGGGAGGGCGTTGTTCTTATAGGTGCTGCCTTTCTTACCTGTGAAATATGATCAGGCCTACAGCCTCAACACCCACTATTTCACGTGTGTCTGGATCATTTGCTTTAGAATATGCATGCAGGTCCTCGAGACACGGGTCAGAGTGAGGCAAATTTTGTTTGGAGTAGGGGTGGGGGTGGATATGGCTTGATTCCTACGACGTGGACGCCACCCATTTCCTACCCCTGTTAATACTTTTCGATTAGAACGGAAAGAATTAGGCAGTATTTTCTAAGTTCCAAGGCTTGGGTGTTTGGTTCTTTGATACGTGTCATGTTTAATAAAACGTCTTCACAACAATGGACTTAGGAAGGTCCCTGCCATTGACAAGTGTGTGATTTGGAACACCAGGCACATTGGCCATGTGGCCAGTAGCCCAGGGCCACACTGAGAAGTCGGCAGCTGTGCATGCTAAATTGAACTCTGTCACTAACCTGCTAAGGGACCATCTAAAAAGTGCTCGTTCTAACCGTGAAAATAAACATAGGTGCCAATGCCCTAGAAAAAAAAAAAAAGCTAAAGAAAATTGAGCCGGGTGCATAAAGCAAACCCAACTCCCTTCACTCCGGGTTGTCTTTCCTTGTTAGAAGGAAGGGGACTTGGAGTGACAGATTGTTGGTTCCTGCTCTAAAATTTAAAGACTAATAGGAACAAATACTCCTAACTGGGAGGAGCAGCCAGCTGGGGTAAGGGGAACGAAGTGCAACCTCTTTACGGAGCTGTGACATTTCTCCAGGACTCCATCTCTTTGGTCTGCTCATGTGTGCTCAGACCCCGTCATTCTCTAACCAGATTCTGTCTCCTCCTCCCTTCCCCTTTCCTTCCCCCGGTCCCTGTGGTTTTCCTTTGTTGGCACTGAAGAGGAGAAGAAAGAGGTCTGCCCTCACTGTTTACTTCCTCCCTCGAGGTTAAGCACACCGGGAGTTTAGACTCTGTTAATCTCACCCTTTCCTCCTCGCTCCTCTGCAGGAAAGGGAAAATGGGCCCACGCGGCTGTGGATTAATAACAAGGAAGGGAAAGAGAATGGATTTCAGGTCCATTACACTCCAGTCATATCTGGGAAGGATTGCAGACCTGGGAAGGACTGTCTAGATTAAGTTTAGCGTCTGATAATGATTTTGAATGATTACATTGATCAAGTTAATTGACGCCCGACAACCCATCATAATCGGGGTTAGGACCGTTCTCTGAGCAGGGAACGTTCTCTGAGCCTGCACTGTGTAGAAGGGGGAGGACAGAAATTCAGTGCTCGTCTTACTCCGGGCTTCATGAGCGGAGGCCAGCTCCCTCAAGTCCCTGCCACTTGGCACCCTGTCACGATTGGCTGTGACCTGGACTGAGAGCCAATAAACCCTGTCTCTAGTAAGCCGCTTTTGTTGGGTACTTTATCACAGCCACAAGAAGAGAAACTAAGGGAGCACACAAGCGCGAGGACCTGAATTCAGATCCCTACGCCCCCGTCAAGGGCTGGGTGCTACCATCTGTGTGCAACCCAGAGCCAAGGGACAGAGACACACAAATCCCCAGAGCTCAGTGGCCAGCCACTGGAGCCGAGTTAGTGAGTTCCGGGTTCAGTGAGAGAGCCTATCTCAAAAAAGAAGAGGAGAGCAATTGAGGAAGATGCCTGGGATGGACCTCTGTGCGCCACACATGCCCACACACATGCATACACACGTGCACATATGCACACATGATCGTGTATGTAAGGCGCACACACTTAAAGAAAAAATAATGCCTGCTCATTGCAATTTCCAGTCATTAAGCCAAAGTTTAATTATTTAAAAATATTACCATTCGTATTATTTTTTCACATGTAAAAATGTGATCATGTTCGTCTCTCTGCACCTGCAGGAGCACATGAAGGACGGAGAGTGGAGTAAATGCCACTGTTTCCCTTATGCAAAAATTATTTGTATCAGAATATGAATGTACATACTTCAAAAATCAGTGTGATTTTGAAAAATTGTCAAAAGTATGGTTCATCTTTACCCTAGTTTTACTAGAAATAAAATATTGTACTGGAAGTGTGTATGCTGCGTTCATTAACTAATACAAAGACACTAAAGGCTAAGGTGGCTGTGTGTCTGTGTGTCTGTGTATCTGTGTGTCTGTCTGGCTGTGTGTCTGTGTGTCTGGGTGTCTGTCTGGCTGTGTGTCTGTCTGGCTGTGTGTCTGGGTGTCTGGGTGGCTGTGCGTCTGTGTGTCTGGGTGGCTGTGTGTCTGTCTGGCTGTGTGTCTGGGTGGCTGACCCCTGACGTCCTTCTCCTCTTGTTCTCTCATTGCTTCTCCTTCTCCTCGGTTCCTCTTCTATTTACACTCTGTGCCACCAGCCCTGCCAACCCTTGCTCCTGCCTCACTGTTGGCCCTTCAGCTCTTTATTAGGGCCATCAGGTGTTTTAGACAGGCAAAGAATCACAGCTTCACAGAATCACACAAATGCAGCATAAACAAGTCACACACCTGAAAATAACAGTCCCCAACAGTTCTCTGCTTTTCTCCTGTACACTATGGGGGCTCGAGAAACTGGAGGACAAACAGAATGTCATTCAGGCTGCTTAACCAAATTTCATAGGCTGCTGTATTGGCTGTGCCAAAGGAATTACAATATAATCTTTTATATAGTGTTCTTGGTGCTGCAAAAAAAAAAAAAAAAAAAAAAAAAAAAAAAAGCCATTGTAAACAGCAGAGGATTGCAGAGACAGACAAACTGCCTGTCGGGAAGTTGCTGGCAGGGGACATATTTATTGTTAGGAGACTAATCCCTCAAGGTGTGGTGCTCATGATATTCACAGGTAAAAACATGACATCAACCGTGTTCTTTAGATCTTTTCCTTAACACTTCGCAGAAACAGCTATTCTCGGAACCTCAGAGAGAGGTGTGTCTCTTCTCTACTGTCTTACCTGTTTTTATGGATGTTATTTTCTTTTCCTAGTTACTGTTCAAAGGCATTCACCGAGTCAGCTCTGACTCTGCACAAAGGAACCACACATCCTCATAGGACCTCTGGGCTTGGTGTTCACTTTCTACCCTGTTGGAAACGGTCTCTGTTCACTGCTCTGTGTGCTAGGCTACCCGGCTCACGAGCTTCCCAGGCTTCCAGTCTCTGCCTATTTTGACTTAGGGCCACTATTGCTGTGATAAAACACCATGACCAAAGCAACTTGGGGAGGACACTGTTTGTCTGGCTTATGCTTCCACATCACTGTTCATCACTTCTTTTATTGTTTTATTAATAAGTAAAGCTTGGGAGTCAAATATGAGGGAATAAACCTGATTGCTCCATAGAGCTATGGAGAAATGACCACCTGACCCTCTTCTCCACTTTCCCCACTAGAAAAGACTGTGAAGTGCTGGAATCAAGGGC
The DNA here is from genome assembly GCF_014885135.2 of Alexandromys fortis. Classification (NCBI taxonomy): domain Eukaryota; kingdom Metazoa; phylum Chordata; class Mammalia; order Rodentia; family Cricetidae; genus Alexandromys; species Alexandromys fortis. Next base: position 4,693,617 of record NW_026067950.1, on the reverse strand, counting down.
ATGCCTCACCACTACCTGACCACACTCCAAATCTCTTACTTCTTCCCTTTAAAAAGAGTTATTTCCTCCTCCACTCTCTAGTTCTCTGGGCTATTCATGAAGGGACACTCTAGGCTCTCTCTTGAGACATCTTTAGTCAAGGTCACCTGTGAACTCGATGGTGTTCTCGTCCTTCACAGCTGTGCGTCCCTCTCCGTGAGGCTGGACACAATAATGGCCCCATCAAGACTTCTCAGACCTTGTAGCTCACATGGCCCCAGGACTCCTACCTGGGCTTTCTCCTGCCCAGACACTCTACTCTCTCTCTCTCTCTCTCTCTCTCTCTCTGCTTCCTACCAGCCCCCTCCTGTCTTCCTGTCTGTGAGGGGGAGATGGACATGGCCTTCTCTTTTCTACTTCACCCAGCCATGGAAGATCTAGCTTGTGGATTTACATCAACCACTGGCCTCCCCAAATGTACCTTTCTAACCTGTGCTCTTTTTCCAGTTGTGCCCTTGAAGGTTCACCCTACTTCTTGGCATTTCCTCTCGTGTCTCCCAGGATCTCCTACCCTGTGGGTTCAGAGCTCAACTCAGACTGCTCCTTTAAAGGGTTTGCCTCCTTGGTCAACAGCGCCATGCTCCCAAGACTGGCACCAAACTCTATGACTCTTCCTCACTCATCTCAAATGTCAGAAATCTTGTCATCAGCTCTACCCTCAAAACATACCCAAAATCAAACTTGGACTTTTTCATCCCCACCCACCCCACTACCAAACTGATCAGTTCTAGTTGGATTATTGCTGCGGGCTCTCTTCCCTCTGCCTCTAAGTCTGTACTGCCTCCCTTCAGGGAACTTTAGTGTAACTGCAAAACACACCAGACACCCCTCCTCTCCTCAGAATTATCAAAGTCTCTCTGTCACACTCTGAGTGATAGCAAGAGGTGTGTTGAGGGTTTATACGGCTGTGTACAGCTGTACGAACCTGCATATACACCCTACACAAGCACAGACACGGACAGTCAGACAGATGTACAGGCAGACACCACAAGACACATGCACAGAGAATATGGTAACAGACCGGGAGACAACACAGACAACCTCTTCAGCCTCCGGAAGTCGCCACCAGACTACCAATTTCATGCCATAGTCGTTTCCTGCCCGGTCAGCTGCCCCCACCAGTCACACCGTGGCTCACCAGTCTCTAATCGCCTGTCTTCTCCATCAACCGTTTCTATATGCACCTCTGGAACAGTTAGGACACAACTGACCAGACACAAGAAAAGCAAGTGGGCCAGGACACTGATATTTGACATCCAAACATGACCATTCTGGTTTGATTTTGGCATGTCTTGGTCAGCTGATATAAGTCATAACTTAAGCTGGGTATATTCATGCACACCTTTAGTCTTATCATTAGGGAGGCAGATGCCGGTGGATCTCCCAGTTCCTGGCCAGCCTGGTCTACAGAGTTAGTTCCAGGACAGCCAGAGTTCACAGAGAAACTCTGTCTGGAAAAAAAATCCCCCATAACCAGGCTTTCTTTGCACCATTAGTCCCCAAAAAATGACTAATGACACAGAGACTTATTAATAATTATGAAAGCTAATGACAGAGACTTATTAATAACTATGAAAGCTTAGTTTTTGCTAGGCTTGCTCCCAAGTAGATCTTATAACTTAAACTAACCTGTTTCTGTTAATTTTCATTCTGCCTCTTAGCTCCTCCCTCTCCTCCATCCTATACATCCGACTCCCTGGTATCCTGCTGATGAATTCTGTCTCTCTTCTTCCCAGAGTTTCTCTCTCTCCCTAATCCCACTTAGTCTCTCCTACCTAACTACTGGCCATTCGTATCTTTATTAAACCCATCAGAATTCACCTCGGCAAAGACACATCTTCACAGTGTGCAAAAAGATTACCCACGACACTCCCCAGAAAGCAACAGGAAGAGGGGAGCTCCTAGCGCTGTGAACAAGACCCACTACTGACAAGTGCCTTCTGGATAGCACGCAGGAGGGTGGGTCTCTCTGACCGAGCATCACTGTCAGCTGTGTTAGCTGAGAGAGAGTGGCCAGAACTCAAAGCAGGAAGGCGCAGATGCCACAGAGTAGCGGAGAGAATGTCTGGAGTGTGCACGTGTGTGTGCGTGCACTCACGAGCATATTCCCGCTCTGAACTATGACATAGTAGAGAAGTACGCTAGTGAACTTCAATTCACCTGTTGCAAAATCTACTCAGCCTGCTGGAATTAAGTAGGGACACCGGGCACCTGTTCAAATATTTCTGCTTATGAAAGTAATTTTCCTGAAAAATAAGTCTAAGTCCAATTAGCTAAAATTGATTTAGTTTGGGTTCTGTGTGTTCATTCTTAACACCTGGTAGGTAAGGAATGGATTACTCCGTATGAGTTACAGAGAGTCGTTTTGGTAGGAGGCAACTTCTCAATCAAGAGTGTTGACTCTAGAATTGAGCTGGCCATGAATCCAGCTGCTCTCACTTGTGAGCAATCTGTCTCTGTCTCTGTCTGTCTCTGCCTCCTCATCCTGCTTCCTCTCTCTCTCTCTCTCTCTCTCTCTCTCTCTCTCTCTCTCTCTCTCTCTCTCTCTCTCTCTCTCTCTCTCTCTCTCTCTCTCTCTCTCTCTCTCTCTCT
>NW_026067950.1:4431650-4690978 GCF_014885135.2 Alexandromys fortis | reverse complement strand
TCTCTCTCTCTCTCTCTCTCTCTCTCTGTCTCTCTCTGTCTCTCTCTGTCTCTCTGTCTCTCTCTGTCTCTCTGTCTCTGTCTCTCTCTCTCTCTCAAACACACACACACACACACACACACCACCTCAAAAGAATTATGATATGAAAACCCAGGGCTGTGGACAGAGTTTCCTCTTTTCCCATCAACACCCACCCACAGGATTTCCCAACTTTCAACTAGTTTTCTGCCTCACTTTTTCTTACTTCCTTTGGCCCCTCCCTCGGCCCCGCCCACTCGCTTCCTACCACCTCGCTCTTCTCTTGCTATTGGCACTAATGTCTTCTTTATTAGCAATCCAACACTTTTCTTTTTTTTTTTTTTTTGCCAATTTAGTTTAAAAATTTCAAAAGATTCCATCCATATTCACTGTTTCTTAGTCTACTTTTAATCAATAGTACCTTCCTTTTCCATGTTTTTGGCCAGGGTGGATGGCTGACTTGACCGTTGCGCCAGGTATTCTGGGGTGCTGGGGACTGACTCGAGGGATCCATTCAAGCCCTCCACCCATGAAGCCTCATCGCCGGCTTTGAGCAGCACTGTTGGTTTTTTTTTCTTATAGAAAATGTAATCATATGCTTTCAGAGAGGAAACCCACGTGTAGAGCAGACGGCATCCAGATGAGATCAGACACGTTCAGTTGTTACAGCTATGGCCACGGAGCCATTATTTGTGTCTACAACACCCACACTTTTATGTACGTTGTGTTTAATCTTCACAAGCCTTTGGAAGAAGCCATTTTTCACCCCTGTTATAAATTTAAAGAGGTGACGTTGAGCAAGATAAGGCGAGAGATGGAATTCCTGCTTATGGTCATAATCTGTCCTCCGTCAACCACATCATGTACTTTTATAAGCAGATTGAATTACCATGCTTAAAATTGCAACCAGTTTCAAGAAAAGAGAACATAAGGCTAGGCATATAAAATTGTTAAAGAGTTTTCTCCATACAACTCCATCTATAAACACAGCTTCCTTTAAATACATGGAGGCGGGGCTAGAAGATAAAGAGGTAAGGACTCCAGTAGAATCTCTTGGTCCTTTCCTTGTTGACTTTGTCCAGAGAGAATCGTGTCAAAGCCCGGGAGGCTTTTTGACTTGGAAGTGGTCCTGTGATGATCCTTTGTTTTGCAAGTGAAGAAGTTGTAACTCGAAAAAATAAAATGACTTGTTCAGAAAAATAAACATGTATAAAAAATACGCAGCCAACCTGGGTGAGGGGGCTGAGTTAAAACTCAGCAGATGCTCACAGACCAACAGAACTCATCTTGTCCACCTACAAGCTTGGGAGTGTCTAGTATCCTGGAGTGAGAGGGTACTCAGCCATGAGCGGCTGAACCTCAGTGTTCCTACGGTGTCTCATAGCTGGGAGTGCGGCTTTCAAGTGAATGCCTACAAAGAAAACCTCAAGGTAAAGGAGGTTCTCTGAAACATTCTGACAAGTGGGTCCACCCTCAGGAGGTCCACGGGACACCATGATGAGTGGGTCCACCCTCAGGAGGTCCACAGAAACACTCCGAAGAGTGGGTCCACCCTCAGGAGGTCCACGGGACACCCTGATGAGTGGGTTAACCCTCAGGAGGTCCATGGGAACACTCTTATGAGTGGGTCCACCCTCAGGAGTCCACAGAAATACTTTCATGAGTGAGTCCACCCTTAGGAGGTCCACAGAAATACTTTCATGAGTGGGTCCACCCTTAGGAGGTCCACAGAAATACTTTCATGAGTGGGTCCACCCTCAGGAGATTGAAAACAAACCAAGGCAACTGTTAGTGCACTCATAACTTGCAACGAAGTAAAAATGAGTGCAGAAGTAAACATACGTATGTTTATTACCTGACTGTACAATGATGAATGCATGCATACATATGTGTCTGTAGTGATGCACAGATAAAAGTGTCCTGCCCTGAGTATTCTTGATTCTTGGCACTCTGTAGTGTGTGTGTGTGTGTGTGTGTGTGTGTGTGTGTGTGTTTTACCAAGACAGGATTTCTCTGAGCAGCTTTGGAGCCTGTCCTAGAACTAGCTCTGTAGACCAGGCTGGCCTCAAACTCACACAGATCCACCTGCCTCTGCCTCCCGAGTGCTGGGATTAAAGGTCTGTGCCACCAGTGCCCGGCACTCTGTAGTTTTTATAATAAGTAGATTCCAAATAGAACTTGCGTAGGACACTGAGAGTGACTCACATTAGAGGGAAGAGTACAGATACGCTGTTTTAACAACTAGTTTTGGCGTTAGTGCCTTTATTAACAGGTATTTGTAGCAATATTTGTTTGCTGAGTGGTTGTTTAGATAACACCGTTCTATTTAGGGCTTCCATTCTTCCCAGCTGACTACCAGCGTGCTCGCTCACTGGAATCTAGGAAGCAGCTAATGTATACTGAAACCAAACGGGATGCTCAGAAAATCCTTGAGCTGTGTTCAAAGGCACACCTGTGTTCTTTGGCAAGGGAACCGAGTCTCAAGTAAAGAGTTTCTGCAAATCTCCCGTTCAGTTGGCCAAACTGGTTTTCACTCCCATTGAACAACTGGGGCCGGGGGTGGGGATGGAAGTGAGGGGAGCCTCTGTTTTCCCTGAATGACCATAGTAAGACCACGCACATAGCTTTAATGCTGAAGTGTCAGAAGCGGAAGGGATGATGTGTTCCAGGGCACAGCGTATCTTCCAGCAGAGTTTGTCATTCGTCCAGTGATTAGTGCTTCTCGTAGTGAGAAAGGGTGCTTTGTATTAAACAAGTTATGATTAAGATGTTACACGGAATAAATCGGATTTTCTGGAGGACTTCACTTTTACTCTTAAGGACAGTGTGCTATGAAGAGTTAAAGTGTCAGTGAGTGAATCCTACCGAAAATGAGGAAGTTTGCCAGTTGTGTAAACTGCTTTGCTGATTAACTGCAAAGGTTATTTGGGACTACATGATCTTACACAGAAAGAAGACTCTTTTTTTTTGGTTTTTTTTTTTTTTTTTTTTTTTTGAGACAAGGTTTCTCTGAAGCTTTGGAGCCTGTCCTGGAACTAGCTCTTGTAGACCACGCTGGCCTCGAACTCACAGAGATCAGCCCGCCCCTGCCTCCTGAGTGCTGGGATTAAAGGCATGTGCCACCACCACCCAGCCAGAAACAAGACATTTATCTTTCATTTTAAAACATCCTCTGCACGGCCCACCTTCATTTTCTGTACACTTTTTATGCTGGATCGCACGGTACTCTATAACGCCTTCCGCCTTCTTCTGACTCCGATGTTTTGAAAGCTTAAGTTATGAAACATCTAAACTAAATGCTTGATTCATTACAGACTGGGCTTTAGACATTACAGAAAGTAGTTTGCCATTCCCATGGGCTCAGAAATGTAACTTTTTACAACGCACATGTAATGTGGTCTAGGGCGTGTGACATTGTCCAATCTCAAAGACAGGGCAAAGCATAAAAGAGAAAGAAGCATCATGGAGTCCACAGGCATGACGACCCTGGCTAAGGAACTAAGGGCAGCTCCCGTCCAAGCCACAATTTACGCTTTTTGCACTTCCCACTTGTTTTAGGTTGAAACTATGTGTTGCAATATCTACAATAATAGAACACTTCTATTTTTAAGTTTTCAACACAGAAATTAATCTTTCTCTTCCAACTACAGCACATCTGTTGTGTTAAACTGTTTGTATACAATTCATGAGTCTCCGCCCTCTGTAGCTGCAGCTCTAGCATGGCTCACACTGGGAGTTTTGAAAGTACTGCTGCCTGGCAGGCCACCCTGGAGACTGTGGCTTCCTTAGTGAGTGTTGTGGTAAGGCAGGGCCAGGGGCTGCATGGAGTTCTTCCTGGGGATTCAGAGTCTCTTGCTTCTGAAAGCTAGGTTTGCATAGCTCATGGATTGTTTCAGCTTTCAGAGAGAAAACAAGAAACCATCTTTTCACAGTTATGTCTCTAAAACAGGGTGCTTTTGGATCCAAACAGGAGAATTCACAACCAATCACTCTGGAAGCACAGACCTACTGGAGGCCTAATGGCCATAACTCTAAGCGCATCGCTTCTTGTCAAAAGGCAGTGTCCTATCAAGTAGTAACAAGACAGAGTTAACTAATCCGCAAGACTCAGCAAAGAGACCGTGAACAGGGACAAAATTATAAGTTTGATAATACTAATTTTAACTAACTTCACAGAGAATGTGCAGGCTCAAAAAACCAAACTTACATCAAGAATGGGATTCAGAAATTTGACACAAAACTCTGACAAAGGGCAGGGACCTGGGGATGGGAGCACTGTGTGGCAGAAAAAAGAGGACTCTTTGCACTCACTCTTGGAGGGGAGCTGATGTGAGTAGACAAGAGATGACAAGCAAAGGGTTCCGCAGACTTTGCTCTTAAGTTTGACCCACCGGTGAACCTGTACTGACACACTGGAGTAAGTGAGGATCAGGACCAGAGTAGGAGGTAACCATGTCTGCCTCCCACTGACCACGCCACCCTCACGTCCATTTCCACTGCTAACCGGTCATTTCAGACTTTGACATGTTTCACTTGATTAAAAACTAAAAAAGAATAAAAGCCACCAAGACAGTTACGCTCTTCACAATGGGCCAGACCTAGCTCTGCACGGAGATTGTGAAACTCAGCGAGGAACTTGCTTGTCTACAGCTGACAGATTTTATGGTTTAGACCTTTGGTTACTTTTGGCAAGAAATGGATCCTGAAAGGTCACACCAAGAACTGCAAGAACTCTGAGTGGACAATAATAAACCCATAATGAAGCCAGTGTCTTTGTTCTCTCATTTATGCCCAGATTCGTGACCTCAGGAGCTGGAAGGACACGTTGGTCTTTGTGTTTATCTTAAGACAGCAGAAAAAAGATGGCCATGAATGAGTTTATTCTTCAATTGAGTGGGAAAGGTGGAGGAGCTGGTGAGGGTTGGGGAGAGGGCTCAGTCGGAGCAGGAGGACCTGAGTTCAGATCCTTAGCACCCCTGCAAAAGGCGGTGTGCACCTTAAACCATGGGGGGGGGTGGCAGAGAAAGGTGGCTTCTCAGAGCTCCCTGGCCAGCCGGTTTGCCAAAATGGTGAAGCTCCTAGTTTTGTGATGGACCCTGTCTCAAAAAATAAGGCGAACAGCCACAGAGATTGATATCTAATGTCTACCTCTGACCAACACACACAAACACACATGCTCACACACAAGCACCCACCCACACACATGCCCATACAGGGGCACACGCACATGCAAACACATGAAACCAAAGTTGACAAGGGCGATAATACAATCGGTAGAGCAATCGCTGTTCAGCCCTGATGACCTGGGTTCAGCATTTACATAAAATGAGCTGATGGTTCTCTCCTCGGGGATGAGGAGAGGACAGGGAAAAGTCGATCTCTAACACTCGCTGGTCAGCCACATAGCCCAATCTGAAAGCCTTAGGCCCCAGCGAGAGAGTGTTCTGTCAAAAAACAAAGTCGATAACACCGGGGGTTGCTCCCTGGTCTCTGCATTCATAGGCATGTACACGTACACACACACACACACACACACACACACACACACACACAGAGTTGAACAAGATACATATAGATGTCTCTCCCTTGTTTCAGAATCCTCCCTTCACAAACCGACAGCAGCTGGTAGCTCTTGGGGAAGTGAATCAAAAGGTCAAAAGGCTGCGCCATCTCTAGTGCCCTCACTGGGCTGCTGGAGACTCTGCTCCCTTGGAAAATAGGTCCGAGCGACAGAGCGTTTGATTATTACTTTCCGCATACCATTAGGCCAAACAGAGCTTCAGAATTTTGAAGGCAAGGCCAGTTTCAGTCCCAGTACTCACTCCCTCCTTAACTAGCCAAACAGGGTCTCTCAAAGAAGCGTGGCACACCGGCCATTAGCGTTCAGCAAAGCGAGGCTGCGTTTCCGTACCGTGTCCTTTCAGGGCACAGCAAAGCTGTTTCTGCTCTGCTTTTACAAGATACCCAGTGAGCCAAGCTATTTGCCACCTGTAGGGCTGGGTCGGGGATGACTCGGAGGGAGGCGCAGCAGGTTGTCCACATCTGCTTGTCCCTGGACAGCTCCAATAAAAGCCGTTTTCCGCGGCTCGTCTGTGGGAGATTCGGGGACCTCGGGCCCAGGAGCGCGCTGCCTTTGAGGGCTTTGCAACTGTGGGCAGCCGACCAGCTGCTGGGAGGAACCCAGGAGGGCGAGCCCCAAATCGCCTTGCGCGCAGGCAGGGGCGTGAGTGCGGGTCCGCTTGCGCCCTCTGGTGCCCAGTGGGCGGGACGGAGGCGGTGACCGGGGGCGGAGCCTCGGGACTGGGTGCGCGGGGGTCGCCACGCCGAGTGGGATCAAGCCGGAGAGCGGTTGCAGGCGGCGGCATGGCAAGCACGGCCTTGGAGATCGTTGCCTTCACGGTCTCCATCTCGGGCTGGGTGCTGGTGTCCTCCACACTGCCCACCGACTACTGGAAGGTGTCCACCATCGACGGCACGGTCATCACCACCGCCACCTATTTTGCCAACCTATGGAAGATGTGCGTTACCGATTCCACTGGTGTCGCCAACTGCAAGGACTTCCCCTCCATGCTGGCGCTGGAAGGTCTGCATCCCTTCGGGTCCCCATTCCTGCGCGTCTTCTTAGGAACCCGCCAAGGGAACCCCCCTGGAAGGAGGTCGGGCCCCACTCTCTCCCCAGGGAGGGTCTACGATGCCGGCTGTCCGGTGGGGCGTCTTCTGAAGCTGGGAACACTTGATGGGGAAGCATGTAGGATCAATTCGGGTGGTTCGGGAGCGACAAGGCTATTCCTGTGTCTGTCTGGGACTGTCGGGACGGGACGTTGAGGCTTGCCACCCCACCACCAAAATCTGATTCTCATTAAAACGACACCCCCGAGGTCCGTGAATGCTCGCCCTGAGATCCCTTTAGCGGTTCATTGAGTCTTTGAAAAGCCAGGAACAGAGGACTGGAGAAAGTACCATATTGAAGTTTTTTGTTGTTGTTGTTTATCTAAAAATGTCTCCTACAAACTTGATAGCTTGAGCTTAATACTTCCTCTAAGTTTCAGGAAAATAAATAGTCCTTGTCTGTGCGGGCGTGAAGTGGCTGCGGAGGACAGGGAATGTTGGCCAGCTCGAGTCAGCAGAACGAGTGAACACACTTCCAAGCTTTGTGCCTGCATGCTGGGTCTTTTTAGCTTGTTTTTTTTGCTTGTTTGTTTTTGTTTTCTCCAGATAGATAGTAACATAGAATCGATTCGGCACCAGCACAATGCTTGCTCAAGTTCTAGGCTCTTCCAGGATTTTACAGGCCACTAAAAGGATTCTGGCAGGAATTTAAGACGAGCAGGTTGCATTGCTTCTAGATTTGAGGTGTTTTCCTTTTCTCTATTATTCCTCTTGCAATTTTTATTTGCATAGCTGGGTAAATAGAAGACTTGATTCCCCTAAGACAGTGCTTTGCCACAAAAAGCAAACTGTTGCTCAATTCAGTGTTTGATGGAAGTTGGTCTAAGGGAATAGGTGCCTGCCTGCAGAAGGGAGGCACCCAGGGCTGGGCCCTGTTGTATAAAGTAAGTAGCCGGAACACTGTTTATGGCATGCATTGCTGTTGAGTTTCCTGGGCTCAGCAGAGCACACATTCAGGAGATAACAGACAAGCTCTTGTTCCTGTGGTGTACATCCAGGAACGCGGCTTTCACAATGTGGGATTTTCCTGCTGTGTGTCCGCTGTGGAGACTTCCTGTGATTTGAGCTGGGTGCTGAGGAGGGTATGACACAGTTCTCGTTATCAGGACCTTGAGTTAGGCAGGCATGGAATAGAGTGTGTCATGTGTGTGCCACCCACATATGCATAGATGCAAAGTGGGCAGTCTCCTGTGATTAGAAAATGATGTTTAAAAAAACAGAAATGACATGTCCCACAATGCTTTTAATGAACAACACCTTTGAAGTCGGCGCAGATAGAAAAAGCTTTTTAGCTGCTGCATAGCTCTTACTGGTCTGAAGAGAGGTTCACTCAGCCATTTAGTCCTGGTGGACACTGGACCCCTGCCAGCTTCTCCCTGCTCTTAGTGCCTTCCTGGAGCCCTTCACGTTCACCTTTTCCTGTGCGTGCCGACTTCTGTACCCTGCTCGATCGCCGGACCAGAAGAACAAGTGTCCAGTTCACACTGCCAGATTGCGTTCCAGCAAGAAACAGGGACAGCTGCTTTGCCACTCTCTCGCTGCTGTTCCAGCCGAGAATAACACATTAGATCTGCGGTCCCCTTACTCCCTGTGAGTCTGACCACTGAAGCTTATTCATTGGCCATTTCTTTTCTGTCTACTTCTATCTTGTGACAGTAGTTGCATTGTTTCTTCTTCTTCTTCTTTTTTTGTATGTGCATTCTTGATTCCTTGGTGCAATCTGAGCCAACCAAAAAAATCCCTCATTCTAGGTGGATATGAGAGCCTGCGACACAGAGACGTCTATGTCGTAGTGACGTAGCCCGCAGTCTAGATGTTAGCTTTGCCGCACCTCTTGTTTCCCAATGTATTATACCATTTTTCCCATACTGAACTTTGAAAATAATGACGTAATTACGACATCAGTATTTCCCTTGGTGCCTTCACACTCTGTGGTGCACTAGGGCATTTTCAAATAAACTTCTGTGTCTCCCAGGAGGGTTCAGCCATCACTCCTTTTTCACATGAAAAGGAGTTGATCTCCCCTCCCCGACCTCAAGTGGAAGTTTCCAGAGAAGCACCCTCCCCCAAAATCCCACCCTGCCTTCTTTCTACCTTGGGTTGTCAGGGCAGGTATGTTAGGCGCTGGGCCTGATATTTGAGGTGGAAGGAGAAAGTCGCCTCGCTAGGTGTCTACTGACCAGAACAGCCCTGTCTTCCCTGCTTAAGTCACGCATAGACTCCGGATCAGGAATGCCAAAGAGAGAAGGCTGGTGACTCTTGCTATCTTGTGTTATGGTCAATAGAACACCCCGTTTGGAGTCAGAGACCTCATTGTCATCCTCTGGAGGATTCAGTGCTGCTCCCAGATTTCCCTTTGGGAAAGAAGATGCGCGGCAAAGCTAACGTCTAGACTGCGGGCTACGTCACCACGACGTAGACGTCTCTACGTCGCAGGCTCTCACATCCGCCTAGGATGAGGGATTTTTTTGGTGGTCTCTTACTCTCGTGCCGGTCACCCTGCGCCTCTTCCTGTTTTCCCATGAGAAACAGAGATGCAGAGAGATCCATCGGTAAAAAGAGGTTCCTGTATAAATGGGAGCTCGAGAGCTGACATTCCGTGTTCTACCTTCCCTCGTCCACTATTTGCACAAACGCACCAAGCTACTCGTGTAAGACAGGCTTGGGTTCTTTCCAGTTAAGCACGACAGCTAATCGTGCTTCTGACTTGAAACTGAAAGTAAAGGACATATCATTGAGAAGACATCTAACTTTGAAGGGCTACCTTGAAGGTTTCCTGCAACAGAATCCCTTTGGTCCAAGTTATTGTTTGAAAATCTCACCGTTGACGGAGCAGGCAATTTCTGTCTGTTGCTAACCCTGAACTTCTTTTCAGTTATTTTTAACCATGTGCCGTCCGCTTTTGCTAATGGGGGCTTTTGCTCTTTCTTGCAGGAGAACTATAAATTATACCTTGAGAACTTCTGAGTGAATACATTCATGCCTCAGCACCTCAATGTGTTAATTAGCTATTAACGGGGCCAGTAAATTAGACCTGTCAGAAATAATGGCCTCCTTGGCTAGGTTTTACTACCACCTCCGTTGATGGTGGAACTTCTAAGTTTGCCCCCGGGAGCTGTTAAAAGGTGGGTGGAGAGGTCTGTCTTGCGAAAGATAAACTCTGCAAGTCTGCCCTGGGAGTCTGTTCTAAGGAGCTGACAGGCCCCAGGTTACAAACCTCCGGCTAATTAACAAACACCTCGAACAGTTCCTTCCACAGCTGACAGGGTAGCAGGGGAGTTTTCCCCTTGTCTGGGAATGTTGGCTCCCCATTATAGAGCCATCAGGCCAGCTATTGCCTTTAGTGTGTGCAGAAACTCAGTAAATTATTGCTCGTGTTCTAGAGCCAGGGTGAAGTGCACTGCCCTGCACACCAGGTTACTGGGTAGCACTGGAGAAGGACCACATTGAGGCAGCATGAGAACCTCCTTGTCCTCCTTCTCTCTAACATCTGTGCTTGGAAGATAGATCAGCGAGGGGACTTTAGAAGGAGAGATTCTGGGGAAAACTGTCTCTGAGATTTTCCCTGCCTTCAAGCTGACTGGCTTGGACTGGTTTCCTAACACTTTCCCATGCAGGGAAACTCGTTGCCCGCTCTCCATGACCAGACTGTAAACTCAGCCCTTGGTAGATTTCAGACCATCCATCTGCCCATGAGAAAGCCCGTAAGACAGCGGGAGCAACTGCAGAGGACGGTTCCTAATAAGGGCATGCTTGTTCCTGTCTTTTTCTAAATTAATATTCTGCATAGAAGTCTCCCTTTTCCCAGGGGAGTTTCCTGGGTTTCGATGGCCTATGGTCAACAAATGAAAAACTCCAAAACTGAATAATCTAGAAGTTATGGGTACATTTTACTCAAATAAATTGTTAATCATTCTGTTTTACCTAACTATTATGTTTTTCTTCTTTCTTTGAAACGGTGTCTCTCCATGGAGCCCAGACTAGCTTTGCGTTCATCATCCGCCCACCTCATCATCAGTTCTGGGCTTACAGGCCTGTGTTCCCCAAGCCCAGCTTCATAGTTGCTATTCATTTCTTCTGTACTTGATCTTACTTTTTCTCACGTATTTTTTGCAAAGGCGGTGTATAGATAGAGCTCAGAATTATTTGTGGCTTCGTGAGAGTATTGAAGCAAAACACATCCCACACTGACAAAGGATAGTGCTGCGCTTGTGTCTCGTGTGTGTGACTGCCTGCGCATGTGTGCATCTCTCTTTCTATTTTTGTTGTTTAGTGTTGGCCTTCAGAGCAAGCTAGCTGCAACCTTTGCTGTCTTAGGTTCTGTGGTGCACAGGGAGCCTCGTTAGATGGTCCTTGCAGTCACTTTGATTTTGAGAGGCGCTGCTTTTGTGCTGTGGCAAGAGGACTCACGGGCCCAAGTTGAAAACAGAGTTGGTTCAGTATTCAGTAGCAGAGATCTAGACAGTTTTGCAGCACTATTATTGTTAATAAAAGAATCCTCCATGATCCCAAATCACTAAAATAAGCTTCTCTTCTTGTTCTTGGCAACTTCCACACCTTGCTGTGGCCGTCTGTGTTTATGAGGGCTCAGGGTGTGTTACATTGGGTAGAAAGAACTGCTTTGCAACATGGGTCTTAGTAACAGTAATTCACACTTTAAATTCCTGTACAGAGGAGTACGGACTGGAGGCCACCAAGACTTAATCCACAAAGTTCTATTAGTCTTCTACTGTGAATTAGCATTGGCTTTGCTCGAATACGGGATAGCGATAGATGACTATTGCTTATGTGGGCACTTAAGGTTTTTGTTATTCTTTTTTTTATTAGAAGGCTTCGTTCCCAAAGACAACCTTGTGTGTGCTCATTTGCTTGTCAATTTGCCGACAACTGGTGTGTGCCCCTCTCGCTGCGTCAGAGCGAAAGGCGTTGTTTCAAATGAGACGAAGTGGTCTGACTGGGAATCTGGGGTGTCACTTTGAATTCTGTTCATGTAGAATAGCTCGGGGCCTGGCCCAAAGCCCTGCTGAAGCTTGCCACCAGCCCAGCTATGCAAATAAAATCTGTGACTGTGACCATGAGTGGTTCAGTAGGAACAAGCTGACTAGCACAAGGCTCTCGTGTACATGCGAGCAGTTGACTTGATTATAAATTACTTTCCTAGTAGGCAATGTTGTCTTAAGCCCAACTTTATTATATCCACCCTAACAATAGCAAGGTGCCACTAAGATAATTCTTAGTCTCACCATGGGCCCCTAGCACACGCTAGCTAGTCTCATATATACAGTTCCATTGATACCAGGAGACTTGACCCTGGGGCCATCTTGCTGCCCAGTTATAACCATTCTAATTGTGTAGTTCCAGACTCGCCTCAGTGTCTGTTGAGAAGGTGGGTACACTAAGGAGTTAGAACGAGAAGCAGTGGGGCATGAGCTTCACAGTCCTCTCCAGGTGGGATCCTGTCTAGCATGGCTAACTCATCTGCAGGAAACCACAGAGCTTCTGCACGCCTGAGGTTCCTCCTTACTAAGGGCAGGAATAACTTAGAGATCTAGCCAGAGCCTCTGCATAAAGCAAGCCTCAAACTGCGTGACAGTGAACAGGCACTTGACGTAGATTTGCTGGCTTTCCTCTCTCTCCCACCTTACTCCACGAGTTAAGGCAGTATACTGTACCCAATTTGTGTACCCCCCCCCCCAAGACAGTATAACACCCAACCCAAGTGCCAATACAAAGCGAGGTCTTCTCTCTGGAGAGCTGAGCATCCTTTGTTCACATAAACGACCTGCTGTGATTACAGGCTACATCCAGGCGTGCAGAGGACTGATGATCGCTGCGGTCAGCCTGGGCTTCTTCGGTTCCATCTTTGCACTCTTTGGAATGAAGTGTACCAAAGTTGGAGGCTCAGAAAAAGCCAAAGCAAAACTTGCCTGCTTGGCTGGGATCGTATTTATATTGTCAGGTAAATAATGACTTCCACCAAACAAGGTGCTTCAGGGTGTCAATGACCTCGAACTGACTGCAGTACCCACTGGTGTTTTTCAGGTCTGTGCTCCATGACAGGCTGTTCCCTGTATGCCAACAAGATCACGACAGAATTCTTTGATCCTCTCTTTATGGAGCAAAAGTAAGTGTTGTTTTTAGTCCGCATGTTTCTAGCTCACAGAAAAATTAAACAAATGAATATCTCCGATTAGGACATGCGTTTCCTGTATTGCTTTGGAGAATGAAATTTGGTGGTCAGTGGTGGTCTCTGACATCAAGTTTATGGGTCGTCTGGATGAAAGATACACTCAGAGACATCATTAGCACTGTCCACTATCTTTGCATAGCTCAGAGCATGGGAGCAAAAACAAACAAACAAAAACCCATCCATTTTACATCATAAAACTGAAGGGAGATTCAGGAAAAGTTGGAGTGAAGTAAGATGAAAGGAAAGAGTGTTAAGTTATGAAGATGAAACAGTAAAAAGAAGAATATTTGCCAAATGCTCGACTCTGGGCCTTGCACCTCTACCCCACCTAACCAGCCTTTATGAAGAAATTGTGCACAGTTGTTTCTCAACGATGCTGTAGGAGCATGGTGCCCGCCTACCCCTGCCCCACCCTCCCATCCCTCCTAGGAGCATGGCACCCGCCTACCCTCGCCCCTCGCCCCACCCTCCCACCCCTCCTAGGAGCATGGTACCCACTTACCCCCCCCCCCCCCCCCCCCCCCCNNNCCCCCCCCCCCCCCCGCCCACCCTCTCACCCCTCCCAGTGTGGTTTGCTCGTTTCTGCAGGTGAGTGTCTTGGAACTAACATCTGTTTGTTGGCTGGCTTTTGTTTCTGAGCTATGGGCTGCTGCATTTTATAGTGTCCCCAGGCTTATTGCTTTGGACTGGGAAAATCCCAGGGATACCAAATGAGAAATGCCAACCATGTATCAAATCTTTTTTTTTTTTTCTTCACGAAGCTATGCTCATATACTTGTATAGGAAGTTGTGTGTGTATGTGTGTGGGGGGGGTGTTTGCTTCAGTCAGGCTGGGAATTGTATTTCAGACTTGAGATCCGTATATAATTTTTAAAAGGTCAAGTATAGAAATGATTGGTCAAGAGGGTATCACTTTTTCCTAGCTCATTAAGAAATCTCCAGAAAATGGATTTCCTAATTCTGTCTTCAGTATGGTCAACGCATACCTCAGAAGAGCTGGCATTATGATATTTAGTGGAAATTATATTAATACATATCAGTTCCTTTATATGCCAAGCATAACATTGCAAGGATTCTACCAAATGCTTTGCTTCTTTAACGCCCTTCTTATAAAGCAGGACTCTCTCTTGACATCCTCTTTCTGGGATCAAGGGGCGGAGGAAGTGATTTGCTGGCAGGAACTTGGCCTAAACTCCACATTTCAAACCTGGGGCGGAGTTCTAGACGGCACACGCTCTAAGATGTGCAAGTTACAATGATAGTTTCAGAATTTTTGAAACTAGACGCTCCATGTACTTTATTATTAGTTCCTCTCATACATTTATTTTTAAAAGTTTCCATTCAGAAATATTATTAATTAGGAAGCTAACAAACAATTTTCCTTGCACCCAATATACTTTTTTTTTTTCCGAGACAAGGTTTCTCTGTAGCTTTGGAGCCTGTCCTGGAACTGGCTCTTATAGACCAGGCTGGCCTCAAACTCACAAATATCCACCCACCTCTGCCTCCCAAGTGCTGGGATTAAAGGCGTGCGCCACAACCGCTAGGCTTATTCCTCTTTTATGTACACCTCGGTTGCCTAAGTTGGAAAAACATAACTAAGCTTATTGACAAATTCCCAGTGTGCTAGGAACCCAGTTGCAACATGAGAAAAACATGGGGAGAACTGGGGTCAAGAATCCAGCAGTCACGTGGCTGAGGCATTTATTGGGTGGCTATTTATTCTAAAAACACCCTTTTCGGAACAGAGACCAGACCAGTTTTCTCCCAGCTTGCACTTGACAGAATCGTAGCACTTAACCGGCTCCCTGTGTTTGTGTTTTTGCTGTTTCCCCCTTTTGTCTTTGATTTTTTTCAACCATGGGAAGATTCTGTTTGGAAAACTCCGAGTGGACATTTACAAAGCCTTGAAAACAGCCCCTTCTCTTTCCTTTTGGCTATTTCAAAACAACTTCCCCCTTTTCATTAAAACAAAACCTGATAAATCCCGAAAAGAGAGAGAAAACTACCCTCCTACAAGCATATGCTAATGGGTACCGGAGAGCAAGGCTCAGGACCCACACGTAACATTGTTCTTACCCTTGTTTTGAGGTCCAGACCACCAACTTCCTGAATGTCCTGTTTGGTTTTCTCAGATAAACTGTTCCAAGCTGCCGCTGATGAGCAGAAAGAAACTGCTCATCCAATCACCCCTGCAGCCCACAACCCTGATCCATTTAGAGAGACGGGAAGTGTGCTGAGACTCTGCTATGTGATGCTTGGGTCTTAGCCTCCAGGCTCTCCTGTTCTCCATTCCGCTGTGGAATGCCCTTCATTCCTGGCATATTCCATTTCATACTTGAGGATCTAGACTATACGAAGGTAAAATCTTTCCACTGTTGTGGTTGTTTAATAGTTAGACCCTAACACTTGCCAGGCTGGGGATATGGCTCAGTGGTAGATCCTGTATTTCATATGAAAATGGTCCAGCTTCAACCCAGCAGAAGAAGACAAAGGCTTGGGGTGGAGGGCGGAAAGAAAGGAGGAGGGAGAGGAGGAGGGAGGAGAGAGGAGCTACTTTCAGATAAATTCTCTCATTCTGGTTTCTGACTGAATTCCAGCCTTGCAGGTGCGCACGTTAGACTGTGAGACTGCTTGTCTTTCACCTACATCCTTGAGTGCGGTGTGGATGCTCACAAGGTTACCTGGAACACAACGTGAGGTTGATAAAGAGCCTGTAGGGCTTTGGCCAGGAGATTATGTGAAGTCTTAAATACCAAGAGCAAAATAAATGGATACGTATTAAGTTACATATTAAGAAGGTGTGACTCTGTGACTTCATTTGTTCAGAGGTTGCACAGGTCACCTCTGCTTCCTGGAATCCCCGGATGGTTTTGTTAGGCTAGCAAGCCTTTCTCGGCACAACCAGGAGAGCAACTGTTTGCCCGGTCACTTCGCATTCTTACCGACTAGCATGTGGCGTAACCAGCAGTTCACGCTGGGCTCCAGCAACTCGGTTCCGTCCCTCCATCCTCTGGTCATACTTCCCGTCAGCCCTCCCAGCTTGCTTCCTGGGAGAGGCAGGCTTCTGGGGGATTCCCTCTGATCTGTGCCCACATTGTAACCCTACTGGTAGCTCGCAATTACTGGTTTATTAGTTTGTCTCCTAGACCAGACAGGGAGCGTCATGAAACAGAGAATGTATGTCAGGTGTTGGACTTCTTTTTTTATTTTTATTGAGCTCTACATTTTTCTCTGCTCCTCCCCCTGCCTCTCCCCTCCCCTTCAACCCTCCCCCAAGGTCTTCAAGCTCCCAATTTACTCAGGAGATCTTGTCTTTTTCTACTTCCCATGTAGATTAGATCCATGTATGTATCTCTTAGAGTCCTCATTGTTGTCTAGGTTCTCTGGAATTGTGATTTGTAGGCTGGCTTTCTCTGCCTTATGTTTAAAAACCACCTATGAGTGAGTACATGTGATAATTGTCTTTCTGTGTCTGGCTTACCTCACTCAAAATAATGTTTTCTAGCTCCATCCATTTTCCTGCAAAATGTCAGTATTTTTTTCTGCTATGTAGTACTCCATTGTGTAAATGTACCACATTTTCCTTATCCATTCTTCAGTCGAGGGGCATTTAGGTTGTTTCCAGGTTCTGGCTATGACAAACAGTGCTGCTCTGAACATAGTTGAGCACATGTCTTTGTGGCACGATTGAGCATCCTTTGGATATATACCCAAAAGTGGTATTGCTTGGTCTTGAGGAAGGTTGTTTCCTAATTTTCTGAGAAATCACCACACTGACATCCAAAGGGGCTGTACCAGCTTGCATTTCCACCATGTCTCCTAGACCGGACAGGGAGCATCATGAAACAGAGAATGCATGTCAGTTGCTGGACTTCTTGTAGCTAGCCTGCGCTGCAGGACACGTACAGCCAGGGTGGTAAGGCAGCAGTGAGGGTCTGTGCCTCTCTGTAAAGGAAAGACATTTGCGTATGAGATAAGGGGAAGCAGACAGGAGGGAGAGGATCCTGGGGCTGGAGAGATGACTCAGCCTTTAAAGGCTAGGCTCACAACCTAAATGTCAGGAAGGATCCTGGGTCCAAGCTGCCTGGAGTGAACTCTGCTTTAAGTTTTATGATACCCTTATGCTTTCGTGCTTTGAATCTATAGAATGCAAATGGGTTGTAATGGCCGGGTAAGATGGCATCGTTCAACCGTCTACAGTCATGTCTGATGGTGCTCAGTAAATACTACAAAGCGTCAGCTCTTAGTTTGAAAGGCAGTGGTCCTTACACATGCCTTCACACGGCACAACATCATCTTTCACGTTTTGAAATTAGCAATGGGGACATATTTGCTGGAATGTTAGAGACCTAATAGAAGGATTACTGCCTTATGATTCTCGGCTCTCACGTAGAAGGAAGGTGCAAAGGGATCTAGTGTCAAACTTTAAGACCGGCAGAAGAAAGGCATATTCTGTTTGTTAACTTCTGGTCACCTGTATCACTGCTTGGAGACGCACGGCACCGTGTCACACACAGTGAGATGTTACAGGAAGCACCAAGTGACAGATACTGGGAGACTCCTCATACCACACAACGTGGCCCACGGAGTCTCCACAAACACCGGCTCTGGCTCTCAGTTGTTTTCCGGCAGGCTGCCGAGGACTCTGAATGAACATTGGAAGCACTTTAATTGTTCAGCTTTTTTTTTTCTATTTTGTTGTTGGTCCATCTGTACATATTCACTTCACTACGAAGGAACTCACCCGCCCATATCCACAGAGACTTCAGCACAGGCTTAGCCCATGGAATCTGCCCTGAAGGATCTCAGGGCAGCATCTCTAGTCAGGAGTTTCCTATATGGAAGGACATGGTCAGTTTATTCAGACTTCCGAATGGTGGTCGTGGAACTGTCTGCAACACCATGACTCAGCATGCCATTCCCGATTCAGGGCAGGAAAGCCCCCAATTATCCACACTGCTGGAGGAGATCAATGGTGCTGGCGTTGCTAAGCAATGAACTTGCTTTTGAAACGATTGGTGTAGCTCGGAACATGAGAAAGTTCTACTAAATTATAACTTACCTTGGCTAACACGCCATTTAGTTTCCACTGTAGGAGTTGTCTAAGTTTCCGTGAGTGACAGGCACCTGGGGTAGTGTGAGAGAGAGAGAGAGCACTCAGAGACAGGTCAGCCATGAGAGTCTGGGGTCTGAGCATCTGGGCCCGGGGCTCTTTGGGACCTTCGATGAATTCAACAGCCTCATCACAGTAACACAGATGGGCAGTGTTATGAAGATTAAAGACAATAACATACTGGGGGAATATTGGCTAAAGCTACCAAATTTCAGTCAGCTTTATAGCTATCTATGAATTCACTTCAGCATTTTCGTTTTGTTTTGTTTTTCGAGACAGGGTTTCTCTGTGGCTTTGGAGCCTGTCCTGGAACTAGCTCTTGTAGACCAGGCTGGCCTCGAACTCACAAAGATCTGCCTGCCTCTGCCTCCCGAGTGCTGGGATTAAAGGTGTGCGCCACCACCGCCCGGCGTCACTTCAGCATTCTTGATTGCTTAATTTTTTGCTATACCTTGGATTAATTTCTAACACTCATTTGCTCTCTTAATTCTTTAGTGAGTTAAATAAAATCCTTGCCATGTATTTATCTTTTAAAAAATGGAGGTGAAAGCAGTCGCTGCAGTAGCGCACAGGAAGAAAACAAAACAAGATTCTTGCCATTGACACCTTGTTTGCAGAACTCCAGACTACCTAGGGGCAAGTGGCTACTCACAGATGCGGAAGCTATTGCCTACGAGCCTGTTGCGTCTCCAATTCAGAACGGGCACCAAAGGGAGAAAAAGAAAAAAGTCTAGTGTTTCAGATTTGAGGATTCCCTGTCAAGATCCCATGACGTGTCATTTAAATTTTCTTGCCTTGCTTTTGCTGCTGGTTGGGAGCCCCTGCCACTGTTCTGTAAGCGTTGTGGGGTGCCAGAGGGAACAGTTAGCAGGAGAGATGGGGCATATTACAGACGGGAGGTAGACTACGGCAACCAGAGTGGGCGGCTCTCAACAACCCACTCTACGCCAGCAACTTGGAGTGGGAAGTGTTGGGAGAAAACGTATTTACAGGTAATCCCTATAGAATATCCATGTATACAAATATATCCTTGCAGATTTCTGGCCCTTAGATTATACAGAGGCGTTCACATCATACAGTGGTGTCTAGAAGCCTGGCTTTACCAAGAGAATTCAGCTTTGAAGGTATCCATGTGGATAACATACACATTCTAGATTTTCTTACATTTTTTTCTTCCCCAAAACATTGTGTGGTAATGTAGCTGGCATATTTATTTTTGTTATTCCCAATCTTAAAGCAAGGGCTTTGTACTTTAAAATGATCTGTGACCTTCACGAAGGTCACTTCAGTTCTCCGTGGGTGAGGAGTTTTCATTTGTTGCAGCCACTTTGTTTTCGGAGGGGCTGCTCTGCCCGCCCTGGTTAATGGCTCCCTGCCTCTTGTGGTGTCGGATGAAAAGACAGCCCCAGGACATTTGGAAGGAATTCCACACCCCACAGTTCTGGAGCCACTGAGGACTTAATGAGCCGGGGAGGGAGAGAACCTGTCCGAAATGGGAACTAGGAGTAGGTTTCACTGACCCGGATTTAAAAATATCCATCAACTCATTTACTATAAGAGCAACCGTCATGAGCCCGGGTTTGGAATCACAGTTAGCAGCTTTAAAAGTGGGACCTGCCATTTACTTAGCTGAAATACGGGGCGAGTCATGTAATCCTGCTGAGCCTCAGTTTCCTTGTTTGCAAGATAAGAATATTTCTACCCGTATCTGGGGATGTTATGAGGATGGAATGGCAATGTGTGTTAAAAAAGAAAAGCACAGCCGGGCGGTGGGGGCGCAAGCCTTTAATCCCAGCACTTGAGAGGCAGAGGAGGCGGGTCTCTGTGTGTTCAAGGCCAGCCTGGTCTACAAGAGCTAGTTCCAGGACAGGCTCCAAAGCTACAGAGAAACCCTGTCTCGAAAACCCAAAGAAAAGCACAAATCTTAACAGTAAGGGCATGCTGCCTCCAAGTCTTTGCTCAAAGCACATTGGTATGTGTCTGGGAGGGCTGAGGTCACACCTGTTTGCACAGACATGCTCCTTGAATTCTATTGTTAGAGTTATCACGCTGTACTGTATTATTTGCTCAATGTCTCACCAGCCCGCTAGCCTATGGGGTCTGTGGGCGGAGCTGCCGGGCGGACCATCTCTTTCCATCCTGAATATGATGAGTAGCGTAGGACGTGGCTGGGCCTGGCTGTGGCACTCACGGGAGGAAACAGAGGAGATCCCCAGGAAAGGAAAATCAACTCAGAAATGGAGATTGGGGTACGAGGTCAGCATGTGGAAATAAGTGGTTGTTCTTTAGGGGGCTGTGCAGGCTGAAGGGCTAAACTGTGAATGGAAGTGTGTGTTGTCTTGAGTCGGCCGCACCACGGTGCTCTGACCCTCTCTCATGGAATGAAGGCCATGAGCCGTAGATAGCTCTAGACGCACCAGGGACAGGATAGTGACTTTAGCCCATACCCGAAAGCATCTATAAACCCTTCAGATCTTTTTGGTTTATCCAGTAGGATACTTTGAAGCACTTAATCCATGTTTTTATTTTTCTGATAGAAGTAAACTCATCCCCAAGTCTTGGCTCCCCGAAGTCACATTCTCTCACAGAGATGTGTTGAAGCTACACGGGGGTAGCCATCCGAAAAGTGCTGTCGTTTGACACACGCTGAAAACAGTTTATCCCGAAACCAGCTTCTGCCCTCACCCCGAGAGTCATGGTCCATCTGGAGCCAGGCATATTTGTTCTTCTGGAATAAGGAAGAAACTGTGGTCTTGGGAACAAAGAGGCCACACTGTGACCGTAAAAGCTGGCTTAGGGACAAGAGGATCCACAGCACAAAGCATGCTGTGGAGAATTTGAAATTTGGATAATCTTCCTCAAGTGTTGAAATCGGTCCCTTAGCATTACCAAAAGTCAAGAAACACTTCCGGGCAGAGATGAGGGAGACGTGCCTTGGAAACAGATCTCGGTCGGTAGTTATATTGTCCTCTCTCTCAACGCCAGTCCGTGTTTGCCAACAAGGTGCACTGATTGGTGTGAACCGAAGTCACTGCTGAGGAAGACGGGGACACGTGTCTCTCAACAGAATGAAGAGAAAATCTTAGAAAGGAAGAACCAATCAGAAACTCACCAAACAGAATTGTTAAAAAAAAAATGGGGTGACGTAGGATTTAAAAAAACAACTCCAGATATTTCTCTGAAGTCTTTGACAAGATTTACAATGGAAATCAAATAGAAAAAAAAATTCCCATGAAACTGACCCTACATATGTGAAAAGTAAAATATATTTTAAAAATGGAATGAGGGTCTGGGTTCTACCCGGTCCCCCACAGACACCAACCAGGGTGGTCCACCCGCAATCCCATCACTCTAGAGGTAGAGGCTGAGAAACAAGTTCAAGCTCACCCTCAGCTACACAGCAAGTCTGAAGTCCTGAGATCCATTAGCCCTGACCCTGTCTCAAAACTTAAATAACGGAATAAAAGAACCAGTTGTTATATAAACCAAGATCATCATCCCTAAATCCCCTCAGGAAGTTTCAAGATGGCTTGAGTCAGTGAAGAGGCAAAGCTGAGGTTTGCTCCACCCTGAGTGCTTGCAATGTTCCTTTCAGGAAGGTCATGTTGCTGAGCTGTGTGGCTTGTGGCATTTGGGTCATTTTCTCCTCACTGACCATTTGTAAGAGCTGGCGACTCTTGCCTAATCACCGAGGCGGCTGGGACTGACATCCTCCTTCGTGACTGAAAAGAGACGGGGGACTCTTGGACGGTAAATGTCCAGTACAGCACAGGGGAAGGAGAGATGACCTCCGGGGTGGAAAGAGAAGTGTGATGAGGTTCTGTTTCCTATGGGAACGGTCTCCATGGGAAGTGTTGTCCTGAGCTCCTGTCACAGGATGAGTCCGGTAGGATCTGAAGCCAGTTCCTTCCGGGACTTCAGGGGTTCAGAGGAGTCAAAGGTCATGCACCTGCAATCACACACGACTCTGCATCTTAGGAGAGGACAGGAGAATCTGGGCAGCGCTGTTTTCGAATGTAGAGCATGACCGTTTGTTGGTTTTGTTACTGAGAAATCCTTCCCCCACCCCATTACTCCTGATCTGGCCAAATCTCTTCTGATGTGTACTTCACTCCTGGCCCTCTTGGTGTGTGTGCACGCGTGCAGCCTGAAGGTGTGTGTTACCACTCACAACTTCCTGTTCCCATTGCTGCCACATCGGAAGCCTGGAAGGAGTCTTCCGGAAGCTGACCAAGTGCTAATCCGTACTTGTTCTGCCACAGCTGTCCCTTTGCCCCCATCTGTCGTCACCTGACTTCCCAAGGGCGTAAGTGTGAGAGAAGAGAAAGGATCACACTACAGAGTACGCTTAACTCCATCCCAGATGGAACAAAAAAAAAGTCCCTGATGCATTCCCTACCTGCTAGTGGTCCAGGCTCCAGGGACTCCTACAGCTACACAGACCACCACAGAAAGCCCATGCAGAAATACAAGGGTGCAAGCCGGGCGATGGTGGCGCACGCCTTTAATCCCAGCACTCGGGAGGCAGAGGCAGGTGGATCTCTGCGAGTTCGAGACCAACCTGGTCTACAGAGCTAGTTCCAGGACAGGCTCCAAAGCCACAGAGAAACTCTGCTCCAAAGCCACAGAGAAACCCTGTCTCGAAAAACCAAAAAAAAAAAAAAAAAAAAAAAAAAAAAAAAAAAAAAAAAAAAAAAAAAAACAAGGGTGCAGAGATCCCCCCTACATGGTCAAGTGGCAGGATCAAGGGCTAAGGACCTTGGAGAGCTCCTGCCAACTGCTCCCCACAGCTGTGGGGCCTCCACACCAAGCCAAAGCCAGGCTCTCCCACGCTTCATGTCTGGTCCATGTCAGGAGCAATACAGAGGGTGGCGGTCTGGAACCCCGTCTTCTCTTCACCTTGGGCTCTCCTGAGATTTTCTCTGCATGGATCCGTGTGACCAAAACACACTCTGGGTCCCTTTTATACTGAAATGAACCAGCAGAGCTTTTCCCTAGTCTCACAGTGTGTATGCTTGTGTGTGCATGCGTGTGTGCATGCGTGTGTGCACATGTGTGTGCATGCGTGTGTGCATGTGTGTGCACGTGTGTCTATGGAGCAAAAGTGAGATGCTTTCTCACAGAAGAAAACAGTTCTACAGGAAGAGGGGCAGGCAGACCACTAGAACCTAAAAGCCTCTGCAGTTTTACAAACCTCGTTCCTTCTTTTAGGGGTGTGTGGCTGTTTCTCACCTGAAAGGGTTTCTTCTGTCTGACAGGTGACTTCATTTTTGACGGGCCTATCCTTCCTGCCTGGGGGAGGGCTATCTATTCGTGTCTGCATTCACTTTGGCAGTCCAGGAGGCATTGCATTCCGCCATCTCGAAGCCTGGTCACTGGTTACCTCTAAACGTCCCCACTAGACCATAGGGATGACGCTCTCGTCTGGCCCTCACCCTTTCTGCACAGACACCCTGCATCTTCATTTATCTGCATACCGCAGGTTATCTGACGTTTACTGAACTAGCTAGAACAGATGTGGAGGACGGGGTCCTTTCCCTCACTGCAGCGCAGATAAGTGATTTGGTCCGTGGGACAGAGGAAATGAGCGGGAAGTTTGGGAAAGCGAAGGCAGAGAATGGAAGGTGGTCACGAGTCAGGTGACCCCATCGTTGACCTGGCTGGGCCTCGCTCCCCTGGCTCCCGACATGTCAGACAGCAGGAGAGACTAGAAACAAACATTGACCCGTCCCTACTTCCTTTGTTAGTTTATAGAAGGAAAGTGTGAGTGGTTAGTAAGCCTCAGTCGGCAGGGCTTGCCCAGCGCCCGTGAGCTGCCTGTAACGCCGTGTCGTTTCCTCACAGGTACGAGCTGGGAGCCGCTCTCTTCATCGGGTGGGCAGGAGCCTCGCTCTGCATCATTGGCGGTGTCATATTTTGCTTTTCGATATCAGACAACAACAAAACACCCAGGTGAGAGGAGAGAGGAAACCAGCTGCCAAAAATGCGCTACACCTGTGGTTGCCAACGCTGCGACCCTTTAGTACTCCATGCTGTGGGGACCCCCTGACCAGAAAATTACTTGCTACTTCATAACTGTAATTTTGCTAGTTTATGAATTATAACGTAAATAGTTTTGGAGCGAGAAGTTTGCCGAAGGGGCCTCACCGCACAGGTTGAGAACCACCCAGCTGTATTATTTCTGAATCATTACATATGGGGCAAGTTACACACAATTTGTGACTGTGGGAAAGGGTTAGGGACAGGTGTTGTTTTTAAAGCTCGTCCTGCTGTGTTCAAAAGCTGCTTCTGCAGCGGGGAGGCCACGCCCGAGTGTCAAGGCCTGCTTTCCACGTCGTCAGTTTTCACATTGACAGGGGTCCATGAAGGCCTCTCCTCACGCAGGCTGTGTGGGCAGAGGAGGGAGGAGACCTAACCAGAGGAGGCGTGAACGCTTAGTGACCAACAACAGCGGTTTTCACCCTTTTCTCCTTTGCCCCGTGTCTGCGCTCTGTGCGCTGGCACCCAGTACGCGAGCTTCGGGCAAGGGGCTGGAGGTTAAAATACACAGACACACACAGACAGAGAGACAACGACACGGCTCATCCTTGAATTCCCCAAGGATGCCCCCTTTATTGTGTGCAGGGGCAGATTATATAGAGATAGCCACGCCCCAGCCAAACCCACCAGAAACCACTCTCCTGCCATCAGGAACTCCTGAAGTTCTCGTGCTGGGAGCAGCTGTAGGCACTCAGGTCAGGAGATTACAAGAAATTCAGGATCCGGGGTCTCACTGCTCCCAACAAAGTCAAGTATGCTTTGCCTTTCAGAATGAGCTACACGTACAATGGACCCACGTCTGTCACGTCTTCCCGGACCAAGTATCATGGCGAAGGGGATTTTAAAACTACAGGTCCTTCCAAACAGTTTGATAAGAATGCTTATGTCTGAAGGAGCTCCTGACGAGCTGTGTCTTGAAACTGAACTGTGCACGCAATGATCCCTCCCGTAATTGCCGCTTCTGCTTGTTTTTTTTTAAATATGAATTTGAAGACTGTTGATTGGATGGATGTAAATGTTCTTATAGCTATATGCTAATCATTTTCTGTTGTGCCTTTCTATAAGGAAAATAAACAGGTTATTTACAGGATCTGCATATTTTATAACCATAGAGCACATGGACGCTTAGTTCAAAGGCTCAGGAAATGTTGGGGTGACGGTCACTTTGATCTTTGGTACGCTGAGAGCTTCCCTCGTCCCATCCACACGTTAGGCAGAAGTGTGTCGGCAATGGTGGCTTGTGAACAGGACAAGTTTGAGACTATTCCTCATCAGGTGTCCCGGTTAAACAGTCACGTTGTTACCTGCCATGTAGAGCCGCCTTCCAGTTTCTTAGACCTGTCTGACAGGACCGCCGCTCACGACACTGGCTCAAGAAAGGACTACCGAGGCCAAGCTGTCATTGTCTTTTATGTGGATCAGAGACCACAAGGGTTGTCTGACACCCTTAGGTGAGCTGGGCCCTGACTGTGGTTGAATCCAAAGCCAGCTGAGGAAGTAGTGGGGAGGGTGGGCTGTGCGGTGCCTGCCGTTCTCAGTTCCTTGGTGTCTCCTGAGTTCTGCACAGAGCACTCACGAGGTCACTGAGACACTGGCCAGTTTTCAAGACAGGGATCCTGAGGCTGGCCTGCAAACCACCTGCCCACAAAGGCAGCCCTCATCACCATCCCTACACAGCTTGTGTGACCCAACTCACTTACACCCCAGCGCCCTTGGTGGTGGCTCCTCTCCTCCTCCTCCTCCTGCAGTGCAGGGAAGGAAAGAGGAGTATAAAGCAGAAATCGTGAACCTTTGAGTGATGGGGCCAGGACGTGAGCTGTTATCAGTTGTCAGAATCTGGCACCTGCGTCAAGGGCTGCACATCGTCCGGGATGAATCACACGGGTGCCGGGTGCCGGGTGCCGCGTGACTTTCCCCAAGAGCAAATGATTGAAAAGGACAAAGAAAAATCACATTGTTTGTAGGAATTCAATGGAAAGGTTTAAAACATGTTTTGAAAAATGGAATTAAAAAAATTTTAAATGCCATACCTTGTTAATACTTGAAATATTTTTTTCGTAAGTACCACAGACCAGTGTGGAAACAGCATTGTGAAGACATACTTCTAAAGTGATTGTTGTTCTTCAGCTCAGCTGGCGAAGAAAGCAGATGGACGGGATACAGGGAGGGTAGAAGAGGAAGGGATGGATGGTATCGGGCAGGGGCCATAAGGTCTGGCGACAGAAGAAAGAATAAATCAAACAGAATGGGGGAAAATGAAGCAAAACTAAACAGAGAAGTTAAAGAATTGAGTCTTGTGACCAAAATATACCAAGTTAATTCCTATGCTGGGTTTGGGCAGAGGAGCATTCTACTTCCCCAGTCCCAGAATTCAAACCAGGGCACAGAACCCGGAGCAGGCTTTCTCTAAAGCCGTCTTCAGGCTTATCTCAAAATTCTACCCGAATGGAGGCCTAAATCACAGCCAGAACAGAAGCAAAGCCACGCAGCTCAGGCTGGGCGCGGTCACACACACACCACACACCTCTAATCTCAGCACTTGGGAGGTAGAGGTGGCTGGATCTCTGAGTTCAAGGTCAGGCTGGTCTAGCGTAGGTTGAGTTCCAAGTCAGCTGTGGCTGCCTAGTTCAGACATTCTTAAAAAACAGAATAAATAAACAAACAAAAAACCATGTGCTTCGATTAAAAATCTGCTGCGGAAGTCTGGGGCGCAGGCTGTTCATTTCTATCCACATCACAGTCTGACACTTAATAAGCTTTTGGATATCTACAAAAAAAGCGAGCCTACAGTGGCCCCTGTAGGAGTGTGGGTGGCAGCCACAGCAGCCGTGGAGATTTAGTCCAAGGTCAGGATGTCAGAAGCCGTGGCTTTGTGTAAGCCCCTTCATAAACTTAGCCGAGAAGCCATCCCCAATAAGCAGCCACAGTCACAGGGTGTCATGGAGGACTTTACTGGCACTGTTGATGGATGACAGAAGACCAAAAAATCAACAAGCTATTAAAATGTTACCTTTTTTTTTCTGAGATAGAGTCCTGATGGTACCACAAAGTATAAAAACTATTTTTTTAAAAAAAAGGAAAAAAAAATTAAAAAAGAAAAGAAAAGCAAGCACACAGTTTATATGTAAAATTTCCGATCAATGCCGAGACCATTGTTCAAGAATATAAATTAGTTCTGAGGTATTTTATAATGGGCTGGGTACTGAAGAACACAGAAAACACACACATGTGTGACTCAGGAATGGCTCATCTCTTTCTAATGATCATCTCATGAAAATCAGTTGCACGCTATTCATAAAATATCCGAGATAAAGATTACACTGCAGAAAATAACTGGTCAGTAACAACATGCTAAGAGGGCCTCAGAGCTCCGTGGGATCAAAGGTACTTCAGGGAAATGTACTTAGCATGGGCCTAGCTAATTGTTACCATTCTAGACATACTGTATACGGAAAACAACCAGTTTAACACGTAGGGTGTCACTGGTACCACTAATTCAGTTTTGAAGAGACTTAACAGAATTTTGTAACATAAAAGCTACTGACGTGACAGAACAGACATATTTTAAAAAGCTACAATAATTCAAACCAAAGCCTACTATCAGTCAAAAAAAAAAGACTTAAAAGTTAATTGAAAAAAAAAATACATTTAACACTAGAGTACCGTACTGGAAAACACATTTTATGATTTAAAGGACATCTTGCTTCTACACAGCTGACAGTTTTCAATTCTGCGGTACGTGTCGTCAAAGACACCCTTGCTCTGAATGAGCTTCCTTGTACGGTGGGAATGCTGAGGAGCGCTGGAATCCTACAGGCTGTCGGCCGATGCTGGCTGCGGAGCGGTTCTCTGACTGGAGTTGTAGCTACACATCCATGATATCACTCCAGTCAGTCACAGTCACTAGGCTGCTTTTCAGGGTGCTCGATTCGTTGTCTTGAAGTCCTGGGCAGGGAGCAGGAGGCGAGGAGGGGACCTGTGGTTAAACCTGGATACCAGACCCCTGACTTCAGTCTTTGCTCACCCAGTGTCTGAATCTCTTCACCTTTCCCCAAGTCCCTACAGACTTTCGGGGAGGTTGCTAGCACACCCACCCCCAAGTTGGCCACATTTCTAGATCTCCTCACAGGACACGGTGGCCTGTGACCATCCATTCTGAAGCCCATAAGATCCTGGGTAGCTGGGCCTGTGTCCTGCTTCTCTTTCCCTGGTGTTCAGCATGGAGCCTGGATACTGAGTTCTCGGTGTGTCTGTGCTGTGTTATTAACTACAAGCAAATAGAAACCGGGAAGGAAAGGAATGTGCAATGCTTCACGTCAGTGTAAATCTCTAATATTTAGAGGTAAGTGTTAAACATAGATTTTGCTGGGGCAAAAGAACTTAAATTTGAGTTAATTATAGCCATAATTTTGAGCCGTGGGAGCAGCACGCTGTGGAGAACTCCGCTCTAATTTGATTCTGGAATGTTCTCTGGGAAACGTGGGGTCCTGGCACGGAAGCATGCTCCCAGTTCCTCATAAGGCAGTGTCTCTCAAGCAGTCTTTTGGATTTTATGAGTCCTTAGCAGAGATAGCTTCACAATGGCTCTGCTGCAGACACGTTATCATGTGACAGTGTGGCAGTTAGCGCACAGCTGACATACTCGAGAGAGAAAAGGGACAGAGCTGAGTACGCCTCAAGGGGACAAGACGACCTGCTGCAGACAGGAGACATGGCTGTGGGAACTCTCCGCGCTGGCAGGAAGCTGCGAACAGGGGCACAAAGAGGTGTCGGGGATGGTGGTAAGGACGCCCCCGTCCTAACAGGACACCAGTAGCTAATATCTGAAGTCGTCAAATCAAGAGGCAGGTTTGAGTGCATTACTGAGAGACACAGGAATGGCTCATCGGATATTGAAGATGGTGAGAAATATCATGGAGGCCCCTTCTGCTCATCTTACCTTTTATAACACACCAGGATTACTTTGATTTTATATATATACTACAACTGGGCATGGGGGTATCCCTGGCGTGGAAGACATGCGTGTATCTTAAAGAAGAGATACTGTGCCATTCAACACGCTATCAGGCTGTTGAAACAATGGACTTCAAAGAAATGAGAACTCCCCCCAGGAATCTCATGGTGGGAGAAGGAAAAGGCCCTACCCAAAATGAGATGGGATACAGTTCTAACAATAAGTCAGATCGTTTCCCAGGTTAAGACTAAATCCCAGGCAATGGTTGGGTCAGTGATGGGAGGGACCAACTGCTCAGCCATGGATGTTCTTGGCCTCTAAACTTTGACTTGGGGTGGTCACTGGACAGCTCTGTCCCTCGTCCTAATGCAGTCACACTAAACAAACCTACTTTTTAACCCGCGGTCAGTTTGGGTCTTTTAATTGGCTTGTTGGGGACGGGTGGCTGGATCTGACTTGGTATACAATCCCAGATTTGATCACAGTAGCACATCTGTAATTATGCCGGTACTCCAGATGTGGTGTGGGAAGACTGAAAGCTCAGGGCCAGCCCTGGGCTGTACCTTGACACAGGTGAAATCTCGTCTCAACACGTCAATCAAGCAAAGTAAACGAGATGTGTATATGTATGCACACACACACACACACACACTCACACATACACACTCACACATGTGGGTGCACACATTTATTGTCTTTGAATTTAGAAACCAGGTCTGCTGAGAGTTACATCTAGGCTCTCTGGTGGACAGGAAGCATTCCAAATTACAATGTCAACGTCATTTGTGATCCATCCCACTGACTACAACACTGAAAAAAAAATCACCTTAGAAGAAAACCAAGGAGAGGACTTAGTAGGAGATACAGGAGTCCTGAAAGACTTCTCATTCATGTGTAAGCTCAGAGAGGGTAATTTCTAGGGGCATCTGCACAAAGAAAATATCTATGTGGACATGGTGAAAAAATAACACTACAATGTTTACTGAAACATTGCAGAAGAAATTAAAATGATTTGTACGTTTGTGAAGTAAGTTATCAATGTTCAGATATACCTTGTAATAAAAAAAAAAAACAACATCAAGATCTTGGTTCTAACAGCTGTGTCATTTGGGACCAAAGGCTTAGCTTGATTGCTACAGTGCTTGCAGATCAGTCCTGAGGACTTGAATTTGATCCCCAGATCTCACATTTTAAAAAGGTCACTGTTTCCCTGGCATTGAGGGAGCAGAAACAGCGACAGACCTGGGACTCTCAGGCCAGCCAGCCAGTCTGGCCTGCTTGGTGAGCGCCAGGCCAGTGAGAGATCCTGCCTCAAGGAAGAGTCCAGTGACTCCTGCCCCCACATGTATATTAATGTTCACTCGCACGCACGCGCGCGCGCACACACACGTACACACTCCAGAAACACGGCCCATCCATAAATGGGAGTGAGGACTGCTAACCTTCTTCCTTGAGTTCCCGAGGGTTCACTGGGCCCCAGGCCCTTGGCACTTGAGCGGAATTTAGATCTCTCTTCACAGGTGGGGGTTCCCTCTGTTCTAGCTTCTTCTCCAAGGATTTCTCTTCCTCTAAGGATGATATGTCCCAGACATCATCATCTCGATCTCTCTGTATAAACACAGAATAAACAGGGTTTCTCTGTGGCTTTGGAGCCTGCCCTGGAACTAGCTCTGTAGACCAGGCTGGCCTCGAACTCTCAGAGATCGGCTTGCCTCTTCCTCCCAACTGCTGGGATTAAAGGTGTGCGCCACCACCATCCGGCTATAACTTGCATGTCTTAAAGAAACAGTGCCTCTCGTTCATTTTGTGGTTTAGGTTGAGCAGCCGACACTGAACAAGAAGGTGGGGATGGCACAGGAGCCCAAATGGAGGCATCTTTCAGAGCTGCAAAGTGAATTTGAAAACCCGCATCGGGAAATTTACAGATATCACTTCTCTTTTCCAGGCCATAGATTTTTTTCTTTATCAACCGTGAATTTAGAAAATTCTAGACTACAAAGATGGCAGCGGGAGGAAACTCTAGTCAGGGTGATTTATGTCATCCTGTAGAATGAGACCCCCGCTAGAAGGAGCACATTTCCGGCAAGCCTTTTTCGAGGAGAGCCATGCCATCTTGAATGATGCAGCATTTTGACAATTTTATTTTTTTGGTTTGTGTTAACACACACACAAAATATAACTAATGAAGAATGTTCAACAGATTGTTTTGAGTCCGTGGATGAACGGGAGTGGGGGGTGGGGGTCTAGCTACAGAACTGGAGAGGATGACCGTACGGGAAGACCCAGTCTACACAACCAGCTAGCCAGAATGGCAACAGCCGAGCTCCATTACACACACTCTGGGCGTTAGAACTGCTCCAGAACCTTCCAGGCCTCTCCGATGATTCTGACTCCGAGGTTGGACAAATTCTTAAAAGTTCCTATTTTACTTCCAGGCATCAGAAAAATCCCTGGAGTAGATGTGGAGGCTCCAGATTCTAGCTTATCCCACTGCTGTGGTCAAAACATCTAACAGCTGCAGGTGCCAGACTGCATATACGATGGGGCTGTGAGCATCTGTGCAGTGAGACAGGCAAATATCATGGCATTGTAGGCTGAACAGCCCTACAGAGAACTGAAATGACTGGGCCAGAAGTATTTCAAAATAGACAGGGAGCTGGGCTTGGGATTACTTTCAGACGTCTTATTGGGTGTGAGTATCTCCAATCCGAAAACTCCAAATCCAGTGTGATTCAAAACCAGAAACTTCCTTGTGTGCATTTTGAACTCTTGTGTGCATACTTGAGGCCAGACCTAGACTCTGTAAGCTGCATCTCAAATCCTGAGAATTTCTGAGATGACGCCAGTGTTTATGAAGTTCAGCGGTTTGGGACACTACAGGTTTCAGATTGCTCGATGTGTACACACCTGCTGTCAGACAGGAGATTTTCTCTGGGATGGTGAAAAAGTGCAACACTAAGACCAAATCAGGACGAAGCATCAGCCTTCACTATATCAACTAATCACAATCGACTTTGACTCCATTATAAAATATATTTACTAACTAATTCATCCGAAGATGAACTAGTTAGCAAGTGGTTTCACCTTTAATTCTTGCAAGTCTTCCTTTTTGATAAGTGTCTCAGCAATGTTCATTCCAGTAACTGGTTTATTCCCACTTCCTTGGTGTAAAACCATGCTCTCAACATTTTCAGTTTGTATCTTAACAGATGTGCCTATAGGAGCAACAGAACACAGTCAAGAGAAGGTTTCCACAGACGGGATCACCACCAGTTCCAAAAGCCCGCAGTCGGCTCTGAAGGAGTCTTTGCGTTACATACGACGACTCATCATTCAAATAAAACTAATTGAGGCATTTGGGGTTTGGAAAGAAGATGGGGTCAATAGCACCGCTGTTCCTACAGATAAGAGGTTGAGTTCCCAGGACCCAGATCATGAAGCTCATAACCACCTGTAACTCCAGTTCCAGGGGATCTGATGCCCTCTTGTGGCCTCACACAAGCGTGCACACATGTATACACACATACATACACATAAAATTTAAAAAAAAATTAAAACTAAATACTTATAATTCCCTTAAGAGAAGAAATCCTATGCCCAGGCATGAAGCTACAAAGTTTTCGCTCAAAACAACAGTGGGTTGTCTCATTCAAATAAATATATGATATTTAATGGGTATGTAGAAAATAGGGTGTTATTTTTAAATGCACCCATTATATTTTCCAAATTATATCACTATGTAGTATATTCAAATTATATTTAATATAGCTAAGCCAGATATATTTAAAATCTGCAATTATAAATGATATTGAAACAGTCTATGTTAAGAAGACCATTACTGGCTCTGCCTCCTTTAGGAAGTGGTCGGGAATCTCACACAGGAGGCCAGTCTTTCTTTAAACCACCCTGTCGAAAGCACGGCCCATTAGGACAGCCGTTCTCAGTCAGCCAAGGTTAACGGGTTGAATTCTGTCCCTTGGGATTCCCATGCTGAGGCACTCAGCTTAGAATGTCATCCTCGTTGGAAGTGAAGAGGTCGTTAAGTTAGAGTGAGGTCATTGAGAGTGGTCCCACGGGGCCAGGCCGGGCAGATGGCTTAGGCAGTTAAATGCCTGCACAAAGCATGGGGACCTGAGTTCCATCCCAGCACCCGCAAAAAATCCAGGTATGCTGGCACGTGTGTGTAATCACAGTGCTGGGGGAGGTGGAGACAAGAACATTCCTGAAGCTCGACAGCCTGCTGGCCTTGCCAAATCAGGGAGCTCTGGGTTACGTGACAGACACTGTCTCAAAGAAAGAAAACAAAGATACCCAACACTGACCTCTGTCCTTCATGTGTGTACACATGTGTATGCGTGCAACCACACACATGCACACATGCACATACACACATGCACCACACACATGTGCATACACTGTACACACGCATGTACATGCGCTACAGACACACACATTTTAAAGAGTTGTCCATGATCTATGTGAACAGTCCTTATTAAAACTAGAAACCAGGAGGCAGGCAGTGGTGGCGCACACCTTTAATCCCAGCATTCAGGAGGCAGAGGCAGGCAGAGAGCTCTGTGAGTTCGAGGCCAGCCTGGTCAACAAGAGCTAACGTTCCAGGACAGGCTCCAAAGCTACGGAGAAACCCAGGCTTGAAAATCAAAAAAACAAAGCAAAACAAAAACCTAGGAACCAGGACTGAGAGGAACTCATAGTGGAATATGATACAAAGTTAGACAGGGAGAACAGAGCCTCCCCAGAGAAACAGAGCACACCTTCCCTGTGGCTCTCTTGCCAACACCTTGAGTTTACTTGTCCAGCCTACAGGATACAGACACAGCAGATCTGGTGTTGAAGTCACTCAGCTTGGGGCACTTAATTCAATCGGCTGTAGGAGGGCCACATACTCAGGTGTCCTCAACTGGCTCTCCCCTGTCTACTTGAAGATGGGTGGCTGTCTAGCGCTGCCCTGGGACGAGTCC
The DNA here is from genome assembly GCF_014885135.2 of Alexandromys fortis. Classification (NCBI taxonomy): domain Eukaryota; kingdom Metazoa; phylum Chordata; class Mammalia; order Rodentia; family Cricetidae; genus Alexandromys; species Alexandromys fortis. The sequence continues at coordinate 4,657,010 of NW_026067950.1, read as the reverse complement.
CACAGCCCTCATACACAGTTCCAGCTCAGATGCCCAGGGCGTGGTGCCCCTGGGCAGGGACCATGTCCTAAGTACACTTGAGAGGGGGTTTTTAGAGATCAAGGCTCACCTGTGGGCTTCGGGGAAACATCCGAGTCCTCCATCTCGCTTCCCTCCGTCCAGTCGGTGTCACTTTTGACAGAATTCTTCCCGAAGTTGCTCAGATTACTCTTAGAGGGCTGAAGGGTAAATAAGTCTGGAGATATGTATGCCGGGATGAAGTCCTCTTCATCCAGCTCCTCCTCCGAGCTGAAGGGCGGCGTCCTGTATAAGTCAGAACCAAAATGGGGGTACAGGGGTGCCGTCAGAGCAAAAACAGGGGCATAGGGTCCCATCAGAACCAAAATGGGGGTACAGGGGTGCTGTCATAACCAACATGGGGTGTTGATTCCTCATTTCAGAATTTACCACCAGGTGTGCCTTTTTATCTTTTTACAAATCAGGTCTTTTAATCAGCATACAATTGGCTTTATTCTGAATTTTCATACATATTTTGTTTTCGTTTCTCTTTCTCTCCTCCTCTCCCCCAATCTCCCGCTCTTCCTCCCAGAGAAGAGACTTTATAGTATCGACATCTCCAGACGCAGGCAAGAGGATGACATTCAAGAGGAAATGAGTGCCATCCAGAACTAATTAATAACAGAAACATATCGGTAATTTACTGAGTGCCCACAAGTGCCAAGATCCTTTCGTATGTTCTCATTGAATCTGCAAAATGATGCTAAGCCAGGTACGGTAGCCCATGCTGTAATCCCAGTAATTAGGCTGGGGCAGGAGCACATCTGTGACTTCAAGGCCAGCGTAGTCAGAGAGAGAGGTCCAGCCCAGCCAGAGCTACATAGTAAGATCTCATCTACAAAACAAACCAGCACCAGAAAAAAAAAAAAGTATTCTGGAAACAAAAAAGTGTCACATATTACAGAATATTTTAAAAATCAGATTCAAAAAGAGCACTTGATGAATATTAGCTGCTGAGTGATCCGGCAAAGATTCTTAGCATCTCAGGGGCCCCAGCGGGAGGCAGGCTGGAGTCGTCATTGCCATTACAGGGAGACAGGATGCAGAAATGGCCCCCGACCCCTATGTGATCATGGATCCAGCCACCGAAACGCCGTCTGTTCTATTTAAACGTGGAAGGCTGTATAGAACGACTCAGGGGTGCTCCTTCTTCTTCATGGAGGCCACGACTTGGTGAAGTGAGTGACGGTGGCTGAAGATGGCATGTCACAAATAACAGACCGTGAAGGACTAGGACAGCAATGCTGAAGAACAACCACCGTGGCTTCACGTAATCGCAGCGAACCCCCCCCTTTATCATGAGAGGAATGCTCAGAAACTTTATATCCATCCCCGACACCCCCAGAACCTTGCGCAGTACTCACTTGGTAGATGAAAACTTTCTGAGAAAATGATTTTCTTTGGTACTTTTCTTAAATCTAAAATAAAAAAAATTAGAGGAAGACAAAAAAATTTCTAAAGCATGTAAGTAAATAATATTGTCAACACATATGTCTGTGGAAACCACAAAAGTCTGTTACCGACCCGAGACTACACAGGAGCTGCGGATGGGATTCACAGCTACGGACTCACGTTTGTAACCCCCCAGACCTGGAGTGCGGTGACCTCTGGAGGCGGGGCTTTGGAAAGTACTGGAATAAACGGAGTCAAAGGGTTGGGTCCCCATAATGGGATTACTATCTGTAAGCTCCCTAAGCTCAAATGTTTGAGTGCTTGGTCCCCATTGGACCTGTTTGGGAAGATTAGGAGGCGTGGCCTTCTTGGAGGAGGTATGTCACTTTGACACCCTGATTCTGAACTTCCAGCCTCCAAAATAAATTTCTCTTGTTTCAGGAACCCAGTCCATGATGTATTATTATTGCAACTTCAGTTGGATAAGATAAACAATCATACAGATATAGATATAGATATAGTTGAAAATACTCACTTTGGGACAGCCACCTTATCAGTAAACACGGCCCTCTGTCTGATCAATGGTCTGCCTTGCGGGGGAACCTGGGAGGCTTTGAGGACGTCGTCAGCTGACAAAGTGGTCATGAGAGGGACATTGTACCTATCTGGAAGAGAAGCATCATTCATGAGTCTCCATCGCCTCTGTGGTAAGGTGAAAATCCAGAGTAAATAACACGACGCTATCCACGGTGTCACTGGAGAGAACAAGCCTGCTTCTCGGGTTGGGATCCAGACTCAGGGCTTCATTATTATTGTTTGTTTGTTCTTGGATTTTTTTTTTCTTTTTCTGGGCGAATCTTTGTAACCCGGGTTGGACTCGAATATGCTATATAACTAAGAAGGACTCTAAAGTCCTGGTCCACTTGCCCTTACGTTCTGAGTGTTAGGATTATAGGAAAATTATCCACCCCAAAGTAGGAGTCAGGGCTTCTTTCAAGATAAAAGTATAACCCAAGACCCAGCATTTTAAGTACAGACAGTAAGGAAGCCGTTAGTGCCAAAGTGTGCAAACATTTAAAATTATACAATGGTTGTTAGAATTTGGCTCCCATTTGTAGCAGTGAAGTGCCAGGTGGCCACAGCAGGCTTACCTGAAGGTAGTGACACCTTCGCCTCCATTTTACAGGTCAGCTGATGCTCGAGGGATTCTCGGATTTGCTGAATGTCAGGAATTTGTTTTTCTAGATCACGTCTGGCTCCCTGCATGGCTTTCAGTGATTTGGTCAAGATCTCGCAGGAAATGCCATGCATATCCTGAAGGAATAAGATGTCACGTCAATCTCTTATCTATATCCTTAGGTGTTTTTCATTTGTAGACACGTGTCGGCATTAACTCTGTTCTTCTGGAGCCCAGGGTCATTTAAGGTAGGGGATGAGGATGCTCCAGCATAGAACAAACCCTCTGGTTCCAAAAGGCCCTTGCAGTACAGCTGTGCCTGTTTATGACTGGTTCACCAGCAGTGCAATGTTGTGTGATCAGTGGCAAACAAGCAAGACTAGAAGAATTACAAGAGAGAGAGAGAGAGCCCGCCAGAGGCCCTGACCTCCAGGGGAGGGTGGAGCGGGAGGCTGAGCTGTGCTCCTATGAAGGTGGAAACGGACAAATGGGCAAAAGGCAGTTTCCAGATGGCCGGGCACTGGGGATACCCTGGGAGGAAGACAGGGCCTTAGGATAGAGATAGCCAAAGCATGTCCCCCAGGTTGATGTGACAAAGGCCTGGGAGATGGGACCAAAAGAGAAACCTGAATGCCGGCCTGGAAGGCTCAGCAGTCATCCCCACAGGGACGGGAAAGCCATCAGAGTTGACTTTCCTTCAAGAACTCATCAAAGGCGTGACCCAAGGAACTCTGGGTCTGACGGGAATCTAGTCGGAAAAGGGCACTTAAACGTTAGTTACTTAACGTTAGTATTTCACACATGAACTCAACTCCCATCTTCACCGCCTTCTCCCAGACTTTCCCCTTTCTTCTGAGTTCCCCACCCCAACAGTGGCCTCGCTACCTCACGTGGTTGCCCAGGAGAGACATTTCTGTCATCAGATAAGTGCCACGTCCAGGTTTCCTGTCCCCTGTCATTCACCTGATCTGCCCAACTTCTGTCTATCGCTCCAGAGGGTCAAAGACTTCCCATACTTCTGTGACCCAGCTTAACGTCCGCCTTCCTACACCCTAGTGGGTGGAAGGATCTAATGTTATAGAGCTATCCGCCTTCCTAATTAGCACACAGCATTTCCAACAGCTTCCCGCAGGATTCCAGGGAGGTTTTTTATAAAGTTCAACAGAAAACAAGAACCGGAAAAATTACCAAAATGTTTCAAGCAGCAAGACTAGGGAAAGCATGCCCATGGGAGACAAAAAAAAAAAAAAATACATGGCTGGTCTAAGTCAGTCTGTGCGGTATGCACAAATGAATAAAGAATGAATATGGCCGGGCAGTGGGGGTGCAAACCTTTAATCCCAGCACTCAGGAGGCAGAGGCAGGCAGATCTCTGAGTTTGAGGCCAGTCTGGTCTACAGAATGAGTTCCAGGACAGCCAGGGCTACACAGAGAACCCTGTCTTGAAAAAACTAACTAACTAACTAACTAACTAACTAACTAACTAACTAACTATCTAACTAACTAACTAACAAATATGGCAAAGTAACTGAAGGTCCAAAGCAGATGCAAATGCACACATGGAGTTTCTACATAATAAAAGAATTATTTCAGATGAACAGGAAATGGTATCAGGACAGCTGCTTCAAGTGGAAATAAAGCTAAACTCTTCTGTTCTGAAAACACCCCCCACAACCCCCAAACCAGGAAATAAACAAACATGTCTCCAAACACTAGGAGAAAAACCATAGATAAAGCTCTGATTAAATTAAAACTCCCAAAACCCATAGAGACAGCCAACACGAAAACCTAGACTCAAGCGTGTCTGAATGGGACTGAGGACACTGCATGAATGTCTCTGATTCCCACTGCCCAGTGTGGCTAGAAACCCACAAAGAGTCTGAGAAATCAGAGCCCGGCAATACTAAGACTTGGTTAAAGACACAGAGCAACTGAACCCTTCTGCCCCTTTAGGGCGAGTGTGGACTCGAACACTTAAGGAAATGATTCGGGAGCAGCTATGAGGGTAAACATGTCTGTCACTTGACCCAGCAATGTCATTCCTAGACAAACCTCCAGGAAAAGGACACTTACTTTGATGTTCTATGCTCACACCAGAGCACATGCTCACAACTTAGTAGCCAGAAGAGTCCACAAGGGAACCTGGCATTTCCATTTTCAAGAAGAGAGAAAAAAACTGCACAGTATTCAACTCAGTGCTGCAGTGAGGTAACTAAAGAACAGACCCCTGGTGCATGAAACAGACACGGACCACACGGACTAGAGCATCATCAAGGGCAAGATGCAGGAGACGGCACAAAGGTGCTTCCACAGAGGCCCAAGAACAAGTAGACTCAGTCCCAACAGCTGTCACGTCTTGTTGGAAAGCAGCTGGTGAGAGAGGCAAGGAGGAGGTAAGGGGACCTTCTAGGGTCCTAGAAATGCCCAACGTCATCTGAGTGGTGGTTACAATTCTCTCAAGCAAACCCACCCACGTGCCTACAAATGCACACACATAAACATACAAACGTGGAGATACACAATGTATCCATGTTTACTCAAATACATGTATATACATGTACATGTATGAGGATATGGTTCTATACAAATGTATGTATACATACGCAGCTATATCCACACATATGTCTACACACAAACAGCTGAGACATACAGCTACATACACATGTATTGATACATATCCACACACTACACCCATCTATCATGTATAAGCATTCATTTGTGTGTAATATACATTCATGCTTACACATATATGTTCATATGTGTATGTTTGCATGCATTTGTGTATGATACATATATACATTCATACATATATAGTTACGCAAGCACTTATGTATTTACCTGCACACAAATAAATTCATCAAATTGTTAGTGTGTTCTAATAAATAATTTTTAAAGCACAAAGGGTTTACATGTAAGGTGTGGGACTGAGATTATTCAATCTGGTTTCAAAATGGAACCTAATTCAGCTGCCTGTTCATTCATCATTTACTAAGTTCTGGTTTCACAGTGAGCAGTGGTTTGAGGTGTCATCAGGATGCATTATTCGGGATGTATCAATGCACTCTGACCACCCAGACAGACCCAGGCTCCAGCATGACTAGCTAGTCAAGTCACCTCATCTTTACACAAAACAAGTAACACCACCATTTAGTCCAAGTTTCATTCCCCTGCTTGTAAATAAGTTTGTATTTGTTACGGCCTTAGAAACGCCCCAGGCAGCATATGCCATCCGGGGCCCTGCTAACCTGGGTCTTAGCATGCAGTCTAAACTTAAGGCGCCTTCTTCTCTTCCCTAGTGTCCTGATTGGGGAAGTAAGACAGAAGGAGCAAATGCTCAGAACATGAACTAACGTACTGCATTAATCCCAAGGTTCTTCAGCTTCTTCCCCAGCTCCTTCTCCAAGTTTGTCCTCAGCCCCTTTGAGGAGAGGTCGCCCTTCCAAGTTTTCCTCAGATGTGTCTTCTTACTTGATTTCTGGTCATTTTCTCGTCCTGAATCAAGGTATCAGTAAAAAGTAGGTGTAAAAAGAATTATACAAACTTATTCTAAGTGGGAAATGACAGCATACAACTTTAAGTTAGAAATATCTGTAAAGATTTTAAGGTTTTGGATATTTTATAACCGTAAGGATCTTAGTGTTTAAAACTGTCTGCCTCGGGACTTAGTGACTTCTAAGGCTACTGATTGTTTACCCAAATTATAATTAATCAACCTAAGAAATAGTCATATATTTTTTTAATGTTTAGTCAATGAGAATATTTCCCCAAAAGTTCATTTCTAAGCCTAGTTAGAATTTATCTAATGAAGAGAAAATGTCTGATTTATTTAAATTTTATTTAAGTTTTAAGAAGATAAATTTAGTAGATGCTAAGTACAAATGAAACTTGTGATTATTCTCCCCTTCCAAGTCTTTACCAAAACTGCAAAGAGGCTAACAACCTATAATTAAAACAAAACGAGACAAAAAGCCAAACAATGAAAAACAATCAATAAAACCCAGGTCATACTCCTTTCACTTTCCATCCCCAACTTCACCTTTTTCCTTCCCCTTCGTGGTACTGGAGTGGAGCTGGTAACGACAGCCTTGGCTCACCCTGGTCTACTTTTACTGCCTACTTAAAAAAAAAAAAAAACTGTCTAGTTCAAGAGAGCTTGGAATAGCATGGTTCACAGTGAAGGTCAATCTGCCCAAGGTAGCTTAAGACCCGACTCAAGAGACCCAAGAGCTGGCAGACTGTCCAAAGCCAGATTTGAAACAAGTCTGGCAAATAGCCTATCATATGGATCCCATATCCAGGCAGATTCATTTCATTTCAAAGGACTGGACAAGTGTCGTAAACCAGCAAGATATGTATCCCCCTTTCTGACTGGCTGCAGGGAACCCCTCCCCCAACCACTCTCTGGCCTTTCAGCAGCTGCCACCTGGATTGCGGGAGATTATTAAACAAAATGCCATTGCCTAACACGTTCTCCATATAGCTGCATGATCCCAATACTAAATCATATTCTGTTAAATCAACGAAGGGTTGTGTGTGTGTGTGGGGGGGGTGGGTTTCATTTGTTTGTTTTGAGACAGAGTCTCACTCTAGCCCACACTGGCCTCAAAGTCACAGTGATGAAATGCTAGGATTGCAAGCATGAGCCAAAGTGTTCATCTATTAATTAATTAAACTGTACTAAAACCAAAATTAGCCAAATTAGTTTGCATATCAAATAGGAAAAAATCCTGCATGAAGATATAGTTTTAATACTTTGCTATTCTGGCTCGTTCAGCTGGAAATATCGGAACATATTTGATTACGTCATTAAGGGTCAGAGGCCATCTTAATTTTAATCTCGCTCCCTGCATCCATGAAGCTGAGTGACTGCTAACGCTTCAGCAAATTCTGCAACCACGCACACACACACAGAGATAAAAGCAAAACCTCTCAGAAGAAAACAAAAATCCAACCACTTAACCAAACAACAACAACAACAACAAAAAAAAAATCTGTCCTAAGAGCTGGTATCAATTAATCAAAACACATATTCTACATCACTGGCTTTGCTGTCTTGTTGGCCAGTGTAGGGTTCAGAAAAAAAAAAAAAGAGGCCCTCGAAGTCATGTTGAACTAGTAAATAAAAAGTGAGGGACAACTTGGAAAGACAAATGAAAATAAACCTCACTAAAAATGTGTTCTTTAAAAATGTCAATGATTAACATAGAAACACTAGGACTTGAAAATATATGTCATGTAAACATTATGAATAGGGCTGGTTTAGTCAATTTGTAGCTTTGTTAAAATAAGAAAGAAATGGTAAATCCTATTACGCAGGAGTTATGACAACTATTAAAATTGTACATGCCATGGCTAAAGAGATGGCTCAGCAGTTGCGAGCATGCACCGCTCTTCCGGGGGCTCTGAGTTCAGCTCCCAGCACCCATGCTCCCTCAAAGGGAATCCAGTGCCTTCTTCTGGCCTCTGCAAACCCTGCGCTAACACACACATAACCACAAAAGTTTGTTGATTGGAATTCATGTTTTTAACCTCCCTTCCTGACAGAAATGGTTAATGATGGAGCCCTCGCGTTTACTACCAACCAGCTTCCCCCTCAGCAGTGATAATTAGGGCTGGAGTGTTGGCTCAGCGGTTAAGAGTGCTGGCTGCTCAGCTAGAGGAACCAGCTCACAGTTGTCTGTAACTCCAGTTCCTGGGGATCCAACAGCCTCACACTGACATACATGCAGGCAAAACACCAATGTACATAACAAATAAAAATCAATTAAAAAGCAATGTTTAGAAATGCCAGATGAAATATGTTAGCAATAACCATTTATCAGTTCCACTATGACAGCTCCCACACCCCACCACGGGGTATTATTATTCTCTATTTTATACCCAGTGCTTAGATCCTGTATTCTTTTCTGACACTGAGAGTAATTTGGCGGTGGGACCTATGGCTCCCAGGTAGAACCTTTGCCGAGCATGCGCAAGGTCCTGAGTTCGATCCCCAGCTCTGGAAAACACAGTGATTTGGAAACGGACACTTTACTCATTCATTTGAGTCTAACGCTGTGAGAAACCACTCTGACACAAATAGTCTCACACCATCTGGTGCACAATACGTGTGCTGCTTTGCCGTCTGGTCAGAATATCTGTCCCGAAATAAAAGATTTTTGTTTTTAAGTTTCCTGATGTAGCAACTTTCTTATTAACTTACCTGCAGAAAAACGTAACAAAGCGGGGGATACAGGAGCATTAGGGGACAAGATAACCAGGGGCTGTGTGTTCTATCAGCCAAAACTGCAGTCCAAAGCTAAAAGCCTCTCCTGTTTTCCGTATGGTGTGACATGCAGCATCAACTTGGACTTTTAGGGTCCAGAACGGAGTAAATAAATAACGCTGGTACTGTTACCTTTTTCCTCCTCTGACGAAAGCTCTTCTATGGGTTCCAGTACGTGCGAAGGAAATGCCTGCTCTGCTCATGAGGAGAGAAAGAAGTAACACAAATGTTTCTTTCCTTAAATATATAGATTTGTTTGTTTGCATATAAATGTTTATATACATATATATGTATGTACAAACTACTGTACATATCCATGACCATAGATATATTTTGTGAGAATAGCAAAGACCTACTAGGATAATACTGAGGGAGTCACTTTTGATTTTATTATTTATTTATTAAAGATAAGGTCTTATGTAGTTAAGGCTAGCCTTGAACTCTCTATGTAGCAAACTGGCTTACAGGACTCAAAGCTCACCCATCTGCAGCTCAGACTACAGAAGGGAACTTTTCCATTTGACACTTTCACCTTGGTGGTGAAAGCCATTTCATTCTATCTTAGCCTCCAGGTTGGTGTTGTGTTGTGTAAGTTTCCTCCAATATTGAAACGTTCTATCCTGCAAAAAAGCTCCTTAAGCCGGAAAGGTAAACAACTAAAATAGCTCCAGGAAGTCCCTGAAGCTGAGCAGACTCACTGGCCTCCTTCCCTGTCAGAGTAAGCAATCAAAGCTAAAAGTCCTTCTGAGACAGAGTTAAGCAAAGACGACTGACTCTGAGACCAGAAGCAGACACCAGCAGAGTCACTTGGACACTCTAACCTGATGAGCTGCCTGCAGACTGTGTTGTGTGCTCCAGGTCCTCAGCTTTGTGACCTGGCTGGCACCCATGCTAGGGTGGCCAGTGGTGATGCAGTTGTCTGTGTAATTTCTGCTCCTTTAAGTAACCCCTCCCCCATATTCCTGTAATAAACTCCAATAAAACTCATGGGTTCCCCAAGTTTGAGTTTGGTGGCATCTGTACTTTGATCTGCTGTGGACTCCCTCTGTGGAGTGCGTAGACGTGTTAGAGAAGTGTGTCACACAACACACTGACAAATGTGGAACAGCAGTCACTGAGCGCTCCCAGGCAGCCAGGCATGGACCTGAGTTGTTACACATCTAGCACCTATGTGGACAGTCTGGCTTTTATTTAACCGGTACTTCTAGTACACTAATTTGGATGGATGTATGGCTGTGTGAATAAATTTATATATGTATATATACTTTATATACGCTATATGAAGTATATCAATGCTTTTGTTTTTGTTGAGCTAGGTGTGTTGGTACAGGTCTGAAAAATCCAACACTTGGGTGCAGAATCAGAAGGGTCACTGTAAGCCTAGGGCCAGCCTGGTTGATGGATAAAGTTAGCCAGGGCTACACGGGAGACTCTACTTAAAAACAAAGAATAAGCCAAAGCCCATGACAGAACTAAATTAGACTTTTGGTCTTCATAAATCTTGACATCTGGGCATGCTGGCCTGTAACAGTGACCCCTTTAGTCCATGGCTGGTTGTGAGGGACGTATTCAATCACAATCTGAAACCTACATGCTGGATTTTATTATCTATGGGCGTTTAAAACACTCAGGATCTTTTTCTCCTTGAGACTAATAATAGATAAAATGCATATTCAACTTGTACAAAGTTGTCTTAGTCTTGACAATACAAGAAAAATATCTGTCGACATGTGTGATATAGGTATTGTTTAGTATGTGGGTAACACAAAACTCGACTCTACCAAGAGGCTGATTCAGAAGAGCAAACACAGACAGGAAGAGCACTTGGTTTCATTCTAACTCAGGTGGCAGCAGTGTCTTTTTTCCCACTGGCTGGGGTCATGCCTCACAGTTTTGTTTGATTGGCAAGTTTTAAAAGAAATGGTGTAGAGGCCCTGAAGAGAGAAGCGGTCAGCCACTTCAATCTTAGAATGCAACACCATCTTTGTGTGTATAAAGTTTTATTGGTGGGGGACAGAGTAAAATATTTGCATATCAAAGTCTTACAAGGTGGGGGTGATAAAAAGATTTGAATTCCTCGTCATAAGCCTGAGTTTTCTAGCATTTGATAGAAAAGGCTCATGTTTAATTTGTCTTATAAATCCCTGTTCTTTATAAACAGCCTTTTCTTCAGATGTTTTCTTACCCTATCCTGGAGTAAGAAACTGCAGGCAGGAGGGAGAGCCCGTTAGCAGCAGCTGGCTGAGCGAGGCTGAGTGAGACCCAGGAGGAGTCAGTCATTCCATCTGTTGGATTAGCGTGGTTCCTCCCTAAGTGGGTGGCTCCTTACCCAGGAGACTGACCTGGCTACTGTGTGACTTTTTAAACACTTAAATTAAGGCTGGAAAGATGACCGAGATAGTAACTGTTATTCCAGTGGACCCAGGTTCAATTCCCTGTAAGCACACGTGTATGCATGCGTGGGTATGTATGTGTCTGTATACTGTAGGCACATGTGTATGCATGCGTGAGTATGTATGTGTCTGTATACTGTAGGCGCATGTGTATGCATGCATGAGTATGTATGTGTCTGTATACACTACTGAGACACCTTCTGTATCTACACAGCCATCTCTATAACTACCGTCTTTTTTTATTTGTGTGTGTGTATACAATGCGCATGTGCATGGGTGTGTCTGCATGTGTCAGTGTGGGTGTGGGAACACCATGGCACACATATGATGTCAGAGGAGCGTGAGTCTCAGTCCTGGCCTTCCACAGCACTTACTGCTTTGCGTGCTGGGCTGCTGGGGGAGCTTCCGGGGCTTCCTTCTTTCTACCTGCCATTCGCCTGAGCAGCACCGGGGTTACAGACATGGGTTCTGGGGAGCCAAACTCTAATCCCTGCACTCATGTGGCTAGTGCTGTATCTACTGGGCCATCTCCGCAACTACTCAGCCTACAGCCTTCTTTGAAGAATCAAAATCCAAGGTGGAAAGCAGTAATCGTTAGAATCTAAACCATTCTTAGACAAGACAGGAATCAAGCGGTCCCCCTACTTTGGTTTCTTTGTAACACACCAGCAGCCGTGTTTTGTTAGCTATGGAGAATGTCTGTTTTCTCTAACATATGGGAGAGCTCAAAGAGCAGAGGATAAACATGAGAGAACCCAGCTCAATAAGAAGAGCGATCCGGATGGAAATAGTCTTCTACCCACCCCCGCATGATGATGGCACTCCGTGCCCGCTGTCCCGTCTGAGGGACGAGGGCTGGCAGGGATTTCATCCCCGACACTCTGCCTGGTTTTCTGCCTTTGGTGTCTACCTTTTTTTCTACGCCTTCCTGACCAATCATTGAGACTGTTTGTTTAAAAAAGGTGACCTGCCACCACACCGAAAGTTAGAAAAACAAGCAGAAATGCCCTGTGGCATGTCTGGTTGGCTGGTCTTCCTCAGGCCTGCCACTTTCCGCAAAGATCATAAAGAAATGAAGCAGTGAAGTTAAAACTGCTATTGGGCCCAACGACACGCAGACGCTGCACGTTCCGCGTGGGCAGTATGTTCTGCTCTCAGTCATGTATGCTGTGAGGACAGACGTTTTCCCAGCTGCTTCGTAGTGACTAAGGGGTTTCCTGCTTTATAGAGTCGCACCCTGCTGGCAAACTGGATTAATGATTATCTAACTCAGGCTCAGAATGGCACCTGAAACATCCAGACTGTAGCTGAAACCTACCATGTACCATGGTCAGGCTGGGCACACCATCCAGAGACTGTGTGGTGGAGGCATTCCCTGAAACAGAACAAGAGGAAAAGCTCACTGGCCCTGTCGCTCCGGCTTAAGTATCTGACCACACACCTTCCGAAAGACACAGGCAGCCCACAGGGAGCACAGGCCTCGAACAACAGATGCTACCCATCTGGCTTCTTTTATTTTTTTTAAAAAGATTTTTTTTTAATTATTATTTTGAGGTGGACGGGATAAAACTCACAGCCTGTGCATGCTAGTGAAGTACTCTACCACCCAGACTAACACTTATTAAGTGTGTGTGTGTGTGTGCGCGCACGCATGCGCACGTGTGTGCATATGTATGTGTGTGTGCGTGCATGTGTACCTTTTAGGTTGCTCACAGGACTGTGTGACCACAATCACTAGTTAATGAGCGCATTTATCAATCTTCCCCCAATGCCGATACCTGTTGGCTATTATGGCTCCTTCTCTCCCCACCTCTTCAGCCTCTAGAACAATTACTGTCCTATGTGACGGTTGCACACACATAGAACCACACACCGTGTTCTTGCTTCCTTCAGTTAGCGTGTTTTCACTATGTAACCTGTCAAGATCAGCACTGTTTCTACAGTCAGGCAACACTCCAGTGTACAACTAAACCCCGACTGTCTGCGACAGGATGGACATTTGTGTTGTTTCCACTTAGGAAGAGTGAGTTCTGAAAAATATTCCAAGCATGAGGCTAGATGTGGAGGAACTGTTAATTTAGGCACAGCTTTAGGCAGAAGAGAACCGACTCAATCAATACGAAATGCTATTTTTAATTTCTCTTAACAGGTAAATCCTTCGGCCGCTTTCCCAAGGTTTCACGATTCCTATCCCAGAGTCCTTCCTATCTTGAGAGTCCAATTACACAAGCTTTTTTTCCCTCCCCATTAAACAACTTACCTATTAATTCACTATTTTTTTCTCTACCTTAGATGTATTGGTCATAACCTTATCACCTCTGTACACTTACTTATTTTTACAATAAATACTGGCAAAAGCATTCTACTCATAACTGTCCACAAATCACTAGGAAATCAGAAAACAGGACTTGTGGGCTCATTTGCACCTTGTGCAGTCTAGATCAAGGCTCTGCAAACTACAGCCTATGAGAACGACTGAGCCCGCTGATGTTCCTGTAAACTTTTATTGAAACTCAGCCAATCCATTGTTTGACTGTCTGCAGCTGGCTTTGCAAAGTTATACCATAGCTATGTGGTTTTATAACAGCATCTCACCACGTAACTTCAAGGAGTCACTCTCTCAATGCCAATCCCTTTACAGGGGAAACACATACAGAAAAAACTGGTCTAGATATTACTCCAGCTTGAAAAAGCCGAAAGATGCGACCTACGACTGATCACCTCCAGGGCGCCTTGGAAGCCACAGAGCATGAAATGACTGAGTTCTAACCTGGTCACGCTAGGCCCTGTGCATACTGCACATCTGACTGTACCTCACAAATGTCACCTGCTCTCTGACCTCCTCTACCCAGAGTTCTTTTCTTCTCCATTCAGAAATAAAAGATATTTAAATTATTCCACTATCATGGAAAAAAAGTATGAGAACATCACATCTTTGTGTGTATGTGCACACACATGTCCATGTGTGTGTGAGTGTATGTGTATGCACATGTGTGTGTGTGTATGCATGTGTGTCTGTGAGTGCCTGTGCATTTGGGCACCTGTGGAAGGAGGAGATCAAAGTCAGGCATCTTCCTTGATTTATCTCTATTTTATTATTATCAGACAGATTTCATTTATTTATGTCTGTGTGTATTAATGTCTGGGAATGGGTGTGACAAGGGGATGCACACTTGCATGCAGAGGCCAGACGAGGATAACTGACCCTTTGGAGCTTAAATTGCAGGTAGTTACAGAATGCCTGGCTTCTTACATGGGTGCTCAGATCTGAGTTCCAGCCCTCATAACTGCTCTTAACATCTGAGCTGTTGCTGTAGCTTATTTTTCATTTGTCTTTTGAGACAGGGTTTCTCTGTGTATCCCTGGCTGTCCTGAAACTTGCTCTGTAGACAAGACTGGCCTGGAACTTAGAGATCCATCTGCCTCTGCATCCCGAGAACTGGAATTAAAGATGTGTGCCACCATGCCAGCCATCCACTGTATCTCTTAAGATAGGATCTCTGAACCAGAACTCGCAGATTTGGCTAGACTGGCTAGCTAACAAGCCCCAGAGATTTCTGTTTCTGCCCCCAGTATTGGAATTATAGACATGTGCCCAGCTTATCCCTCGGTTGTCCCTGAGTGCTGGGGACCAATTTCAGAACCTCAAGTTTACATAGCCAAGATTTACTGAAAGAGCCCTCTCCCCAGTCCTCAAGTTTGATCCTGTTGCGTTACGACTGCTTGTTGTTAACACCCTCAGCATCGAGTCTCAGTCCTGTCGGTGTGGCATTGGCCACTCACCAGGCTCGTCCCAGGGTGCTTTAGGAAATCCCAAAATGTGAACTTGTGCGGTACCAAAACGTTGACTCATCTCTTCCTAAGTCAAACTGCCAAGTGATAAAAGCAAAATCTACAAAATCTACAGCCTTAGATTACAGAGCTAAGTCAAAGCCAGAATCAAAATGAATCACACAGCAACGCCAAATACATTGTTTCCAAGAAAAAAAAAGTCTCTAAAATGAAGTAAGAAAGAAAACATGAACATAAAGCTATTTTAGACACTCACTGGCTGCAGCAGGGCCAGCTGGCTTGGAGTCCAGGGCTTGCCGGGTTAGAGGAGGATTCCCTGGAATGACAAAAATACAAGTTAAAAATGGAAGCTGTAAGACAGAAGCATGTTTTAGCAGCAAATTATCCTAAATTCTGCCACCAGAAAGAGAACTGAAGAACCTTTACAGCATAGAGCACCTCACTCTGTGGGATGCACTTCAGACGGGTTCTTTCTGAACCCGTCATTTTTGAGATGACTTCCAGTCAACTCTCTGTATTTTAATAAGCATTGGTTTATACCTCTTACCATTCAAGCTCTTGTTATTCTAAGAGACGTTAATAAAGGAAACCATGAACTTAACCCTTCTTTCTTGCCAAACTCTTAGCCCACACAGAGATGGAAGGAAACTCAGCTTGTGTGTCCCATTATCAAACCAGGTAGTGTCCCCCAAGCAAGCAAAATTCCTTAACCATCTGAGCCACGCCAGGGCCAAGCCTGGGATCTCCGGGCAGAAGCCTAGCTTTTCGCTCTATTTCCTTTCTGATTCAGGCCGTGACTGAGAGGAGATGGCCAGGCTACTGCTGCAGGAGGTCACGGTTCTTCTGCCACTCTGCGTGGCGCCAGGCTGTGACCCCAAACTTCTGCAGGGAGGGAATGCAGCAAGTCTTAGACTTAAGCGTTTGATGTCAGTCCTGATGGCTACAGCATTAGGTGTATTACTGGTGTCAGCCGGTGAGTTATTCCACTTAGTCCGTGTATCAAAGATTTAGTGTAGCTACTATTACGTTTCCAGAGTTGGAGGTGAAGACACTGAATACAGACTCACAAAGACGTACGTGCCAGAGACTCAAACTCTTTCTGGGCCCAGTGTTTGAAATCTGTGTATAAATCAAGAGATAAAGGGCAGGACTGGAAAGATGGTTCAGCAGTTAGGAGTGTTTGCTGTTCTTGCAGAGGACCTGGGTTTAGTTCCCAGCGCCCACATGGCAGCTCACAACCATCTGTCACTCCAGTTCCTGAAGATCTGATGACCTCTTCTGGCCTCCACACTGGCCCTGCATGCACATGGTACACATACATACATGCATGCAGGCAAAAGCACTTCTACACACAATTAAAAAAATTTTTTAAAGAGGCAAATGACCACTAGGCAGCACTGTGCACGTAACTGCTTGCTGTGTTGTATATAAAATATTAAATGAGAGTTTAGATTTTCTTAATTCTTCAAATTTTTTGGGTTATGGCAACAGATCTCTCAAATATTAAAATGAGGACATATATCCCAAATGAAAAATACCAAGCAAATGCTACTTTAGTAGACACAAATCAGCAGGCCCGGATTTTCTGTACCCAAAGCTGCCAGACAAGCCACTCTGGCTTGATCTCAGGGATCATGTCCACTTACCTTTCGGCTCACCAACACTGCTGTATGGTTTACTGGCAAATTCTCTAATCTGCGGAAGATAAAACAGTCTGCTAGCAGTTCATATTCTTAATGAGAGAGGGACCGGGCGAAGCTGGACATGAGTGGGGGTGAATTAACCTTTCCACCGAAATCACCCCACCCTGAGCTCCCTGACAGAGGACGGAGCTGTAAAAACTTAGTACATCAGATCTGGATATTTCTCCAAGTGATCATGGGCAGACATCTTACCTACCTTCAAACATACTGTCTGAGGCATCTCTATGTCTAAAGTAGCTTTGGGGACAATCACAGGAGGAAATGGTCCACGTCTATCATCTTCAAGATGGTGTAAACTAAAGCCCTCTGTTCCGAGACCAAGGAGCTCAGCACAGACTCCTCCATGGCATACCTGCTGCTTCTGACTGAGAATCACTTCATTCTGTTCCTTGAGCTTCTGATCTAACTCTTCCACCCGCCGCTTGTAGAAAACATTATCTGCACTGAGATCCTCTATCATCGAGCTCCGGAGCGTTTCTATGTGTGACAGGAGCTGCAACGACAATGGGGAAGGATATTTGTTGGCAAGGTGCAGTACGGTTGCAGATTTTATGGGATTGTCTTGACTCCTCCACTGGCTTTATGCGGTTTCTGTGCATTGAGTCATACAGAAAATCTTCAGTCAATGCCCATCAAAGCCCTGGCTGTGCCAGACTTCATCTCTTCCCAGGGGTTTATGGTCTGACACAGAAAAAGCTGCTCAGGTGGGCAGCTGGGTCAACGTGAGCACATTCCATGGACTAACTAACGCACAGCTGCTTGGGGACCAAGGACAAGGGTCTTCCCTGGCACCCTGGTCTCACCTCCAGGATGAACTTTCCATACAGCCCTGTCCCCTGCCCTCATATCCACATGCAACATGCCAGCTCAACTGGGCAATCATGGATCAGCAGTCAGCATAATCACGGCCGGTACAGGTAGGAGCTTCAGGAATAGAGGGAGAAGGGAGGAGTCAGTGTTGTGGGATTCCCCTCTGGATGCTGGATGAATGTTTTATTGCCATTGGTTAATACAGAAGCTGCTTCTGGCCAATGGCTTAACAGAATATAGCCAGGTTGGAAAAGATATCTAGAGAGAGTAGGCAGAGTCAGTGAGAAACGCAGGAGACAGATGCACCGGAACCTTGCTGGTTAGCCACAGCCACGTGGCAATACACAGATTAATAGAGATGGGTTAATTTAAGATATAAGAGCTAGTCAGAAAAGAAAGAAAGAAAGAAAGAAAGAAAGAAAGAAAGAAAGAAAAAGAAAGAGTCAGAAATACACTTAAGCTACCGAGCAAACAGTGTTTCAATTAATACAGATTTCAGTATGTTTATTTTGGGAGGCTGGGTGACCAGGAAACAAGCAGCAGCCCCCCAAAAAACAACTGAGTCAGAGAGAGGTAAAATGTGCATAGATTCATCACTAGAGACCATGATGGTCAATCTCTTTTTCTTTTCACTTGTATAAGTGTGTGGTCTCTGTGTGTGTATGTATGTGGGTGCCCACACATGTGAGAATACACACACGTGTGCCCATGTCCACAAGGAGGTCCAAGGTTGATACTGGTGTCTTCCTCCATCATTCCTTATCTTACTCAGGCAGAGTCTCTCAACCCACCCCTGACCTGACTGACATGGCTAACCTGAGGCCTTCCGAGGTGGAAATTACAGGTGTGCCGCCACGTCAACTAAGCATTTTTGCAGGCTCTGGGGTCCCGAACTCCTATATCCTCTTGTTTGCGTGGCAAGCTCTTTAACTGCAGAGCCAACCCCTCAGCCCACATGATGGCAATCCTGCCAGCTTAATGGGATTTAGAGTTCCCACAGAAATGAGCTTCTAAGCCTGTCTGTGAAGGATTTTCCCAACGGAGTTCACTGCAGTGGGAAGACCCACCTTGAAGGTGGGCGCCATTGTATGGGACCCGAACTGAGTAAGAAGTGGAAGGGGAGCCAAACAGTGTCAGTCCTCCCGTTCCCGACAGTCAGGTCTAACACAGTCGGCCGCCTGAAGCTCCTGCCTCCATCCGTTCCCAGCGTGGCAGGCTGCATCCTCCAAGTGTGGACCTGAGTAAGCCCTTCCTCAAGTGGCATTTGCCAGGCATTTCACCACACTCGCCCATAAACTGGCATAGAAACATAACACCGGGGGAGATTATACACTGGTAATTCAAGCCATTTCAGTGGTTGGCAGAACAGAAGGGGTAAAGGAAAACAAAACGAAACAAAACCCAGCTTGGTGGCTGGTACTCGGGACACTGTGCATCTGACACCCGATGTGGAGAGAGAGGGTGGGGCTGATCACACTGAGGGAAACATCTTTGTCTGAAGAGAGGATCCGAGGGTCCAGATGGGCATTTTCTAATGCACTTGTTTGGTTTCTTGAAAGATCTATTTTTAACTATGTGTATATGTGTCTGCCTGAGCACGTGAGTGTAGAGACCTAAAGAGGCTAGGAATGCCCAGAGCTGGGCATCGGGCGTGGTGATTCACCTGATACAGGAAAACTGAACTTGGGTCCTCCGGAAGAACCACGTGTGCTTTTGACCAATGAGCCGTCCCTCTGTCTGGTTGTGCATTTTCAAGTCAACACTTACTATGATGCTACACATTCCCGTGTCTTGTTTACTCCGGTGATGCTACAGAAATGCAATCTAGGTTCACAGCACAATGTGGAAACTCAGGTCTCAGAGGACAACATGCATGACTCGAATTCAGAGAGCGGGGATGGGCAAAGCTGGCCTTGAACATCCACATTTGGCTTCAGAGTCAGGGCTCCACGCGTGGCAAGGTCTTGCCTGTCAAGTTCTCTGTGTTCCCGAAAGTGCACGTGGAAACACTGAGCTGAAGTTTGTGGGAGGCCAGAAAAGAACCCCTCAGACCGTGGTGTATTCTAAGAATCCCCCAAGAACCAAGTGTCAAGAGAGAAAGTGTCAAGCACATGGAAGGCAGGAGGCAGGCGGATTTCTGTGACTTCTTTTGGGAGCAGTGAGACCCCAGATCCTGAATTTCTTGTAATCCCCTGATCTGAGTGCCTACAGCTGCTCTGAGCACGAGACCTTCAGGAGTTACTGATGGCAGGAGAGTGGTTTCTGGTGGGTTTGGCTGGGGCGTGGCTATCTCTATATAATCTGCCCCTGACCACAATAAAGGAGCATTCTTGGGAATTCAAGGATGACCGGTGTCTCTGTCTCTCTCTGTGTGTCTGTGTATTTTAACCTCCAGCCCCCTTGCCCGAAGCTCACGAACTGGGTGCCAGCGCAAAGAGCGCAGACACGGGGACGCGGTGTGCAGCAACTTCAAAGCCAGCTTCATCTACTTTTGACTTTAAAACAGCCAGGGTTACTTAGTGAGACCCTGTCTCAAGACAAATCAAAAACAAACTCTCTCCACAGTTCTAGATGGTTGAAAGGGCATGACCCCATCATCCCCAAAAGCCATCTGAGAAAGGCCTAGCTAGAAATCAGAAAGAAATTCTAGTAAAATGGCTCAGGATTTTGGATAGAGGTTTAGGACCTTGGACCAGATCGCCAAATTGAGGAGGGCTGGCCCCCAAGAAGCAAGAGACTCCAGGAAAAAAATCAGGAGGTGGTATTATTGTGACACCACAGTAAAGAATGGGTTACAAAGGTAAAAACAAGAATACGGTGAGAGGGGGATTTGAAGCGCTTAGACAAGACGGTCAGACAGACATCACCTCACGAAGCCTCTGTGTGTGTGTGTGTGTGTTTGGTGTGTGTGTGCATGCACGCACAAGTGGATTTCAAGCCCTCTGCTATCCTCTATAGCCTCACTCCTAACAACAGCCTTCTCTGTCACCACATGTGACCATAACACACCTCCTGGGCTCTCAGGCAGGGTCAGAAAGGTCACACCACGGATTATCCGTGACTCCCTTTGAACTCCTACCAATGTTATTTAAAAGGAAGACAGACTGCCAAGAGCCTAGGAAAAGCAATATCAAGTTGGCACAGGCAACTTCCCCTAACCAGAGAAACAGTCCCCGCATTGTGGGAAGAGCAGGCGCCAATCATGGGGAATAATAGGTCTCAGGCAGAGATGACTGCATGTGACTGAATTCACCTCTCTGGTAGGGTGTGAGACAGAGAAGCAAGCAGCTCCTAAACAGCTGAAGCAGCGAAGGAGCAGCCTATCCTGGCTGGGCAGGAGGCTGTGCACCCAGACTGTGCACAAGCCAGCCTTAGGTTTAGAGGCGACCGCCGGGATGAGCTCCTAGCAGAAGGCAGCGAAAGGGAAGAAGATCACAGGCTGTGAACCCACATTGCTGACTTTCAGCTGTCTTGTTCCTGAGCCCTCTCCACAGAGGAGGAAGAAAACAAGGAGTGACATGCCCAGAGTGATGGGGGAAGGACATTGGTTAATTATAATAAAGAAACTGCCTCAGCCCTCATAGGACAGTTGCCGGGGACGCAGCCCCGCAGCTCCTATTTCAACAGATGGCGCCCAGACGTGATGGGCTAAATCCACTTAAAAACCTGAGAAGGCTTAAAAATAGGGAGAGAGAGTTTAACAGAGATTTTTGCTGTTTGCTGGTGGCGTGCTGTAGAGAAATTTCCTGATTCAGCAACAGCAGCAGAAAAAAAGCTGCGTCATTTTAAAGCTGCGCGGCTTCCTGGGGCTGCCAGCGTGAACTCTGGCTTTAAAGCATTTCAAGGCTTTTATGGGACTGGATGTTTGTGTTCCCGCTTGGGATCTGAGGAGAGTGCTCTGAGACTGTGCTGCTGATGGCTCAGCGCTCCCCGCCTGCACCTGGGCAGAAGGCAGAATCAGGCTTGGGCAGGCGGAAGAGCATGGTGGATTCCTGCCGCCATACAGAGACGCATTTTCAGACTGCGCAGTGCTCTGCGTGTCAGATTTGGCTGTAACTTGGATGAAAAGAGTTTCTGTGCTGCACGCTCAGTCTCGGAGTTAAACTGCTGAGTGCGGCTCCAATGTGGACTGCTGTGTGCCTGGAACTGTGAATGGTTCAGGGGCACCAAATGGATCTGAGGCAGGAGTGGCTGCTCCATGCTGAACTGTGCTGACCTCAGGCAGCAACTACCGTAATTGCCATGATAACAGCGCAGTTAAGGTTTAGACTGGGCAGGACACAGGCAGTACCGTATTACCTGTACATGGTGCAACTTAAGTTTTTAAGAAGTGCTTAACATTTTAAAAAATGCTCCTGGATAGTAAAAAAATTACAGATTCACAGTAAAACAGATTCAGACACTGTTGGATGAATGTACGTAGGCTTGGGAGAGAGAAGAAAAAGAATATAAAAAATAAAGTTAATGTCTTAAAAAGAAAAAGGGTAAAGTCTTTAAAGAGACAGAGTACAGAAGTACAGATAGTTATAGATTAAGAGAAATAAAGAAAAATAAGCCACGTAAAAATGGAAAATTCACAGAGAGTCTGGATTATGTACATTGTGTTTTCTTTAAAATTTTTGACTGTGAAGGAGCTAAGTACAGAGAGACATTTCATTATATGGGCTGCTAAGCTGAACCTGCACATATGTTCTAAAGGTATCTTGACTTCAGAATTTGGATCTAAGGTTATGATGCTTTGGAAAAGTCCTTCTTTTGTTTTCACAGAGGATGTGACCCTGTGGATTGCATCTATCCCAGTATGGTATGATAGACCACGTCCTCCTGAAAGGTTGCTGTGAACACCCTCAAAAAATTACTTCACTCAACTGCCAACTGAGATGACCCTGGCACACAGGTTATACCATGAAAGACCTAATTAATGACGCCCCTATATTCAGCAGGAAGCAGTTTGGAGAGAAAAAACTACACCCATGTTCCCAAATATTGTTTATAAATGTTCTTTTACATTTAAAGGGGGATATGATATAGATATGAATAATTTGCATTGGTATGGATTTTAAGGTCAATTTTGTTATATGTATATGTATTTTTGATCTTGATTAAGGTATTGTGAATGTGTAGTTCATTTAAAAATGTAATGTATAATTAGGAAATAAAGGTTGTTAATGGATAATCATCGCTAATAGTTAAGCTTGTAGTCATGTTAATTAGATTTTCTAGATATATAGAGATATATTTCAATTAGGCATTCTTCATATCTTTCAAAGACTGCAGAATATGGCATTTTAAATGTTTTAATAATTTAGGGCTTTTCATGACAATGAGACACGTCTGCTCCTGGCAGCACCAATCTACTTCAAAAGGAAGATGGGCATCGAAGAGGATCCTTATGGAGTTGGATAGCCATTTGGGCAAGAAACTGCTCTTGCCTGGACTATTGCATAAACTGGACACAGAGAACCCGCAGAGAGAGGACTGCTGAACTTGCCTAAAGGTGAGGTGATCTTTCGGGGTTCCTGCTTCATGAAAGAGTCTGCGAGACATTCTGCAGGACACAGCAGAAAGTGACTGAACTGTCTTTGGAATTTCCTGCTTCGTGGAGGTGTCTGCTGGAAACTATGGGCCTGTAGGCCAAAGATGGATGCCCCAACGGTACAAAAGAACTTTGGGTGACTGTCCAGGCAGCAAGATGTCTCTGTCATTTATTTCTTATTTGCTTAGGTAATATTATTATATCCTTCTGGAGTCTTTGATGGAGTTGAAGAATGAATAGATAGTTATAGTTTTCCTTAGTTATGATGAGATAAAATAGATATAAATATTGTAACTGTAATTCTTACTTGATAACTGTTTTGTTATATGTAATTTTGCTATGTTAAGTTAAAGCCTTCTTTTTTTTGTTTAAACAGAAAAAAAGGGGAAATGATGGGGGAAGGACATTGGTTAATTATAATAAAGAAACTGCCTCGGCCCTCATAGGACAGAAAATTAGGTAGGCGGAGTAGACATAAGAGAATTCTGGGAGAAAGAAGCTTAGTCGAAGAGTCGCCATGATTCTCCTGCTCCAGACAGACGCAGGTTAAGATCCTCCTTGGTAAACCAGCTCGTGGGCTACACAGAATATTAGAAATGGGTTAGAACAATATGTAAGAGCTAGCCAATAAGAAGCTGGAACTAGCCGGGCCAGGCAGTGTTTGAAAGAATACAGTTTCCGTGTAATTATTTCTGGACATAAGCTAGCCATGTGGGCGGCCGGGTGCCGGGGACGCAGCCCTGCCGCCACTCCTAATTCAACACCAGAGGGCTTGAGTGACACTCCCACGGGCCAATGACCACGTCAGGGACTTTAGTGGACCAGGGCAGCTTCCAGAAGCTAACCCAGGCTAGCCATAGGCGCTCTGAAGGAGAACACAGCTTAGGCAATGTTCTGAGTACAGCTTGTCGTGCCTCCGACTCCTGTCCCACAGAAAGTGTGAGATGACTAATGTGGATCATTTAAGGCTGCATTTGTAACAGGCTGCCACAGCGAGTAGAAAACCGACAGAAAAGGGAAGCAGCCATGAAAAGAACAAATGGAGAGGCTTCCCCATATGTTCGCAACAAGAGCAGAGCCGGGCGGTGGTGGCGCACGCCTTTAATCCCAGCACTCGGGAGGCAGAGGCAGGCGGATCTCTGTGAGTTCGAGGTCTACAGCCTGGTCTACAGAGCTAGTTCTGGGACAACTAGGGCTGTTACATAGAGAAACCCTGTCTTAAAAAACAAAAAAGAGACCAGGACGAGTCTAGAAAAATCAGTGGATAAAGTACATGAACACTGGCATGAGGGCCAGAGTTCAGATCAGGCTGCTGTTCTTGGGAAGTGATGACCCTGAATCCCTGGAGCGAGCCAATGGGCCAGACAAACCCCCACATCATCAAACTCCAGGCTCAGCAAGAGATCCTGTCAGGAAATAAACTGGAAAGTGAATGGGGAAGACATCCTCAATATCAACCTGTGCCCCCACACACAGTGCACACAGGACCACATGGGATGTGAACATGCGTACGCACACACACATATACACATGACCATATAATCTTTAGTTATATGATATTCTGCTTAGTACTCTATGAAAGGAGTATTTAGTACTAACTACATGAAGGGACATTATTTTAGGAAATATGTGGATGAGGAAACAAGATACTCTGTGCGGAAAAGATCTGTTAGCAATACAGAGGGCACAAAAGATAATATTATTTTAAAAAAACAAGATTTCCTATCTTAAGATATTCTCAAATACATCTACTTTAGGTACTTTGTCCCGGGGGAAACATTAACAATGAATTGTTATAACAATGCTATACTCAGTGAACAGGAATCAGGGAATCACTTTTACATTAACGTGTTGTTTTCATTAGGTTCTTAATGTTAACAGTCTTTTCTTTATGTCCCAGCTCAGAAACGTGAAAAAACTCAGATGTATCAATTCAATAACAGAAATGATGAACACATGAGACACCTAAGATCATCTCCCAGCAATAAAATGACGCTGGACTGTATCTTTTAAGCACAAAGCATCCGTTATCTAGAAAGAGCAATGCACATTTTGTAAGGGTCTATCTGTATGTGGGGGTCTAGAGTTCTGGGAACGTAGCCCGTAGAGAAGCACATGGGGCAATCGTGGCATGGGCGTCATGATCAGCTTAAAGGCCTGCTCCACAGGAAGGAACTCCTGCTTGGTACTGGAAAGCAGGCCAAGAAACTGTGGCTGGAAAACCTGCTCCTAGCGTTTTGCTGAGGGCACGGTATCAAATGCTTCTACATACCTTCTTTATACCTGTAGGTTGTCATGGCTCTCCACCCTCACTAGAAATGCTTCTCTTTGCAGTGGACCGTGGTTAATACAAAGATTCACAACTCATCAAAGAGGATAAGCGATTGTGGGCTATTCATCCATAAACAGGACATTTGCCCCCCACCCACCCACCCGCACACTACCCAAGGCTCAGAGAAGAGAGCGGAGGAAGAACGTTAAGAGCCAGAGATGGGAGGCCCCGTCTATAAAACAGCTGGACATGATGTATTCCCCAGGAAATTGGTGTCCTCTTTGGGTTTAGCCTAGTTAATAAAAGAATCTAAAAGCATACTCAGAAGAAAGCTTGAGGACACTTTTATTAGTGTTTAAGAGAATACCAGCATGTCAGGCGAGCTGAAGTTTTGGCAGCAGCCTGGAGGGGAAAGATGGAAAGAAGGGAAAACTATGCCATTTGCAAGTGGTCACGGGGTGAAGGGCACAGAGCTTAAGAGAAGGAGCAAAGAAGCAAAGAAATGAAGAAGGAAGTTTCTCCGAGTCTGGACTTAGAAAGGGGGCCAGGCTCCAGAGTCACCTAGCGATGACAAAGCGGTTGCACTCAGGAACTCAGGGAGGCTCTGATTGCCTGTGTTAGATAAAGCCAGTCAACGATCCAGCGTGGCCAGGGGATAAGCTCATGAAGCCCCATCTGGAGCGGAGGAGCTGCTGGCAACCAGTGGCTGCTGGAAGGGACAGAGCCACTTCTCATCAACGGTGTGGCCCCGGGAGGGTGCGCGTGCCCAGGGGGTGGCCCTAGAACCGTGTGCATACGGGCAACACTAACTGGAGTCAGTGGATTGTTTTTGGAACAGACTATAGAAAGGAGACATGAAGTGAGGAGGAGGAGGGGACACAGTGGTGAAGCCCGCGACCAGAATGAGCTGGGGGTGGAGTCAGGGATGAGTGAGGTCAAAATACACTGGATCTGTGTGTGAGAGTCTCAAAGGCCAAAGAAAATCGCTTGCAAAGAGACATGCAGCACTTATAATATAGAGAGAAAATTGAAGAGAAGCTTACAAAGGAGTAGCAGTGGTTAATTTTGTATTAAAGTTATAAATAATTCTAGGTATTTTTTTTACACATTTCTCCAGAAATGTTAAGTAGGAAAATACTACATTATTGAGTTAACTAGAAATTCTTTTCAAAATGGCCAACGTGTGCATGTGTGTGATGTGCCTAGGCATGCTTGAGGCCCTGATTCCATCCTCAGCAGGAGAGACAGGGGCAGAGGAGCTGACCAGACGGGGCTCCTGGATTCTCATCCCTGGAGAGACGGGATGGGGAGCTGACCAGATGGGGCTCCTGGATTCTCAGTCTTACCTTTCCCTTCTCCTGGCCGTGATCCTCACTAAGAACTTGAAATCGATCTGTCCACTTGCTCGCCTGGAGGAGAGAAAAGAATGGTTCGTCTGTAGCAGCTGATGCAGAGGCCGTGAAGCAATGCTGCTCACTGGCTTGCTCCCCAATGGCTTGCTCAACCTGCATTCTTATAGAACCAGGACTGCCTGCCCAGGGATGGCACTACCCACCACGGGCTGGAGCCCCCACTCCGCCCATGATCACAAATTAAGACAAACTCCTACAGTTTGTCTACAGCTGGATCTTATGAGGCATTTTCTCAATTGAGGTCCTTTCCTCTCCAATGACTGGGGAGCAGGGGGCAAAGCACTAAGGTTTCTGGGTCTTACTGACAGGCAAGTCAGCTCATGGAAGACAGTATATCAGTGAAAAGCAAAGGTCAACAGAGTAGGCCATCTTCCAGTTTTCTACGCATGCTCAGGAACTGGCTGAGCAACCACTGGCAACGTGGAGGATTTGAAGGACACCCCCAGCTCTGTATGGGCAAGGAAGGGGTGGACACGGTGATGCCGGAGCTCCTGTTGAATGTGTATAACTAAGTTCTGGTCAAACAAACACTAGAGTCTAGAGGAGACTCGGGAAAACCCTGTGAGTAGTGTTCCAGTGATCCTGGGGGATAAATGTGAGGCAGATCTTAAAAGCAGAAGGTCCCAGCCAGCAGAAAGGGGCAGCAGGGCCATGGTGGGGAACGGGGAGTCATGGTCTAGAGCAGAGGTTCTCAACCTTCCTAAGGCTGCGACCCTTTAACACAGTTCCTCGTGCGGTGGCGGCTCCCAGCCATAAAATGATTTCCATGGCTACTTCATAACTGTAGTTCTGATACTGCTATGAATCATAATGTAATCGTCTGATATGCTGATGGTCTTAGGCGGCCCCTGCGAAAGGGTCGCTTGCAACCCAAGGGCTTGCAACCCCCAGGCTGAGAACCACTGTTGTAGAAAGAGGACCCTGGGGCAGAGGGAAGATCATCACTGCAAATTTTAAAGTCCGGTGGGACAAGGCCTTGTAGCTAGCCGGGGCAGGACGCGGGGGACGCAGGGAGGTGGTGTCACCGAAAGGTTAAAGGCAGGCAGGATGACATGCACAGCCAGCTGTGATGAAGAAGGTACATTTAAGGGAGGCAGACATGATGTAGCATCAAAACAAGAAATGGTAATCAGATTTCAAAATGCTCTTACCATTTAAAAATTTCATAGGTTTATCTTAAAGTTTTATTATGTTTATTTGTTGTGCGTACATGTATGCATCTGTGTGTGTACATGTATGTATCTGTGTGGGTACATGTATGCATCTCTGTGTGTACATGTATGCGCCTGTATGTGTACATGCAAGGTCAAGCATCGATACTGCACACATGTGAAGGTCTGAAGACAACCAATGAGAGTCGGTTTATTCCTTTCCCAAGTGGGTCCCGGGGGTTGAACCTAGGTCATCAAGCTTGGTTGGCAAAAACCTTTACCCTGTGAGTAGGCTCAGTGACTCGAAGGCTTTTAAAATTATTATTATAGAATTCATAGGTTATAACTCCCCCCAACACAGAGTGGACATTGAATATGAGACCTCACACAGGCTGTACCACTTACCTAGATCCTTACCCTTTTTAATTTTTAATAGCTTTCCATAAACCACTGAGATAAAATAACTTTTATAGAGTGATTATGGAGTCTGACTTCCAAATGAGAATAAAATACACAAAAGGTATCAGTTTGCCAATGCAGTGCTATACGTCAACTAAGTCTGAAGCTTCAATATGCAGTTTTTAAAAAGCGAGATCTACACCCGAAAGAGGAAAGACATTAAATAGCAAGGCGAACTGACTAAGGACACAAGTTCGGACTGACATTTTCCTAGTTAAAACTGAAAAATTTCTGCTGTTTTATATTCACGCCTATGAACCAACACCTACTCTGAGTTAGGCATGTGTCGAGATACAAGGGAAGAATAAACGAAACAAACACATTTGGTGTGAACAAACTCACTAAGGAAAAAACACTGGTGAAGAGCGCTGACTGCACTTGCAGTCTGCTGAGCTCAGTGTCCCCTTTCTGGATCAAGACCACCTGAGGCTCCAGTTCCTTGGGATCCAGTGCCCTCCTTCGGGCCTGTATACACACTGCACAATAACCTCGTGCAGATGCAAGCAGAAGCAACCAAGTGAATGTTGTAAGCTGTGCCTGCGGTCACCAGCCACGCCATACCTGGCCGTGCCATATCAGGCCATGCCATAACTGGCCGCGCCATACCTGGCCTTCCAGGAGCTGAAGCATGTTCTGGAGCTCCTGGGGACTCGGGAGTTGATCTTCCTTACACTCATGAGCGTCTCTTAAGGAGCCGATGTTGGACTTGAACTTCATATTGGACTTCTGTATTTCTAACAATTGCTGTAAATGGGGAAAAAGAGTCACCGGTAGATACGCTACACATTTATCTAACTGACATAGTGACAAAGCTCGCGAGCACAAAGCCATGTTCAACTCGAATGCCCTTCCAAACAAACGCTCCCACACAGCTCTCCTGCCTGTCCCATGCTTCCTCTTGTTTCTACCTCTCTCTCATCTTCGATGTTTCTTTCTAGAGTGCATACAGGATTAAAAACAGAAAGGAAAAACTAAACTCATTATTAAAAAATGGTTTACTCTTGGAGGGGGGTAGGACATGCCACAGCGTGCATGGCTCTCAGAGGACAGCTGTGGATTTGGGGGACTGAGCTTGGGTCAGCCATCCCCCCAAAACCTGGGTCAGCAGTCTTACGCAGCAAATGCTTTACTCGCTGAGCTACCTCTCTGGCCCCAAACCAACTTTCTGGCCTTTGACAATGGGTTTTTACATTTTTAACAAAAACACTACATTTGTGAGAGGAACTGGGTATACCTGTCTCTTTCTGTTTGTTTGTTTTGAGGCAGATCTGGCTTTGCTGCTCAAGCTGGCTTTGAACTCTTGCTGAGCCCGTCTCAGTCTCTTTAGTGCAGGACTCCTGGGGTATATCACCACGCCCTCGTGGCAGCTAGTTCTAAGAAGCTAAGACTGTAATGAAAGGTCAACCATCCAGGGGACCATAGTAAGAAACTCGCTAGGACTAGACTTCTAATTTTCTCAACGTTAACAATAGAAAAAGAAGAAGAAGAAGAAAGAAAAAAAAACCAGTGCAGACAGCAAGAGGCAATAAAGTTACCATCAGGAAATGGAAGGGTGGGAGTCTACCCTCTGTGTGATCACGGCAACCACTCAAAGGCAAAGGAGTTTGTCAGTGCAGAAGCGTGTTCCCACCAACACTGCCGGTAAGGCAGAGTGAAAAGCCACAGATGGTGAGGACCACGGGTGCCTATGGACCACGGCGTGATGAACTGACACATGGTCTCCAAGCCCCTGCCCAGAGGACCTCAGACTAGCCAGGAGAAAGCCCCAGCAGCGCTTCTGTAAACCACCAGGCTCATCTATAGGAGGAAACACTGCAACAGACAAAGGAGAGCCCAAGGAGACAACGTGACCGACTGTCACACGGTGTTGGGCGAGAAAGGATTTGGCTTTGTTCCACGGTAGCCATTAGTTTTGTTTCTAAGATGTGCGGCCCCTAGAGGGAGCCCAAGGATCGCCCTCAGCGCCCTCCCCTTTCTCTAGGAGGTTTCAGAGCGAAAGAGCTGCATGGCCAGGCCCTGAAGATGAAGGTTCCGACCTTCAGAAAGTGATTCTATCACACAGGTCCGTTCCCACCTGGCACAGAGACCCCTGCCATAACCCTGCTCACTGTAGAGACCAAATCCTCTTCATAGGACAGGTGCAGAGAGAGGAGCGGGCTAGGCAAGCACACCCGCCCCCCCCCCCACTTTGGTAATCTGTGTCGGCCTTTCCACCCACTACTTGGAACATTCTAGAATTTGGAGGAGGGTTTGTGGTTTAAGGCTATTTAAAGCTAACCACATAAAGAACGAACAGAGTTTCTTGGAGCTGAACAAATGCATCCCCAAGTGTTCTGTACTAGAGCCTGTACGGACTGCCCTATAACAAAACAATCCCGTTCACCCGCTCTGCCTCCTGCGTGCCACAGGCTCCCTGGAAGGAGGGGCCGTGCCTACTCGGCAGGATGAGATATCTGACCCTCTGCCACGATGTCATGCTAGCACTGTCTGAAAGCGAGCGATACTATGAGAAGGTCTATGATCAATACTCACGTATTCTAATGCCGAATTCTTAGAAGTTAGTTCTTTAAATTCCTTCATGAACATCTCCTTGACCTTTTCCATTTCATTGAGCAGCTTCTCCTGCTCCTCCTCTTTCCACCTCTCAAACAACTTCAGGAAGTCATCTTCTTTCGACTTCTGCATTTCATATTCCTGGAATCATTTTCATATGTGTCACTAAAGGCTCTGGGACGAAACAGACCTGCATATTCTAAAACCAACGGGAGCTCCAGTCTGTCTTCTCTGAGGGAGACCGGGAGACTCTTCCTAAAACAGTGGGGTCTATACACAGAGATCCTTCCTCATTGAAGCACGGCTGGGGTGCAGGCGAGTGAGACGGATCGCGGAGTAAGGGTACTTGGTGCCAAGCCTGACAACTTGAATTTGATCCCAAGACTCACGAGGTGGAAGGAAAGAACCAAGTCCAGCATCTGTCCTCTGGCTTCCACATGCTCATTCACATACGTTCTCAGTAAATACATGTAAATAAAAAACAAAACCAGAAACCACACTTGGAGACTGACGATATGGCTTGGAGGTTAACAGGGCTGGCTGCATAAGCGTGAGGTTCTGAGTTCAAATCCCTAACACACACCTATGAAGCCAGGGTGGCCACACATAAGGCTGTAACTCCAGTGCTGTGGACGTGAGGGACAGGAGGATGGCTGAGGCTTGAGGGCATCCAAGTCTTGCTCCAGGTTCAGTGAAAAACCTCAAAGGAATAAGGGCCCTGGCCTACATGTACATGCACACACACACACACACACACACATACACACAAGCCAGCATCCCCGTGTCCTTGCGTCTTTTAAACTCCTAGTGGTTGCATCATCTCCCGTAGAGAACTCCGCATCCTACCTTAGAGAACCGGACTGCATGGGCATGCTGGGAAGACTCCAGTTGAGACCTGGTGAGCTGCAGCTGTTCCTTCAACATGTCAACCTCCTTCTGGAGCCTGTCAGTCTGGGCCTTTGTATCATACTCTGTGGCGACAGAAAGTCTAGTTAGAATCTGGAAAACCTAGTTTCTTGTGAACTCACCTAAAACCTTACAGGGCACAGCTCTGTGGATAAGACAGAATAAAATGTTCCTGCTCGGATCACTATTACCTAGTGTATGCTATGAGCCCAGTCCCGTGCTAGTCGGGAGCCCTTCATGTGACCAGACATTTCATTAACGTTAGTGACTTCTGTCAGCCACTCACTGTACTACAGCTTATTCGCGGGGACAGCGTGTGAACGCTGTTCGGGGAGCAGTCCTGGTCGCTAGGGCTCTGGACTCTTCAGACAAGTCCATCCCACTCAAAGCAGAGGAGCAAAGGCTTTGCCTGCAAGTACCACACCATCGACAACGTCTGGGCTCCCTCCCAACTGTACTGAAGTCCCTGTCATTGGTCATATAGAGGCTGGGGACTCAAGATGCGGACTTGGGTAGTCATCTGTTCAACTAAGGCAAAAGCGAAGGACTGAAAGGTTGTCCAAGGCAGCAAGGCATGAAGGGAGAAGTACTTTATGATGTCCATGTACTTACATGAGGATGTACACATGACTGAATGGGTTTACATGTGCTGTGGGTGCAGACATGAAAGGGATGGAAACCAAAGCAGAAAGTCAGAACCTCAAAGATGACCTGAAGAGACAATACTCATCTCAGAGCCTGAAACGCCCTCTGACACAAGTATGAGAAACAAGAGTAAACTGAAACAGAGAGAGAGGTCAGTTCACAACCAAGAGAAAAAGAGTTCAACATTCCCCTGCGTCCAAAGACACCGCTTACTCGCTCAGCAGTCCGTGGTTTCTAATGGAAATTTCTGCTTTCTGTTTTGCCTCGACTACAAAGCACCGCAGGCAGGACTAGAAACAGACTGGCCCCGAGTGGAGGAAACCAGGGCATCTATTGAAAACACGCCTGCCCTGCTGGAGGAGGAGACCTGCCGTGCTTTGAGAGCATTCGAACAGTGGGAAGACCCAGTCCTTGATGAACTGGAGAGCCCTCTCCACAGGACCCTCTCCCATTTCTGTCTTCATTGCTACCGATTTCTACCTCTGCTTTCTGGCTTCTTCCCATCAGCACCCAGACACATTAATGCCAATATAAGATGATTTTCTCTTGTCTCCATGGTTCAGTCAAGGTGCTATCTTGGGTCTCCTGCTTCTCTTCCCAGCACACACTCAAGACTGACCTGCAATGCCAAGGCCAACCACTGTGTGGCAGCAGTCAGTTCCCCATCAGCATTCCACTCTTTGCTTCAGGAACAATGATGTATTTGAGCTCTGCCACCTTCTAGGAACACTTTTCCTCTTGCTGTTCAAGACAGCACACTCCATAGGTCATCCTCACAGGACCGTCCTACCTGCCTTTCTTGAGGAACAATGTTGGGAGATCTAGCAGAGGCCTTGGGTCTTCTGACCTCTAACTAGAAGGCTCCAACCAGCCCCCGTCCTCCAGGGTCCTTCCAGATCCCTCTATCTACCCCGGGTCCCCATCTGCAAGCATCCGCTGTGTGACTTGCGTGTCTCTTGCACGTGTGATGCAAATGTATGTGTGGCCAACACAAACTCTCCTGCCTCCACCTTCTTTGAACCGTCTTCCCACCCCTCACCCTCCAGCACAGAAAGCGTTCTCCTAAATAGGAGCAGGTCTGTGCTTCATCTCTTGCTTTCTCCCCCGGTCATAACCGTAGGCCCTGTGTCCGGCACGTTCTTCTATCCCTCTGCCCTGCAACCATGCCCGTCTCGGCTTCCTCCTCTTCTCATGTGAGCTTCTAGGCACCTCCTCCCTCTTCTACCAGCTGCACTATTGCCCCTGCGGGCGATTCACCTGCAGCTAGGATGCTCTCTGTCATCATTCTCCCTACGAAGGAGTCACCCCACGTCTTCCCACTGTACCCCCAAACCCATAGGCCAGGGCCTTCGTCGCCTCCTGAGATCAGTTCCCCCAAGCCTCCAGCCTCCCCACCTGCCGTGGCCTCACTCACCCCACTCCTGTTCTCTAGACACACCGTGCAGCCTCTCCTCCTGCCTCCACTATCGGTGGTCCGTGAACCTCGGATGCTCTAGTCCCTAGATCTCACCAGACCGCAACTCCTTTAGGACTCTGCTCTCTGGATAGAAATCGCCTCCTCAGAGAGGCCTCCAAAGACCGCCTGGGATGATTCTCCCTGTCTCTGTCCTTCATAGCCTTGGATATGTTCTTTGGATCTGGCACTCGGAAGCCGGCGCCCTGGTTCCAGTGTTACTTTAGCTCTCCATTTGCCGGCAAGACTCGAAGTGGGATTTCTCCAGCGTGCTCACGCTGTGTCCTCGGCGTCAGGGCACTGAGAACTTACACATGGGGGCTCACCATCTACTCACTGCATTTACTCATTTACAGCCCGTGAGACTTTCTTTTAAAAGGACTGAGAAATGCACCGGACCACGACTCACTGAGAGAGGAACAAGGCAGCAGAGGGAAGGTAACTCTGACGGAGTTCATGCCTTACCAAGGTGAGACTCTGAGGTGTGGCGGCGCTGAATGTGGCTCTGTAGGAAAGCTTGGTTCATGAAGGCCTTGTCACAGAAGTGGCACTGGAAAAAAAGCAACACAGTCAAGTGTCTGCAGCGAGATTCTCCAGCTACCTGCAGTAAAAACCAGGGACCTCGAAGCATGGCCTCTTGGCAGCTTCTCCTAAAAGATAAAGAAGCTGGCTAGAGACGCTAACCCAAAGGGCAAAGGTAAGGTAAGAACACCCTTCCCAAGCTAAAACAAGTCAAGGAAATGCATCTTCTGACGGTTGAAGCATCTCCTCTGGTAACGTCTGGAAGCCCTACTCATGTTTCTGTTACGTCGACTTCCACCCTCTGCCACTGACTTGCTCATGGTAGGCTGGGAGACCACACCAGACACCAGCCCTGCTAAAACCTTGATGTAGGAGTCCCAGCTTCCAAACACCATGAAAATAAGTTTCCGTTACTTAAGCCATCTAATCAATGGTATTTGTCATGGCAGACCTAGTAGCTAATACAGGTACACACACATATGTGGACGTGTTTGTAGATGTGTCTGGAGTGTCTGAAACCTACAAACACTCTCCTATGAATACATACATCTTTGAAGACTTTTCAAAGGTACATGGTGTATAACAGACATGAGGGAGAATACAAGGACACAGTATTTCCTCTGGAAATGGACGGAGGGAAACTATTTAAAAAAATAAGAGTATGGCCTCTGGGAATTGGTCATACTCCTGGGGATGACCCCACACCCAAGAGTATGCGGATAGGACAAACTGGACACCATAGTTTTTTTTTTTTTTTTTGCTATTTTACAGAGGACATGAAGTTGGTGGGGACAGATCTGGCAGGAGCTGGAGGTGAATATGATAAAAAAAAAGTTATGAACTTCTCAAAGTTAAAAAATTTTATATAAAAAAATCTTTTTGTTTAATCTTAAAGTTTCCCCAACATAGAAAATGGAAATACAGCAAAACCCTAGCACGCATTACATTTTTTTTGCAAGATGCCCAGGGCTTCTGGACTTTGTCTGCAGAGGTAAGGAAACATCAATATGCTGGAAGTCACGTGACTTCCCTCATCTTGTAAAATCAGCTATGGTGTTTGTTTGTCGGCTATGCGGCTTCCCTACCTCTCAACAATTTAGCTATATGTTAAGAATGGCCACACAAGCGCCATCAGCTATTGGTTATGATGCGGGGACAACCTTCCCGTTCCACAGAGCAGACATTTATGTACATAGGAGCTGAGCGATTTGCTAAGGTC
This sequence comes from Alexandromys fortis, assembly GCF_014885135.2. Classification (NCBI taxonomy): domain Eukaryota; kingdom Metazoa; phylum Chordata; class Mammalia; order Rodentia; family Cricetidae; genus Alexandromys; species Alexandromys fortis. Next base: position 4,621,293 of record NW_026067950.1, on the reverse strand, counting down.
TAGCAGTTGCAACAGTAGTAGAGGCGTGCTGTGGAATATTACTTTACACTGTGTGAAGGTGTCTCACTGTGACTGGTTTAATAAAAAGTCAAATGACCAATAGCTAGGCAGGAGGTATAGGCGGGACTTCTGGACAGAAAGAGCTCTGGGGAGAAGTGGAGCTGCAAGACAGAGAGGAAGCAGGATGGAGAGGACAGAGTAAAGGCAACCGAGGCACATAAAAGAAGAGATTTAAAAGATGGGGTTAAGTTAAAAGAGCTAGTAGGACAAGCCTAAACTGTAAGTTGAGCTTTCATAATTAATGTCTCCCCATCATATTTTGTGAGTTGGTGGCCCAAAGACAAATCCGTTTGGGATTTGAACCTATTCATTCCCTAGAAAGCGTCTCCATTGCTGTTCTCTCTGTGTGAGCAGAGGCATGTGACCTGGACGCACTCTGTCAGCCAGGCCGCACGAAAGAGGCCACAGGATAGAGCATAACCACCAGTAGAGAAATGACTCCCGCACTCTTGGTTATGTCTAAGACCCAACTGCGTTTTTCTACGTCATGGAATTTCTTACAGTCTGAACACGCAACCAGCCCTCAACGCGTTTATCTGACATTGAAGGTGTGGTAGACTGTGAGGGAGAGAGGGAGAGGAGGTGGGAAGGAGGGAGAGACAGAGAGAAAGCTCAGTCCACCTGGAGCCACGTTTCCCTGTGAAGCCTGAGGACAGACAGAGTCATTTGACTCACTTTGCCCAGCAGGATTCTGAGTCTGTTGACTCCTCCCCCAAGCCAGCAGCATCAGAAAGGTGTGGCTGTTCCCTAACAAGGGGCATTTCTCACTCCACACCTCGGGAATCAGAATCTCCAAGAGTATCACAATCCTGGCAGGCAGGGGAAGGCCATGAGGAGTGCTTGGCCAATAAATGAATCTTCTCTAATTGAAAAAATTAAGTGTGTGTGTGTGTGTGTGTGTAAGTGTATACACACATTGGGGAACTTATAAATTAGTAGGTTTCCATGTGATTTTTTTCAAACCCCCTTGGTGTTATCTCCCCCGCATCCTGCTTTCCCTCCCATGCCTCTCCCCACGTACCCTTCCTTTTCCGTGCCCACCACACTACCTGTGTTCTACTACACTACGCTCCTCACTTTCCTCTCCTCTCCCAACGGCCTCTCTTTCTAGTTTCCTGACTTCTACCGGTACCCCACCATAAACACACAAATCTAAGACTCAATTTTATGATCCACATATGAGAAAGAATTTGTATTTATTCTTCTGGGTCTGGACTACTAAAATAAAATTATACTGATCAATTTATCTACAAAGTTCATAATTTTATTTTTCTTGACTGGAACCTAAAACTCCATTGTGTACATGTGGTAGCACAGGGTCATTGTCCATTCTACCGCTGATGTTTATCTAGTTATCCTACACAGAAGGATAATGCCCCTCCAAGAAGCCTTAGGTGACCAAATGAAAACCCAGTGACAGGCGTGAGAATACCCTCTAGGGTTGCTGCGGGGGTCCCAGAAACCCCAGAAACAAGACAGCATGTTACCAGTGCTCCTGGTTACCTACTAGAACACGATTGTAAGACCTGCACTTTGATTACAGGACATGGGTAAACCACATTGGTTAACATGAAGTTTCTCCCCTGCTGGTTAGCTTTCATGGTGTCGTAAGGTGCTGTGAACCCTGCTGAGGGAGAACAGCCATCAGCAGAGTTACCCAGCTGTGACTCCTGCAAGTCATCATGGCAACCACCCTGACAAGATCAGCCAGTGATGCAACGGTGGCATGGACTTGACAGGAGATAGCCAACAGCTCACAAAGTGTGGAATAGAAAGCAGAAAGATTGTAGAGCCGATGTCAGGAACATTCCTCAGAAACAATGTCTGGTAGACAAGATGTAGAACGATGAGGCCGTTGCATTCATGAACCCACAGCAGCCACGGCTGCCGGCATAAGACCAGCACAAGATCAAGCCTACAGCACTCCGGCTTGGAGAAGGAACAGGCTCCTGAGGCTAGCTACAGCGGCAATGCTACACTGGCAAAGAGACAGTCGCCTTTCTTCTGCGGTGTAGTTTGTCCACGCTCCATTAGAGGGCTAGATACCTACACATGGGACAAAGCCCTAGGTTGGATTATTTTTCAGGCATTAGATTAATTAATTTTAATTCATTAATAAAAACTCCCAACTGTATCCTAAAGTCTAACGACAAACGAAATCAAGTGTCTTACCCTAAACTGTTTTGCTGACCAAAATATAACCTGAAGTTTCAACAAGTTTGCTCTTCACGGCTGTGGTCCGAGCCCCCGACTCACCCACATCTCCAGCACTGAAGCCTACTTCAGCTCCCATTTTCCGAAGACCACTTGAAGCCATTTAAAGAGTACCATCTCACATGTGTCAAAAGTACAGTAATTCTGTCAACTAACAGGTCAACCATTTTTTTTAAAAAAAAAATCAGAGTTGGTCCTTCTTTCACTGAAGCACAAATTGAACCTCCCTAATCTGAAAGCTTTAAATCCAAAATTCTCCAAAGCATAGCAATCTACCCACACGTATGAAACTCCACACACAACTCTACGCAATGGGTCTCAGTCAAAACATAGGCAAAGCAAAAATAACCAACACCAGGCCATCGCTGTAAGCTGTATTTAAAATATCAATTAATTATCTATTTAGATGTGGGTCTCGTGGACTGGAGAACCTTTACTGTTCTTGCAGAGGACCCAGGCGAGAGTCTCAGCATCCACATCAGGCGGCTCACAAACCACTTGTAACTCCAGTCCCAAGAGCTCGAACACTTTCCGGCCTCCTTGGACACCTTCACATGATCACACAGGCACATACACAGAAACACATATTTAGATTTGAGTCCCAGCCCCAAGATACCTCATTAGGTGAATACATATATTCCAAATTTCAAAAGATGTCTGGTCCTAAGCAGTTCAAAGCAAGAGTTACTCAACCCATACCCTGATTTCAAAACTGCAGTATTTATCCCGAGTTCAACATCTAATTTGAACAGAGATTATGATTTAGATTCAAAGGTGTTTAATTCTTTACATGCTAATCTTAGTATTCTTGCCCTTGGCAACCGCACACATTAATACGTCAGGAGTCTCTAACTCATCGGGAGACAGCTCTTACGAAGGAACAAAACACAGACAGAGGAGAAACAGAAGCGTGGCAAATGTAGGTAATGGGGGCCTGGCTGATGGACCCACTAAGGTTGTTGGTTTTACTTTGGGACTTCTCTGTCATTTGGGAAACACTTTAAATTAAAAAAAAAAGGGGGGGTGGGACCCTCACATGTTGAATCATATTTCAGATCCTTTGGGGGCCAACCTCAATAGCAATTTGTACACAACTGATTTTTTTCACATCTATTGTAAAGGAGGAAACAGGTTCAACAACCTATATTTGGACAATATCGTAAGTTATGCAGGCAATAGTAGATACTTGATTATCAATTCCTTGGTGGCTACATAAGGTAATGAAACATTTTCTCTGTTGATTAAAACGAGTGTTTTTGGTTAGATCTGTTTTCTCTGAAGAACAAATCTCTGGGAAGAATGGAGAAGTCGGGCTCCTAAAGTGAACTGGTCCGGCGGCGCAGATTCCTACCTGGTAATAGCTGGCTTTGGCCTCTATCATGAGCTGCTGTGTGGACAGCATCTTCTTCCTGCGTTTACACTCGTCCTTAAGTAGTTTGATCTCGCCAGCCTGCTTGGTGAGCAGCTGCTTACTCTGCTCGTAGTCGATCAGGCTCAGGCGCAGCCTCTCCTCCACCAGGTTTAGCTGCGAGGTGAGGAACTCCTGCGAATGCATTAGGTATTCAATGGTGAGCTGCGCCAGGCGAATCAGCTTCAGCAGCACAGGGTCTACCCCCGACTGGCAGTGTGGGCACTTCTCGTCCTCCAGCTTGCAGAAGGTGATATTCATGATGTTCTCCTGCAGCGTCAGGACGTCCACAGCGCCGGCCACCTTGTCCACGTCGATGGCGCTCAGCCGCCTCCAGTCCACGCTCTCCAGTCTCGGCCGAAACTGGAAGAAGGGCAGGGGGCCCGAGGCCGCTCTGGGGGGGACAAAGGCCATGGGGGCCGCGCCTGGGGAAGAGGCGTCGGGCCCCTCGGGGCTGTTGGCCAGAGGGTAATAGACGTGCTTCTGGAAGGGCTGCGGAGGAAGAGAGCGCGGCAGGAGGCAGGAGAGCTTGAGAGTCCCAGCGAACCCCACCGTCCCCGCCCTGCATCCCGGACAAGCACCTCTGGCCTCGCGCATCTTACCATGCTTGCAAGCCAGTCCACCGCCTAAGCTTGCGCTGCAGGGGCGGGGCAGTGTACTCTACCGGCCCGGGCCGCCTCGGGGCCGCCGCCGCCACTCCCCTCGTGAGCCCGCCGAAGGCCCAGACCCCTGCTGCGGCGGCGGCGGCAGCCTAAGATCTGGGCGTCCAGGACGTTGCTATGGCAGCGCCCAGCCCGGACCTGGAGCACTAGGCGTATCCGCCCACGCGCGTTCAGCATGCGCTCAGGGACCTGCGGGACCAGAAGGACAAGAGACCTCTTGGACTAGCCGGAGAACCACACTCCTCATCTTCCGGGAGCGGGCATCTGTCGGCTGCCACCTCCCCTGACACCACCCTCCTTGGTCTCAAAAGACAGGACCCAGAAAGCCTCTGAAACATGCGTGGGGTCACGTCTCCTGAATTTTGAACTCCTAACTGTGGTCTTCTAGTTCTCCACCCCTATGCTAGCGTTAGGTTTTGAGATCTGAAATACACACACACCTTTCCCACACATTTGGGGAATGTGAGGCAACAGTTAATTGAGAGCATAAGGGCGGGAGGGAAATTTGGGATAGGACATTCTGCATGTTGGCTACGGTGTTATCTGGATGTATACGTTTACCAAAATTGTACATTTAAAATTAAGAGTGTCTTTTTTTATATTACACCACAACAGAGTTAAGCTTATCGGCCTTTTAAAATTTGTCTTGCTTTAAATATACTTTTTAGACGGATTGTTCTCCCTCTGTGGATTGGCAGCTTAACTTTGACATCTTGTTAAAATGCAAACCAAATAACTAGCCCAATGTATGCAATAGTTTGTCATCCCAAAAGCATTTCTCAAAATGTTGAACTTAAAAAGAAGGATGCGAACGTCAACCGTCAGCGTTCTACCAAGGCAACCGGGCTCTGGGATTTACCTTACAGACTCGTGCTGTTGCTGCATTCTTTAAACAGTTCTAGCAGTGACCTGCGGACCCCAGGCCTCTCATCGTGGGGGTCTTCTGGAGGCTGCCAGTGGTTCCCTCGGAGATCAAGGCGCTGAGGAAAAGCCAGGCATTCCTCCTCAATCCACCAGGGAGGCCCTGCTTGGACCAACCATCAGGAATTTTTTTTTCTTTCCTAACAACCAAATACACGAACAGAAAAAAAGGAAAATACAATTCACAATAACTAACCCGACGGTAAGTTGTAACCAACTATTTTGAACACTTTCCGTATAAGTAAACCCACAGCAAAGTGTCCAGGAAATGAAACACACACTTGATATATATAAGCCATGCAGTCACAAGATTCTGGGGCTGTATGAAAACCAGATTTTACCGGAACCTATCATAAAAGCCGGAAGCACATATACTTTAAAGATAGGTTCTTCTATGTACAGAACACATCTGTTGACCCTGGCCCTCAGTTTCCTCAGCTATTGAAGCTCTGGGACACCGACCTGGCAGGTTTGTGGATTCTGGGCTCCATCCACTGGGCTGGCGGGATCAGCGGGAATAAGAGAGGTGTGTTGCTCACCGCTGTTCCCAGCACCTAGTGTAGCGAGGGAAAGGAAAGGGCATTCGGAATGTGCTAGGATTAAAAAATAAATTTAAAAAGCCAAAAACAAAATCAACTAACCAACCAAACAAAAAACGGCTAAGTGAGTTAGGTGCTTGGTTGGGCCCATATCCCTCCCAATTTTTTCCCCTTTGGCCAGTTAAAAGGATGGACCTTTGTTGCGTTCCAAAGATCTCTAGCTTAACGCGGGAGAAGGTCGCCCGCTCCCCCTGCATACCCCACAGGGATGAGGGCAGCCCCAAGCTACCCTCTTGGCTGTCACCACAGGAGCTCAGGGCGTCTGCGGTTAGCCATCCTTAGCCCCCTAGGTCGAATCTCGACCACAAGATGGCCGGAACAGGAAGGCAGGGGGCATACTTCCCTGTCCCCCACCCCCACCTCGCTCCCTGCTCCCCATCCCAGGCTGGGTTCCCAGCCCCGTGCGGCGACTACTGTTTTGGGCACACCGCGCTGTGCATCAGGCCTCATGAACCAGAAAAGACAAAGGTTCGTAAAGCCGAGTCCTAGAAGGCAAAGGATGGTTGGAGGCCGACGGCCGCGGCGGATCCGCAGCGTTGCGGATCTCAGCAGGCAGAGGAGGGAAGAAGGCCCGACTTCGCCAGCAGACACGAGAGATGCTCTGTGTTGTAGAAGCCCGGCGGGCGCCTGGAGCATCCCAGACCTCGACTCACCGCAGCTGCGCGCTCCTGGGCGAAAGCCGGGCGCTGCTAGCCACGAGGCGTCGCCGGGGCCCCCAGATCCCGGGATTGCTTCTGGCGCAGAGGCGGGGCTCTCGGAGCAGCCGAGCAGGGAGAGGCAGGCCGGCTCCTTCTTCCAGGGTGCAAGATAAAGTATGTCTTGTCTGGGCAAGTTGTGACGAGGCGGGTAGCCTGGCGTCGCTCCTCGTCCTCCCAGGCTCCAGGCCGTGGGTGGCTAAGGCTGCCCCACCCCCCTCCCGCCCCCTCCCCTTCACGGTCTTCTGGTGGCTCCTTCTCTCCGCTACCCGGCTCCTCTGGCAGCTGGGCGGGACCGTCCGTGCCTAGACCGCAGCGCTAAAATGCGCTCCTCCAATCCCGCTGCCGCTGCAGACACGTGACGCGACGCTGAGCGCTGTTGCTGGCCCAGGGTGCTAGCTTTTCCAAAAGATCCAGATTCTCTTCTACCTTAGAGTTACTCTCTTTCAGCTCGCTGCTTCCTCTGAGGGGGCCCGGTGTGAATTTTCTTCTGAAGAGAGATGCATTTTAACTGTGGCTATATGCAGATGGAAGAGAGAGACCTTCAAGAGCCTAATGCTCTAGAGTCAAGAGAAGTCTGACTATTCCGTTAGCCTGAAGTTGGAACCGTGATTCCGCAGAGGGGAGAGGAGGAAAGCTCCTTACGCTCTCATAGTGCCTCCTGTAAAAACGCCGTTATCTAAGGGGATGATGTTCACTCTTGATGAACGTTGAATTACAAAACTAACAAGATCACAGAGCAGAGCGACAGCAGGAACTAGGCTTTTAACACGGGGGGGGGGATAGAAGATCAGATTATTTATCGTATTTCTAAAATTTATCCTACGTGTGGACTTTCAGTTAACTGAGATACAATAAACTAATCCAGTTTGAGGGATTTGGAGCGGTTACAAATGTGGATGATAACAACATAACGGGATGATTAGTTTTTAACAACTTGTAGTTTTTAACAACTTGACATTAACTATAGTTACCTAGGAAGGCAGAACCTCGGCTAAAGAATTGCCTCCATTGGCCTTACGCTTGTCTGGAGGGCATTTTCTATAACACTGTTTGATACAGAGGGTGGTTCCACTCTTGGGCGGGTGAAACTGAGCAAGCCCGGAAGGAGCACTCCAGCGGGGGGTCCCTGTTTCGGTTTCGGGGCATGCCCCAGGCTCCTTCCTTATGCTCCAACCTGGCTTTGCACAATAATGACGACTGTGTTTGGACTAAACCCTTTCCTTCCCAAGTTGTTTTTGGTTAGGGCAATTATCACAGCAACAAGAAAGTAATAACAGGTTGTGTAACAGTTTCCTCTGAGAACAGAAACATTCCATCCTGCCGGGAAACTCTGTAAGCATGAAGGTAAACAACTCAAAAGAGCTTCAAGAAGTTCCTGAAACTGACCAGACATATTAGACTCCTCCCTGCCAAGGTAAGCAATCAAAGCTGAGAGTCCCTTTCAATCTAAGTGAACCTGAGCTGCAAAGAAGACTCTGAGACCAGATCAGCAGCCCTGGAGAAGCAGACACCAGCAGAGCTTCCCGGAAGAAGCTTAGAACAGTCTCCTGGAAAGGACATTCTCTAACTTGATGAGTTGCCTGCAAGCTGCGCTGTGCCTTCCAGGTTCCCAGCTTTTGTGAGCTATCACACATGCAAGGATAGGCCTTGGTGATGCAACTGTCTGAGCCATTTCTGCTCCTGGAAGTCTTCTCAGTAGAACTTACTGGTTCATCAAGGTGGGTTGTTCGTGGTACCCATGCTTTTGTCTGTTGTGGGATCCTGGTATGATGCGAGTAGACATCTGTGTTGTATCTCTTCAAGGAAAGTTGTGTCACACAATGCCGGGAAAGCCATCAAAAATCTTAAAAAATTAATTGTCTAAATAAACAGATTAGAGGAGAATTAAAATGTGAATAACTGGTATATAAAATAAATACCCATTATATGTTATATCCAAGAAATTCACTTTAGCTATACATGTGGTGCACACTTTTAATCCCAGTACTCAAGATGCAGAGGTAGGAGGATCTCTGTGGGTTCAAGGCCAGGCTAGTCTATATCCATTTTACAGTGTTGGTTTTGCTTATCTTTCTTAGGAATTGAATATTTTTTTATTTTAAAATATATTTATTTATTTATTATGCATACAGTATTCTGTCTGTGTGCATGTCTGCAGGCCAGAAGAGGGCACCAGACCTCTTTACAGATGGTTGTGAGCCACCATGTGGTTGCTGGGAATTGAACTCAGGACCTTTGGAAGAACAGGCAATGCTCTTAACCACTGAGCCATCTCTCCAGCCCCGGAATTGAATATTCTTATAGCAGAACAAGCACACATTATTCAAGTACAATAGATTTTCTTTCTTAGCATTAGTTGATGGGTAAGAAGGTCTTTAAAACGACTGGAGTTTTGAACTCAGCAGTCAACTAAATTTTAGAGCAGTGGTTCTCAGCCTTCCTAACACTGCAACCCCTTAAGACAGTTCCTCATGCTGTGGTGACCCCCTATTTCATAACTGTAATTTTGCTACTGTTATAAATTGTAAAGTAAATCTCTGTGTTTTCCCATTGTCTTAGGCGACTCCCTGAAAGGGTCATTTGACACCCCCAAAGGGGACATGACTGGTTGAGAAGCATTGTCATAGTGAGTTCCAGGATAGTCAGGGCTGCATAGTGAGACTCTCAAAAAAAAAAAAAAAGTCCATTTGAAATGTGAAGATTATATAGATTAAATGTGGCAGTGTTATCAGTCATCCTAAGGTGTGGGGCTGTTTTGTTTTGAGGTAGAGTCTCACATATGACAGGCTGACCTCAAACCCACTGGCATGGGCCACTCTACTTCTTGTCTTCCACGGTGGAATGTACACTTTAAACTGCTTTGTTGTTTTGTGTCTATTTTCAATCTTGTATTTAAAACATTAAGGCACAGAGTTACAGTTTTCTGAGTTTCACTGAGAGAGTTCTTGTGGTGCTGGGTATTGAAGCCAAGGTACTCCATCAGCTAAGCTATTTCCTTTGCCCGAAGGTTAGCGTTCTTGATAGAAACCACAAGGCAGGTAATACCAACGAGTTTTACTGGAACTTATGCTCTAACAGTGTATGGGGAAGACTTCTTAGATAGGCTGGCAGAGAACATGGCAGACAGTCGCCTGGCTGCTTCCTCACGTGGGGATGTGTTTGCTTTCTGATTGTAGGTTGTGTTTGTGTCTGATGATGACTAGGTCCTGGCTGGCTGTCCTAGGGTTCCAGGGCTAGGGTTGGGGATGTGGAGGACTGCCACTTCTCATTCTGTGTTCTCTTCTTGACTGCAGCACCATGGATAGGTCCTTCCAACACCCACCACCGGGAGCCCAGAAGGAGCATTACACAAGGTAGGTCTTTCCATCGTCTTTCACAGAAATCTGAACCTTGAGCAGAAGTTCAGAGGATCAGAGGTGTCAGGGCCTGAGAGATGGCTTGGTGGTTAAGAGCACCTGCTGCTCTTCCAGAGGACCTGGGTTCAATTCCCAGCATCTACATGACTGCTCACAACTGTCTGTAATTCCAGTTCCAGGGGACCAGACAACTTCACACAGACACACATGCAGGCAGAGCATCAATGTACGTAAAATAAAAATGAGAGGTATATGTCGTCCTTAACTGTTTCCTCACCCACTGTTCCCCTAAGGATGTTTATTCTTAGGCATCCATTTTATTAGCTAAGCTTGATGCTTGTGTTCTTTTAGTTTACATGTTATTACCATTAATTTTTTTTCTTTCTTTTTTTTTATTGATTACCATTAATTTGTAATATGAATCCTTTGTGCTCCCAAGAACTTGACAAAAATCATTACACTGGGAAAAGAAGTGTAGTAGTTTGAGAAACTGGATTTTCTAGAACGCTCTACTTCTTTACTTCCAGGATGGAATGTATATTTTAAACTGTTTTGTTGTTTTTGTGTCTATTTTCAATCTTGTATTTAAAACATTAAGGCAGAGTTACAATTTCCCGAAAAAGTTTGCATGCTAAAGTTTCACTGAGAGAGGGCGACAAGTAACAGGTGCTGATACCAAGTTTCTTTCCAGCTGTTTGATAACTGGTAACAAAATGATCTTTCTCTGAAAACGTGTTTTCTACAGATCTCCTACATATACACATTCCACATATATATCTTACTATGAAATCATTATCTAATATGTAATATTAGGCAAGCAAATGTGTAATACATGATTCAGTAGTTTCATGACAGCTATCACGCTGTGGAGCAATCTTTGTATACTATAAAGATGTATTATTTTCATTGGTTAATAAAGAGCTGACTGGCCTATAGCTGGGCAGGAAGACATTGGGCAGAAGAGCCAGACTAAGGATGCTGTGAAGAAGGAGTTCAGAGTCTCAGGAGTTGTCAGCAGATGCAGAGGAAGCAGGAGATGGATATGCTGTGCTGGAAAAAGATATTACCATGTGATAGCGTAGATAAGAGATATGGGTTAATTTAAGTTGTAAAAGCTGGTTAGTAATAAGCTTGAGCTTTGTGCCAAGCATTTATAATTAGTATTAAGTCTCTGTGTGGTTATTTGGAAGCAGCTTCCGGGACACAGAAAAATCCCACCTACATATGGTACCCATATATCTGGCACCTACATCCACATAAGATCTGAGAAATTTCTTGAGGGGTAAGAGGAAGGGTTAACCAAGTGAAGTGTCCATGAAAGTGCTACATCGAACGTACTTTACAGCTCAAATACAAATGGGAGTAAGAGGAGCTAGAACAGACACAATATGAAAGATTGTGAAGAAGGAAATACTAGGAGCTAAAGGTAGATTCTGCTGGGGGAGTGGGGAGGAAGGATGAGTTCCCTAAAACTGAGGATGTGTGAAGAAGTGTTAGGAAAAGCCATGTCTTTTGAACTAACAAAAACCATAGTATAAAGGAGTAAGAGCAGAGGCACACTGCATGGGTGGACATTGCTGCTCTCAGAAGACGGCTATTAAGGGAACATCTCACTTCAAAGCAAGGGTCACCTCCCTACAAGTTATAGGTCAAGAAAGTTCCAGAGTCCTTCAAAGACGGTACAGTTATTGCCATTTCTCTTGGCTGCCTTAACTAGGTGGTGAGACACTATTGCTCAGGACACCACATACTTTCCTTGTGGTGAGAGATCTGTCTTGGATTGACCGGGAGACAGTCTCCCATGACTGCCTTTCATAGTGCTGGAAGGTGCTGTTCAGGCTGCTGAGGGAGAAAAGACCTCCAAGGTCTTTCCCAGCCTCCAGACCATGCGTGCTCCATCGCTGATCTGCCAGGAAAGTTGTGCCCACTGGCACAACACTGGCAAGAGCGTTCATTGGATGCTATCGTTAGCTTCAGCTGTCAGCTTCATACAAACCTAGGTTCAGCTGTGAAGAGGGAACCTCAGTGGAAGGATTCCCCAGATCAGGTTGGCCTGTGTTCATGTCCATGAAATATGAAAATATCTTTTTCTCTTTTCTTCTCTTCTCTTTTGGCACCTGTATTTAGTGGAGCAACGGTAACTTACCTGTGGTCACACCGTTGAGGAATGGCACCTGTATTTACTGGAGCAACGGTAACTTACCTGTGGCCACACCGTTGAGGAATGTGGCTCTCCCTTCCCCAACAATCATTAATTTCCGTCATCAGGAGTCCCTCCAAGGACCAACTCTTTAGGAAAAGTTACATTCATCCTCCATAGCTGAGAATCCCTATTAGAGAGATGATGTTGATAGTGCTACTTTAAGACTGGATTTGGGTACCAGCTGCTCAAAATGATTCCAATTTGGTTGGTTAAAATGGTGCACCTTCTTACAACATTCTGGCCAGAACTTCAAATAAGAACTTCAGAAAAATCCTACTGAGTACTTATAGACTATTTGCAATTATACCAGACAGTAATCTCGGAACTTAACCATCATTTTACTTTCACAGGATCCCATAGAAAGAATATCACCCCCATGACAGCTGGAAGTATTTCTAGAAGACGACGTCCCCTCTCCTAACAAAGTTTGTCCTCAGGGTTAGGGACATCAATTAGGAGTTGATTACAACTGGTATAGGGTTGGAAATTGGGGTAGAAATTATGTAGGCTCAGGGATCTTTTTTGAAAAAAAAAAGGGAAATTGGATTGGATAATGGGTAGATTAGTATGAGCTTACTCACACTAATAATAATAGTGAGTAATAGAGTGAATACTTGTGAGGTATTATTTATAGGCAATTTTTATTGGCATAGATTCTTATATATTGATACAAATTCAAATTATATCGAATACTCCTATTTCTGATTACAATTGTACACCTAGGCAAAGTTATTTTGTCAGATTGTATGCATGCATGCTTCTACCTCTGCTTAAGGCATTTGTATATTGATATAATTTTAGGATATATTTATCATATTGCAATATACATTTCTACCTCTGATCAAGATACTTATATATTGCTTACATTTTGAGGTCATTGTCCTCATTTTCTTTACAGTTTAAAGATTGTTTAATATTCTATTATTGTCTTAGTATTACAGGTCTATAGTCATCCATGTTTGTCATACTTATAAGACTAATCAGTTTCTTTAGATACTTAGAGATACAGAGAAAGGTAATCTTCAGCCACTTCAAAGATCTGTAGAATATGGCATTTAAATAACTTAGGGTTCTGTTGATGTGAGACACGATTGCTCCTGGCAGCACCAATCTACTCCTGAGAGAATGTTGAGCACTGAAGACACTCCACTTGGAGCTTGTTTTCCTCTTGGCAAAACTGGCCTTTGAGAAAGGAACTGCCCATGCCTCAACCACTGACAAAATGCATGGTGTCTGGACGGGACAAGCAGGATACAAAAAAGACTGCCAAACATTGCCAAGACAGGGTAAGATGGTTCTGAAAATATTCTTGCCTCTGAAAATGGTCTGTCAGTTACTCTAGGCCTTAGTCAGAGTTGGTTGCTTCAATGTTGCAAATGAGACTGGGTGATGGCCCAGGTAGCCAGTTGTCTCTGTCATTTATTGCACATTTTGGAAGCTTTTTGATTGATTGTACTGCCTGTCTACTCTAGTAAATTTTTTTCTTAAAGATTTATTTATTTATTTACTATGTATAGTGTTCTTTCTGCATGTTTGCCTTCAGGTCAGAAGAAGGTGCCAGATCTCATTACAGATTCTTGCGAGTCATCATGTGGTTGCTGGGAATTGAACTCAGGTCCTCTGGAAGAGCAACCCATGCTCTTAACCTCTGAGCCATCTCTCCAGCCCTACTCAAGTAATATTATTTCCCTTTTCAGGTCTTCAATGGGGTTGACGACTAGATAGTCGTAGTTACTTTCCTCTCATGACTTGACTAAGGTATTTCAAATATGACTCAGACTCCTTAGTATAGGATAATTATTGAAATATTTAGCATATATTTCTTGCTTGATACTGTTTATGCTGGTTGTGATTCTAATCTTTATACCTGATATTTGTTCTTATGGCATATAGTTTTGTATTAGGCTTAGAACTCTTTTATTTAAGCAAAAGAGGGAGGTGCTGTGGGAACTCCTTCAGCCAGTAGCCTTTATGATACCAGCCCACTTGGGCGTGACCTCTTATACTATAAATGCCGCTGCAAAGTACAACATGCTTGCTCTTTCTCCCAGCTGCTGGATTTGGTTCCCGTTCCCTATTCATGCAGAGGACTGTGAGTCTACCCCTAAATAAATAACCCTTTGTTATACTCAATTCTGAGCTAGTGTGGGATTATTTTATAGCCTCCATCATTAGTAGCCACTGTAAAATATGCTATAAAATCTACCACAAAAAAGCTTTTTTTTTTCTCCTTAACTTTCTCTCTCTCAAGATAGCCTCGTCGCTGTTTGTATTTGAAGCTGTACTCTTTTATTTATTTATTTATTTATTTATTTATTTATTTATTAAGTATACAATATTCTGTCTGTGTGTATGCCTGCAGGCCAGAAGAGGGCACCAGACCTCATTACAGATGGTTGTGAGCCACCATGTGGTTGCTGGGAATTGAACTCAGGACCTTTGGAAGAGCAGGCAATGCTCTTAACCTCTGAGCCATCTCTCCAGCCCCCTGAAGCTGTACTCTTTAAATAGCAATTTTATTATGGAAAGCTTCAAGCTTCCGATTAGATATAATTCTTTGAAGAGGCGTGTTTGCCGTATTTATCACTTCTTGCCTTGTGTCCCACCACTCTTATTTCCTGTCGCCCCCCCACCCTTTGTCAGTCAACAATCCTCAGTTTCCCTAGGTCTCCCTTTCCCTTCCTCATGGTAGCCTTTCAACTCAGTTCCTCCTCTTTGCAAATCTACCTTTTAACCTTACATTTTGTGGGACCATGCTCTCCTTGTTTTTCTTCTATATCTGGTTTTGTTTTCTGTCTTTTGCTGTCCCTATACTTTCTCCTAGGTACTCTTCCCCATTTTTGTTTAGTTCTGTTTACACCTTGTCTTTAGGTGATCTCATTCACTCCTGATTTTATGACCCTTCTTCTCTGTTTTCTTCTCTTAACTCCAAATGCAGACATTCAACCACCTGCTTTATATCTCTGATGTCTAAGAAGCACTTCTAGCATAACATGGCTAAAAAGTGACTATTATTTTTCGTTTTGTCTTCTTACCTAAGCCAGATGTTAGCCAATGATAACATCTAGTTACCTAAGCCATAGTAGGCATTGTTCCTGATTCATTCAAAGGTCCTAATCCCCATCTAACCTACTTGTTACCGTCTTGCTCCACGTGAAATCTACAATTTCGTTTGCTTCTGTCTCCATCTCTGCAGTATCTCCATCTTTCATTTTAGCTTGGCATAATAATCTCCCGATCACATCTGACCTCTAAGATGTTTGTCAAAGAACAGTCCAATAAGATAAGTTCTCTGCTTCAAACCCTCTGGTGGCTTCCTGTTTCCAACAGAGTAAGATTAAAACTGCTTCTGAGAGCCTAAAAGTTAAGTGACTGACAAGGTAGTACCTGACTTAACACGGTTCACTTGCACATACTTTTTGTCTTTGAGGCAGAAAAATAGCACATTCTGAGTGTTGACTTTCTGTTTCAACACTAAGCTGTAGGCATGACATTCTTGTGATGCAGCAAGGGCCATGCAGTGAGCTGCAGCTTCCATTTGGCCTCACCCTCCTCCTCCTCAGCACACTGGGTTGCTACATTGTGGTGTTTAGTAAGTTCTACATATGGGTTGCATCTTCCACTTCGCATCACTTGAACTTACTATGGGCTGATCAGGATGTGGCCTCACTCTTAAGTAGAAGAACATTCTATCCACATCTCACATTAGATTATCCTACCGTGGTTCAAGTTTATTATATTGTTACCCAATAACTTTAAAACATACTGTCTCATCCCAAAGTTTTTATACTTTCGATTCCCTCTGTCCAGCTCCTAAAGCAATGTAGGCATAAGTTTCTGTCCCACCCAGTCCTGCAGCCATTCAGTCCCAAAGAAACACACAGAGGCTTATATTTATAAACTGTTTAGCCTATTGCTCAGGTTTATTACTAACTAGATCTTACAACTTGCATTAACCCATAATTCTTGTTGTGTTTAATCATGTGGCTTGGTACCATTTCTCAGTGAGGCATTCTCATCTTCCTTCCTCTGTGTCTGGCTGGTGACTGCATCTGCCTTTCCTCTTCCCAGAATTCTCCTAGTCTGATTGCCCCACCTATACTTCCTGCCTGGCTACTGACCAATCAGCATTTTATTAAACCAATATGAGTGATAAATCTTTATAGTATACATGACCATTATCCCACAGCAAAGGACTGTACTTATTTTTGTGTAAAGTCATGTTACTTGGTGATGGTTGAACACAAAATGTCAGTCACAGTGCTGGAAGCACTCATCCCTTGCTAGCAGTGCTGTTTGGGGTGGTTGTGGAGCCTCTAGTAATGTAGGTTGTGTGCCAAGTGGGCTAATGTAGGTTACAAGCCTGGGCCTCGAATTAAAGTCCAGCTTTGCCTCTGCTCCTGTCTCTGCCCGGGTTCAGAGACAATGGACCGAGAACAGGATTCCATTGGCTCCCATTACTGCAACTGCCATACTTTCCCTGCCGTGATGCACTGATGTTGATTGAGTTTTCTGTCCTGATCGGTTCCTGCAATCATTAAGTCCCAAAGAACTCACACAGAAGTCTATATGCACTGATGTTGATTGAGTTTTCTGTCCTGATCGGTTCCTGCAATCATTAAGTCCCAAAGAACTCACACAGAAGTCTATATTAGTTATAAACTGATTGACCTAGTAGCTCAGGTTTCTTATTGACTCTTATAACTATATTAGCCCAGTGTTCTTGTCTATGTTAGCCATGTGGGTTGGTACATTTTATGGTGAGGAAGTCACATCTTGCTTCTTCTGTGACTGGGATAGGACTGCAGAGGAATGGGCTTTCCTCTTCCCAGAATTTTCCTGTTCTCTTTAACCCACCTCTACTTCCTGTCTGGTTGTCCTGCCTGTACTTCCTGCCTGGCTACTGGCCAATCAGCGTTTATTTAAAATATAATTGGCAGAATACAGACCATTGTCCCACACCACACTGAGATCCTCTACAACTCTGAGCTGAAACCAACCCACCCTTCCTTCCTTGGTAGGTTACAGCCACAGAGAATCTATAGACACTTTTTTAAATGATCCTTTTCAAGGGATACTTTGTGTATGGTAGTTCTGCTACTACAGGACTGTTGAATGTTTAGAGTCTCTCAGCACTTAAGACCCTTGCTATTCTTAGTTTGTAACCCACACATATTGTTCTAAAAAGACTTTCTCTCTCATTAGGACTTTTTTCAGTTCTTTTTCCTTAAGGCTAGTGTAGCGAGCAGCGTGGTGTCACACCTGATGGAGATGTATAATCAACTCCTGAGATGGCTAAGGCCTGACCTATGCTATGATCACGCAATGATTATCAGCTGCCTGCATATGCGTGAACCTATGGGCAGTGCCCACCTGGCAATCCGGGATTGGCAGCCCATGCCTACTTAAGGGCTGGGAGAGGTTTGCCCGGAAACAGAGGAGAGAGAGAAAAAAGGAGAGAGGAAGGAGGGAGGGGAAGAGAGAGAAAGTGAATAAAGACCTGGAATAAACTGTCAGCAAGAAGAGCTCGGGTGGTCGCGTCATTCCTTGCGGGTCGAGGGTGTCCGCAACATGCTAGATTCACAAGCGACATCCAGGGATAATACACAGTTTTTATTTTTTTTCTTCAAAATACATCAAAACTTTGTTGGTTCCCTTGGTCAGAAATGCCTCATTTGTGTGATACGTTTACTTGAGGACAATAAAATCGTCTCCCATTTTTTTTTTTACTTTATCTTGTGAGGTATATGTGTATCTGTATTCATCTCAAACAAACCTCAACAAAACCTGAAAGTTTCTGTATGATTTTGCTCCTGTTAGAACATAGTAGCATTAGTCACAGGAGCCTTTACCTGCTTCATAAAACCTCCAACTCTTGAGGTTTCAGGATCCTGCTTAATTTACAGATCAGGATAACATAATAGCTGCTTGGAATCTAAACCTTGTGCTTTTCAGCGCTCCTTTCCCCGCAGCTCCTCAGGGGCTCACTGCTTCCAACCATGAACGGTTTCTTTTACATTCTGTTTCTTTGGAAATGGGATAGAGAGAGAGCAACCTTTCCCTTTTCCAACCTTTACAGTGTATCTTCAAATCTGTTAGGTTTCAAACCTTGGGACAAATGAGTAAGGTGCCTATTTAACATATCAACGAGGACTTAAAGAGCCTGGTTCTCCCAGCATTGCTTGGTCCCTACCTGGTACAGTCTGTGGCTTGGCATATCCCGCCCTTTACCCTGAAAGTGCCCCAGAGGTAACATTCTGGTTAACAGCTCTCTCCCCTCCCACTTTGAACCCTTCCTCCTCTTGGCTGCCGAACCCAGTTCCCCTCCCTTCCCTCTCCTCACATGGCTCAGTCTGGTCATGTTCACTCTGGACTCACCCAGATGTCTCTGCCTCTGTGCGCTCCCCCTTCATCTACAATAAATCTTCTCCTCCACCATAGCTAGGAACAATCATGCCCTTCCTTTTTATTTTTATTTTTCATAAAAAATCACCATAATTCTTAAAGCACGAAGTAACACTAAGGTATCAAAATTACTAGGCGACAAACCCGCATTGTTTAACTGTCTAAAACACGGCTGATACGGCTGATATATAGAACGTGTTCACAACAGAAGAAACGGCCATGATCAAAACTAAACTGAATAATTTGAACTCGATCTTGATCAAGCTCTTATCTCTTTGAATGAAACAGGCACAGTAAAGACATCCAAAGAACGGCTCCCGTGGGTGAAAAGTTTGCTTCCAAAGCAAGGCTGCTTCTTGGGAAAGTCGAGGGCAATCACTGCAGACCTGGGAGAAATGCGCTCCGGATCTATAGCGAAGCTTTTCAAGGACTCGCCAATACATAACTGGCCTAGGGCGGCTTGTAGCCTGGGAACTTGGAAGCCTTCTGCAGCTAGCCAACCTCCACCAAAAAAGGATAATTCTGAAAGCTCCATGGGAGAGGCTAGGAAGGGACTTTGAGACGCCCAGACCAACTGTGAGGCTTGCTGGAATGGCTCTTAACATCTTTCACTGGAACAACTCCAGAGTTCTGGTCCCCAAGCCTCTTTCCCAAGGTCGGGCATCTAGGTCGCTTCCAGCTTTATTCCCTCAGGGGCTTGAAGAGAGTCCCTCTCTGCTGAGGGGGACATTAGCATAAGACCGTGGTGTCTACCAGCACCCGAGGTCCCCCACGCCAGCTCTCAGGCTCCCTTCCTCCCCGGTACCCGTTCCCTGTCCCCTCCCTCGCCGCCGTCAGCTTCTCTGCGGCGTCCCGGACTTCCTGGACCGTGGCGGCCTGGCCGGCAGGACGGCGGCCGCACCTTCCTCCCGCCCTCCCGCCCGGGCTGACCCGGGACGCCCCCGGCGTCGCTCCGCCAACCCCGCCGCGAGGCGGGTCCCCAGCGTTCCGGCGGGCTGCGCATGCGGCCTCCCCAGCCGCTTCCTCCCCGGCCCGGGGCTGACGGTTTGGAGCCCGCTGACAGCTCCACGATCGGCGGACGCCGCCTCGTCTTGTGCTTCCACGTTACCCTATCGGGGACGGGGCGGGGCGTCGGCGTCCGCAGCCAATAGGCGCCAACCACGACCCAGGCGAGCCCGGGCGCCCCGCGACCCGGAGGGAAGCGATTGGACGGCGGCGGTGGCGGCGCTCGGGGGGCGTGGCGTCTTCGGGCCCCGCCCCCCGCCATTTCCGCCGCTGGGCGCCAGCCGCCGCCGAGGCCCGGCCGAGGGACCGAGTGAGCGGACGCACGGCGGGCGCTGGGCTGCGGGCTGTGCGCCGCGCGGGCTGCTGGGCCGCGCACCTTCCTGCTGCTCGGCCTCGGCGCCCTTGGACATGGTGGCCCCCGGCTCTCTGGGCAGCCGGCTGGGCGCGGTGTTCCCGTTCCTGTTGGTCCTGGTGGACCTGCAGTACGAAGGTGAGTCCCGCCCTGCCCCGGGCCGAGCTCCGGGTCCCCTGGCCGGGCGGGAGCGGCGCACGGAGTGGGAGCCACGGGACTGGGCGCCGGGCGGGGAGGGCGGAACCGGCGGAGGCCGGGCCCGAGCCGAGGACAGGACGACCGGCGGGCCGCGAGGCTGGGACGGCGGCCTGGGGCGCCCGCGGGGAGGGATAACGGCGGCCGGCACGGGACGGGTGCAGGTCGGACTGAGCGGGCAGACGGCTCGTCCCTGGAGTCAGCGCCCCACGTCGGGTGCGCGACTCAGGCTGCCGCCTGGAGAAGTCCATGCTGGGCTGGCTGCTCCCAAGTTGCGGGGCTCGGTGCTGTGGTTTTGCAGTTCCCAGCATGGCGTCATTCAACTTTTTTTTTTTTTAATTGCTGGTGCTACTTTTTCTAGTTCTCGGGGCGGAGGGTTGGGGTGGGGGAATCTCCTTAAAAAGATAGGGAGCTCTTACATATCACCCTGGCCTCCAGACTGGAATGTTGGCTACTCCCAGCATACTAGCAAAACAGGAGGCCTGTCCCAGCTCGGGTGTAAGCGGGGAGGACTTAGGCATTGAAGTCCCGAATGCCCATTGAACAGTGCTTCCCAGCTTGGTTCCTGTGCTGTAGTGATATATCTGTCCTGGCCACTGCTCCTGTACTCATTCCTGAAAGTGGGGAGGGGAAGGGGATACTTGTCAAGGAAAGTAAACAATTGACTGTTCCATGGGGGGGGGGGTGGGGATCGAGGAAGTGGATTTGGGACTAGTTGACGGGGAAAGCCTCAGGAAAGTGTCTGTGGCATTCTTTCTTTGTGTAAAAGTCATACCATTCTGTTGTTACATCTCCAGTAAAGGTAGGCTTTTTGTTTGTTTTGGCTTTCCGATGCCCGTATGTTCTTTGAACCTCAATTCAGATTTTGTACTGAGACCAGTCATTGGCACTGGAACCAGCCTCAGTCTGGAGGGGAGTGGAATTTGAAGGCCTGGACCGCTTTAATATATAGGTCATATATTTTAATTCTCTGGAATTTTCTAATTCTTCCCATCCGTGTTAATGACTTATAATTTTGGATACTTAAGAGAATGTTGTTTATGTTGTGTTTAGGGTCTGTTTTGTTCAGATGTAGAAGTGCTTATTTTGGTTCGCTTTACCTTTTCAGCAGTGTGTAGATCAGTCACCTCTTTCAAATTATTATTCTCTGTATGATTCTTTTTTTTTTTTTTTTTTTGGTTTTTCGAGACAGGGTTTNAAAAGCAGGATAAAAAGAAAATTCAGCCATCCTGATTATGACATTTATTGCCTTTGGCGTGACAGCCAAGCAATTATCACCTTATTTAATTCTCATAACTACAGGATTTTTTTTTTTTTTGGTTTTTCGAGACAGGGTTTCTCTGTGGTTTTGGAGCCTGTCCTGGAACTAGCTCTTGTAGACCAGGCTGGTCTCGAACTCACAGAGATTCTCTGTATGATTCTTAAGACGTTCAGCACTTCATTTCTCACTGTGGTATTTCTGTAAAAAAGCACTAATGGCGCCTCTCAGGGGAAGCCGGAGGGTTGCCTTTTCAGGAGCATTCGCAGGTGAGGGAGAGAAGAGAGCCTTTTTGTAAGCCCCTCCTCTTCTTGGAGATCTGCGATAGTGTTTACACATCGGGAACTGGTGCTCTGGGAACTAATGACAGTTTATCTCGGGCTGGAGCGATGGGTAGATTGTTTGCTGGTCTTGAGAAGACTGGAATTGGGTTCCGAGCACCTGACCAGGCTACTCACAGTTATAATTCCAACTCCAGGAACACACACACAAGGTAAATACAATCTTTAGAAGTAAACTTTATCTCGTTATGAACTGGACACAGGAAATTATTGGTGGCCTCGTTTCCAGTCATTTCAGAGTTGTGGCAGGTAAGAATATAAGCATTTTAAGTTACCAATAGAAAGTGACAGAAAGGTGATTTCCTGGCAGGTTCAGTACAGCGGTTCTTCCCAGGTGTGCCAGCCCTTGCTTGTGATCTCAGCACTCAAGAGGCTGAGGCAGGAGGATTGTCATGAGTTTAAGACCAGCCCGAGTTATATCATGAGTTCTAGGCCAGTCTGAGCTACAGTGTGATATTTTGTCTTTAAAAAAAGAAAAGAAAACATGCTCTCTCTCCCAGAAGGTGGTCCTCCAGCTGTGTGTCAGAATGTCAAGTGGGGGCGGGTAAGAGTTCTAGGCACACTTGGTCTTGATGGAACCTGGAAATTTGCATTTCTACAAGGATCCCAGGTGACCACATTTTGAGAGCCTCTTAAATTAGAGGTCTGCTATTTATTAGACCCTAAAGTAGCAAATCATCAGCCCACGTTTTCTAGAATAAGTTAGCTGTGCCTGGTTTTGAGGGAGGCATATAGGTCAGGTGCCATGCTCTACTTTAGGCTTGGAGAGAGGACAGGGAGTGTGAAGCCCAGGGTCATAATACAGGAAATAGTGTGTTAGTGATTAGCCTGATCATTTTTGCTTTTTTTTTCTGATTTAAAAATACCCTTTTAAAGTAGGCTTTTCTGTTATAATCTACAGAAGGAAAGCACATGTCATGAACTGAACAGCTGACTGTCAGCGTTCTCTTTCTCAGAGCTTTCAAAACAATTTAGAACTTTTGAGTAGAAAGAAAATTTTAGGGACTAGAGAGATGTCTCAGTGGTTAAGAGTGTTTGCTGGCTGCCCTTGCAGAGGGTGGGACTTCAGCGCCCATCATTACAACCGATTGTAACTCCCAACTCCAGGGCTGAGGAGCTGGAGCACATACTGTCTCTTACACACAGAGATACAAATAAAATAAAGAAAAAGAAGACATTAATATCCACTTTAACATTCTCGCATTACAAATAAGATTATTTAAATTTGTTGCTAGTGGCTTATTTAGTGACTCGAGTGTGAATACAGAATGAAAAACACACATTTTTTTGTTGCCATCGTTTTATTTTTTCTTTTCTTTCTTTTTTTTTTTTTTGGTTTTTCGAGATAGGGTTTCTCTGTGGCTTTGGAGCCTGTGCTGGAACTAGCTCTGTAGACCAGGCTGGTCTCGAATTCACAGAGATCTGCCTGCCTCTGCCTCCCGAGTGCTGGGATTAAAGGCGTGTGCCACCGCTATTTTTTTCTTTTCTTGACGTGTATCAGGAACCCATTTTTAAATTCACTGAATTAAGCTGATTAATCCATGTATTTTGGCCACCACGGGAAAGACTTGAAAATCTATTCAAAACAAAGGCTGTGATACATTTTGCTTAAACTGATAAATTAAGAGTATATTTTACCTTTTGTAGGATCTCTGTGATGCTACTTAAATATGAAGAGAATTTTTTAAATGATTTTTAAAGCAGTTTCTATAATCAGATGGTCAGCTCCCTAAGATTATCTTGAATTATTTAGCAAGCTAGATATGAAGTTAGAGTGTCTGAGTTCGGCTCAGCAGCTGGCCTTGCTGAGCTGCCTGGTTAGAGTTGCTCCCATGCTGTCTGGACAGGGCTATTCTGAGACCATGTGCCCTGGATTTGATTTTCCCATGTAAAGTTAATCGTGGTTAAGTTTAGTTTCTGCTATCATGATCTTTTAATTAATTGATTGGTTGATTGATTTGTGTGTGTGTGTGTGTGTTTTATTTGTTTTTGTGTTTTGTTTGACAGCCTCACTCTGTAGCCCAGGTTAGTCTACATGGACTCTGGAGTTTGATTTGTAAATCAGGATGGGCACCTCTGCCTGCTGAGTGCTGAGGGGTGGGAGGTTACAAGCATGCCCCCATCACACTTGCCTCCTTTTCTTTTGATTCATTCATCAGCAACTTAACTGTGTTTCCATAGAAATGTTTCAGGGAGACCCACTTACCTGCCCTTTAAAATGGAAACATTTATTTCAACCATAAGTTTATTTTTCTTTATATATCTTTAGAAACTGTCTCTTTTAAAAATAGGTAGATCTGAGTTTGTTGCTTAGAGCTTTGGAATATAAAAGACTTGTGTCAGCAAGGGTATGCTCTGTGGCACTGTGATGAGGTATATATACGGTATAACATTAATGGGATACCTTAGAGTTCACAGAAGAGGGAAGTATCAATATCTTTTATCCATTTTCTAAAAGCTAAATAGTTTGTCACTGCAACCACGTGATTACACTTGATTACAAAAACTCTTAAATTTCTCTGCTCTTGTGTTTTTGGCTTCTTACCTGGGAGATCCCAAAATCCATTAAATTCAAGCTTGACTGTCTCTCTTGCTGTACCTAAGAGCTAAATGCAGATGGAGCCGAATAACTGTTAGTTTACTGTTAGTCTCAATCTCAGCTGCACACTCAGTACTGCTAATATTCCTACAATTCTTTACTATGTCTGCTCTTGAAAACGGAATCATTTTCAGTCCTTTCCCATGAATAACCAAGTCCAGTTTAAATTCCCCTTCTCTTAACAGAACCGGGGGAGGGGAGAGTTGGGTCTGTGCTGGCACATGTGTGGAGGCCAGAGGAGAACTTGCAGGAGCTGGTTCTCTTCTTGCATGTGGTGTGGGCTCCAGCAATCAAGTCTCCCACACTTGGTGGTAAAGCCTTCCCCATGGAGCCAGCCTGAAGACCCCGCTTGCCTCATTCCCTTAGATCCGGTCTTTGTCAAGGACGGCTTTCCCTTCTTTCAACTACAGCGCCCTAGCCTACCGGCCTAAGCGCCTCAGCTTGATGGTAGTTTTCATTATGAGAAGTCCTAGGTCACTTGATAACCTGTGTTGGTGTTTAAAACTCAAAGTTTTTCAAGCTGGTTATGAACTTGATGTGATCCCAGACAGGATCCAAAGTCCGTGTCCTGCCTTAGTTTCTCTGCTGTGAAAAGGACCTTCTGGGTCCTCACACTGAAGACAGGCTGGGTACTGCGGCTTCACATGGCAAAAGGACCAGCTTGTTCCCTGCTCGTTCCCTTTAAAAAGGCACCAGTACATGTCTGACGCCACAGACTAGTAACTTACTTTCCAACCATTGTAATATCACCACAGTGGGTGTTTCCACAGGTGGATTTCGGGATATTCAGAGCCGGTTGTTCTCTCCCTTGCCATCACCCCTTCCCCTCCCCTGGATCTCCCATTATCCTTTCCCCTCCCCTGGATCCCCCCATCATCCCTTCCCCTCCCCTGGATCTCCCATTATCCTTTCCCCTCCCCTGAATCCCCCATCATCCCTTCTCTCCCCTGGATCACCCCATCCCTTCCCCTCCTCTGGATCACCCCATCAGCCCTTCCCTTCCCTGGAACCCCCATCACCCCTTCCCTTCCTTGGATCCCCCATCATCCCTTCCTCTCCCCTGGATCCCCCCATCATCTCTTCCCCTCCCCTGGATCCCCCCATCGCCCCTTCCCTTCCCTGGATTACCCCATCCCTTCCCTCCTCTGGATCCCCCATCACCCCTTCAGAGGACAGCTTTTCGGAATCAGTTGTTTGTTTGCAGGGATCAAATTTAGGTAGCTGGTTTGTGGCTAGTGCCTTCTTCTCAAGTGAGCTGTCTCATCAAAGATTTACAATTAGTCATCATTTTAAACAAAACATATTCCTTAGTTTACTTTGATGATTTTAAAAATATAAATAGTATATGAATATACTTTGCTGGAAAAAGTGATCAGTATAGCAAGATGGATTATCTTTTGAAAGCATAAATGAAGCCAGTCTGTATAATGTATCTAACACTGTTCTTAGTTCATGGAACCACAGTTCTGATACATAGCCGACTCCACTCTGTCTTCACACTCAGCCAACATAAGCTCTTAAAACTTCAGCTAGACCTTCAGTCTCTTGCTAAAGCCCATTCTAGGGCTTTCCTTATCACTCACATAAAAACCTAAACTTCTCTCTGTACCTTGCATTTCCATCGATCTTGTACGTGTTCTCTGTCCTTCCCTCCTTTTCTGCTGTCTGTGACCTCGTCTAGTTTCCCTGAAGTTGGGCTTGTTCATGCCAGGCAGGTTGCACTGGCTTGTGACCTGGGTGTGATTTTGGCGTGTGTCATTCAGCACTGCTCTCCAGCCTTCTTATTTTTGTTTTAACTCCAGCTTATTGACCCAGGGAGCCTGTTTGACTGTCTGTAGTGATTACTCCTTTCCTCGGGCATTTTGTCTCCTAGCATCAGATAGGCACTTAGGAAATCATCTTGTTTATTTCTTGTTCTCCACTGTGTCCTTGCTGCTAGAGCTGAATTTAAATAGACCTTGCAACCTTTTGAATCTGTAAGATTATTAATTATATTTATTTTAAACAATTTTTAAAATATTTGTGCTACTAATTTTGTTTATTTTTGTTCTTAGTGTTAGGCTGTTTAAGAACTGGCCCTATGAGCTGGGCGGTGGTAGCACTCAACAGGCAGAGGCAGGCAGAGGCAGGAGGATAGCTCTGTGAGTTCAAGAAGACCAGCCTGTTCTACAGAGTGAGTTCTCCTGGATTGCCAAGGCTACACAGAGAAACCATGTCTCAAAAAAAGAAAAACATTATTTTATGAACTTCTTTGTGTTTCAGAAGTCCTCATTACCAATCTGCCTGGCTCTGGTCCTTTTTGTTTGTTTTTATCAGAGTTTGGTGCACTCAGAAGTACCTGGAGTCTATCCCTGGTTCAATTCAGAGAGTACATTTGAATGATGTTTCTCAAAGTCCACTAACTAAGGTTCCCTGTGCTTGCTGGAATATGAAATTCCTTACTCATGTATGTGTTCGGCAGCTGTGTAGATCAAGTGCCACCTCTGCACCTCCCAGCCCGGGTTGTGCTCACTACATGATGTCTGCCTTTTTCTTTTCTTTGTCATCGTGTCTGCTATAGCTGTGTGCATCACCTTCAAGTGAGATCTCTAGTCACATTGTTACTGAATATAGTCAGCGCTTACAGATGATCTATTCCTATAAGAGATATTGTTATTGAACCTATATAAGTAGCTACGTTGCCATAAATTGAGAAGATTCCCTCAAGATTTTGCACTTTTGCGTATATGCTCCAGAGAACTAGGGGAGAAAGCTTTGTTGTTTTTAAACAGTACAAACAGAGCTTCCTTAGAACAGGAAGGGGAAGCTGTTTCAAGTAAGAGGTTGAGAAGAGCTGTGTGGTGGTGCATGCCTTTGATCCCAGCACTCGGATCCCAGGCGGATCTCTGTGAGTTTGAGGCCAGCCTGGTATACAGAGTGAGTTCCAGGACCACCAAGGCTACACAGTGAAACCCTGTCTTGACAACCCCCCCCCCCAAAAAAAAAAAAAGTTGAGAAGAATCAATTTTAATTGCATTCAAACCTGTGTTCCCACTACAAATACTAGGGTCCAGTTATTTATTAATCTGTGCCAGGAGAAACCTGGTGAGGCTTGATGAGACAGTGGATTTAACTGTAATTTTAGTTTTGCAAGTCTTACAATTTTCTGTCACAACATTAGGAAGGTTGAGAACCACTGGCTTAAGGGGCAGGTTAATATAGATATGGACAAATAAAATTCTCTCTCTCTCTCTCTCTCTCTCTCTCTCTCTCTCTCTCTCTCTCTCTCTCTGTACATATATATGTATGTGTACATATATATAGTTATGGAATCTTCCAGGTTGATTTCAGCCGAGAATTAGCCCTGAGCTTGACATTCTTCTCAGAACACTTCTTGCACTGCAAAGACCCCATCCCTTATCACAGTCCCAGTCACCTTTTGTGCCGTTATGGCCAAGCATAGGAGACACTTGGCCGTCTAAGAGGGTCTCATTAGGCTGTCAGAGTCACCAGAGTGTAGCTGAACCAGCTGTAGGGCTAGACTGGATCACTAGCATGTCACTTCCCTCTGGCTCCGGGTCAGGGTTCGAGCAAACACCTCCGAGCACCTTTTGGTGGGTCTTTGTCCCAGACCGTTTCCAGGGCCAGTGTAACAGTTCGGGCCGTTCAGGAAACAAAGCACATAGTAGTTCTAAAGGGGCCACTGCAGGCATGACTCAGATGCTCTAGTGCTTGATGTAGAAGTTTGAGGACCTGAGTTTAGTGCCTAGTATCCAGATGTGAAAAGAAAAGTAGGGCAGGATGGTGTGTACTTACAATCTCCACACTGGGGGTGCATAGACTGGTGGGTCACTGGGGCTGGCACACTAGCCAGGTTGCCAGGCTTCAGGTTCAACAGAGACCCTGTCTTAAAAAAAAAAAAAAAAAAAGGTGGAGAGTAAGTGAGGAGGATACTTGATGTCGACCTGACCCCCCCACAATGGTACAAATACACGCATACGTTTTCACACCACACCAAAAGAGTTTGTAAAGGGTGAGCTAGGTAGAGTCTTCCCTTTTTACACGGTGCAACAGTAACTAAAGATGTGGGAAGAACAGTGAGACACTTCCAGGATTGAGAGAGGCTGCCTGGGGAAGAGAGGCTCTCTCCTCAGAACTGGGGTTCACACTTTGTTCACTCCCTGGGGAAGAGGCTCTCTCCTCAGAACTGGGGTTCACACTTTGTTGAGCTGTGGTCGCAGCTCAGGTTTGCTAATGGTGAGACACTGAAACCAGAGTTGACTGCAGTTGATGGGAGAACAGAAAGCAATCATCCCAGTGCCGATACTTTTCTGTGTGGATATATGGACAATTGTGAAGTTACAGTGTGACTGTGCAGTGTCATTGTTGGGAGGTTGCTGTGGGAGAATGCTCCTGTACACTGTAAAGATTTGTCACTTTTATTAGTTTAATAAAATGCTGATTTAATAAAAGGCAGGAAGTATAGGTAGGGTGAAAAGACTAAGAGAATTCTGGGAAGAGGAAAGGCAGAGTCAGTCACCAGCAATATACAGAGGAAGCAAGATGAGACTGTCTCATTGAGAAAAGGTATCAAGCCATGTGGCTAGACAAATAAGAATTATGAGTTAATTTAAGTTGTAAGAGCTAGTTAATAATAAGCCTGGGCTAGTAGGCCAAACCCTTTGTAATTAATATAGGCCTCTGTGTTTCTTTGGGACTGAACTGCTGTGGGACCAGGGGGACAGAAACTTCCCTCTACAAATAACACCCAAACGTTCAATAAGAATTTTCACATAAAGCCTAAAGGAAACTTTTAAAAAAGAAGATTCTAGACAGACAAGAACAGAGTCAAGTGTAGCTTCTTGGTAACCATCTTTTCTCCAGTAGGTAGCAGAAGCCAGAAAAACAAAAGACCACACCAGCAAACAGAACCAGGAGGCACCCGTCCTTCCTACTCCTAGCTCTCTAGCTCCTTTGTAGCAAACTACATTGACTTTACTGTGAAGGAGGAACACCTGAACTCTCTGGTGCATTACTGCGTCAGGGTAACTGCTGAAGGAGGAATTCAGAGCAAAGAGACAGTTTATAGATAATTGGTCTACTTAGTCATATTATTCTACTTAAAATGTGTCTGGTCTTCATGGAGTAAAATTCAAAGCAGGACATAACAAGGCTTTTAGTCTTTGGTTTCATACCGCTTTATTTTGTGGCTCTGCTACAGTTATCCAGGTCTCCTTGCCATTTCTGGAATGTATCTGGGTACCATGAACTTAAAGTCTTTGCGTTAGCTGCTACTACTTGGAAAGTCTCCTTTTCCTGCCTGCATGATGGGCTTCTTACTTCCTCTTAAGTTGCTCTGATGTTGGCTTTTCAAGGAAGCATGCTCTTG
Organism: Alexandromys fortis; assembly: GCF_014885135.2. NCBI lineage: Eukaryota > Metazoa > Chordata > Mammalia > Rodentia > Cricetidae > Alexandromys > Alexandromys fortis. The sequence continues at coordinate 4,591,649 of NW_026067950.1, read as the reverse complement.
GACCATTTGTTAAGTTTGTCTCTCACTGTTGACACTTGACTTACTCCATAGTAAGTTTTACCTGATTATACAAGCTATTGTTTGTTGTGTCTGTCTCCTCCCACAGTCGGTCGGGTACTTAGAGGATTCAAAGAGCAGGGCTCACTTATCCCAGTGGTGTGTTGTCATTGCTCGGTGTCCTTGGATACCTAACGTAGCAGACTGATCTTCATTAAGATGAGGGTCTAGCTTAGCAAAGCCGTTCTTTAACAGACTATGTGGCGTGTGTCTGTGTTCATGTGGAAGCTGATTTAGTATCCGGTCTCTTCCTTAACCATGCTTCTTCAGATTTTATTTCCTGAGGCTGAGTCTCCCTGAATCTAGTCTTCCGTGTGGTGTGCTAGCTGGCCGTCTGCACTGAGGATCTCATGGTTGTGCATGGGCTGCTGTGCCCTGCTGGCGTTTTTGTGGTTGCTGGAGATCCATGTTCCGGTCCTCATGCTTACATAGCACGCATCTCATCAACTGAGCTAGCTTCCCAGCTTTAATTGAGCAGAATAACGTCACCAGTACGCTAATCTATTTTTCTTTTATTCTTTCAACTGGATTTATTCCTTGGGTTGGTTTAATGGAATATAGGTATATTTGGGAGCTTTTTATATTCTATAAAATGAAACAGTGTGCTTCACTATGTCATTTTCAGATGGCTGAAGCCAATTAATGTTATCTTTGACTGTTTATTAGGGTGACAGTTGCTTCATGGGAAGTTAACTCATTATTCTGTTTTCCTTTTTAGGTGCTGAGTGTGGAGTAAATGCAGATGTAGAGAAGCATCTTGAACTGGGGAAGAAGTTACTTGCAGCTGGACAGCTAGCTGATGCTTTATCTCAGTTCCATGCTGCAGTAGGTTGGTATCGTACCCCAAACGCTCAGCTGCTCTCTTCGGATTGACAGTCAGAGCTTCCATTTTGGATAGCACTTAAAGCATTATTACATGTAAAATAAACCATTAAACATATTTTCAGGATTCTGGGTGAATTAGATTAGTAAACACAGAATACATGAGCACACGTGCGTCTAACGGAAGAGCTATGAGTAGGCTGGAGGGAAGGCTCTGTGGAAGAGCGTGCACTGTCTCTCCACAGGCCTAAGGTTGCTTTCCAGCCTCTTTCTGCTGACTGAAACTTCTGATGCATCTGGGCTCAAGCACCTGTCCTCATATGCACATACCTCCACGTAGACACACACATGCACACACAAACACACATGTGCATACATACTCTTGAGAAACAAATCTATGAAACACAGAGCTCACTGAGGCTTAGCCATGTATGCATTAAGAATAACTCAAGGTTTTGTCATTCTGAGAAACTCCATTCTGCAGTGGGCAGTAGTAATTCCAGACCTTGTGGAGAGTCGGGAACCATTGAATGCTCAGCTCTAAGTGGAACTGTTTATCCAGCCCCTCAGAGCTCAGAGCGTAAGGAAGAGGGCAGAAGGAACATCAGAGGCAGAAGAGGGGCTGTGGGGAGAGGAAAGGGACAGCAGGAGTGGGAAGTAACAGGAGCGAGTCTGTTGACCGGCACAGGATTCAGTGTGTTCATAATAAAAGTTGCCATTATGTTTCATCAACATTTAATGAAAAGCGAGATTCTTATGAAAACTTTGTCTGAGCAGACCTCACATAGTGTGCTGTTCTCTTCTTTGGCTAGGTGATGAACACAGTCATTGCTTTGGTGGTTTTTCCAGATTGGAGATTTTCTAGTTCATTGACTCTTCACTGTTGGTCAGATTCCAGCTCCCTTGTGACGTTTCTTCCCGATGAGTCGTAGCATCTGTAGCATCAACTGTCATTGTGCTGTCTACGAAAGAGATGATCAGCACCAGTGCCGCATTCTCGCTCTCTCTGAGACGGAATCTCAGTTTGCAGTCTTTGTTAGCTTACTGCTCACTCAGTCACAATGCGGCCTTGAGCTCCCAGAGCTGTTCCTGCCTCTGCCCTCTGAAGGCTGGAATTAAACGTGGTCCGCAGCCTTGCCCAGCTTAAAGCACCTTCCAAGACGTTTCTGCCTGGGTTTTAACCTAGGTCTTTTGACATTGACTTTTCCTAGGTTCCCTTTTATTCATTTCTCACCTGGATTTGTGTAGAGTGGTAGTCATCCTGACAAGTCGGGTGGTTTATTTTCAACAGAGAACAGTGCGTGGTCATGTGACAGGCCTGGGGTGTCTTGTGGTCACGTGACAGGCCTTGGGGGGCGTGTCTGTGTGGCAGTGGCTTACTTGCTGAACCTCCCAGCCTACCATAGTCGCTCTTTTTTAAGAAATTCTGCTTCATGTAGCAGCTTAAAAACTCATAGGTTTTGAGCAAAACTGCTGCCCACTTTAGATGTGAGTCTGAAACCTCAGATCTACCAAGTATAAACCAAGGGTCCCATGGAGTTAGCTTGCTGGAACGGCTCTAAGCCACTTCTCTGGTTTAGGACAGAGGATCTTTCAGAGGGTACAGATACATATCCAAAGAGAGGAGGTGCATAGGCATGCGAAAGGGAAGGCTGGAGCTGTGTTCTCTCTGGGTCCCGCCCTTCAGGGACGCCATGTGCTGCACTGACCTAAGCACAGTGCCACTCGGCTGTGTCCCACACTCTGAGTTTTAATGCCATTCTTGTGTTTATTATTGTCTTCACAGAGAGTCTGTGTAGCCCTGGCTTGACTTGAATTTGCTGTAAGGAGCCTGTCCTTAGACTCGCCTGTCCCTGCCTCCCAAGTGCCGAGATTGAAGTTGTCCACTGCTATGTCTATTGCCATATTTAATAAGATTGTAAGCTGTGATCTTCTCAGGTGAATCACAGAAAGCTAACAGTACTTTAATTTTCAGATGGTGACCCTGATAACTATATAGCATACTATCGGAGAGCTACTGTCTTCTTAGCGATGGGAAAATCCAAAGCAGCACTGCCTGACTTAACTAAAGTGATTGAACTGAAGATGGATTTCACTGCAGTAAGTGCACCTGAACTTGTTAAGGGAAACGGGAAGAGGTCATCTGTCTCCTGCAGGGAGTCTTGGCACCATAGGCGTTGCGAGAGCATTCCAGAGCTGTCGTGTGGAGAGGAAAATGAGATCAGACTTCCTACACTTGCTCCTCATAGTGGCACACAACTGTAGTTCCAGACGGGGAGATGAAGGCAAGAGAACCCCTGGAGCCCAGGGGTCTTGAGGTCTGCTTGAGTACTATAGCCAGATTTTATTTCAGTAACAACAGCAGTAACAGTAAAGTTCTCGGAATTAACAGTCTGTATGGAGGCTGGGTGTGCTTGCTGCTTAACCCAGCCTATGGTAGGCAGAGGCTGTGGGAGACAGGCATGTGTATGTCTGAGTTCAAGGACAGCTCCAGGACAGTCAGGGCTAGGTAGAGGGTCCTGTCTCAAGAAAACCAAAAGAGGTGTGTATGGAGAGTGGCAGGGTATACGAGGTGATTTGTTTCCCTTCAGAAGCCTGACAGTATCAGCTCTGTGTGGAGGTGGAATGTCGGGACGCGTGAGAGACCGGTGCTGAAATGACGTTTACGCGTGGGGGGAGCATGAGGAGGGTCCATTTAAGGGGTGTTTGTGGATCCCAAGCATGTTAGTATGGTTCTCCCCAGTCAGTGCATAAGCTGCGGAGGTAGAGACGCTTACTGTGAAGTCCGCTCTCCTGACGTCAGGTACGGGCATTCCTTAGTTTGATCAGTGCAACAGCACAGCTAAGACAAACGAGAGAGATTGGTTTTAACTCGTGGCTGCAGTGCACGCTCCTTGATTGGGGGCCTGTGATGGAGCACATGGAAGAGGAAGTCACTTAGTTCACGGCAAACAGGAAGCAGAGGAGAATACACTTTAGCCAGGATAGGCTGTGGCCCCCAACCTAAGGATGCACCCCCTGTACCCTGCTTCTTTTAGGTAGGCCCCACTTCCTAAAGTGACAACCCCTGCTGAGGATCACACAGTTAACACGTGAACTATTTTACTATGAGACTCTTCATCAGTGGAATACGTATGTGGGCTCTGCATATTAATTAATCAATCAATTAATTTTGTCACCATTATTTATAATTTTCCATATTCCTAAAAGGATTTGAGCTGACTATGTAGTACGTGTTTGATGTGAAATATTGCTGTATTATTATTTTAAGGTGGGTTTTCCAGCTGTCGTATTTTTGTTGACTTCATGACTTGACATATTGGAGCACAGCCTCTCACAAGGCTGTGGTACCCACTTTCTTAGCATTGTGGTTAGTTATCAGCTGGCCGAAATGGCCTTAGTTGTCCTTTTTGTGTGTCGATGTAGCTAATAGAGGAATAGGGAAATTTTATGTTCTGTAAAAGTAATATATAAGTTTGGGTTGTCTGTGTGGTTATATCGTCCTCAGAGAGGTGTGAGTTGAAGAGCTAGGACCATATGTATTGGAAGAGGACAATCAGACATGAAGGAGGGAGACAGTATTCTGTTTATAGTAAATATTTACATTGAAGGGCTAATGAAAAGAAAACCTACTTCTGGAGCTTTGGCAGTCCCACTGCAACTTTTAGTGGAAAGAGTTAGTATGATGTCAAAAAGTATTTTTTAAAATTAATATACAGGACCTGGAATGTTGCTTGAAGGTAGAACCCTGTACCATTCATCTTTAGGGTCCCTGTGTCTGTACCCAGCATCATTTCAAAATACGGATATAATTCATGTTGAAGAGTTGAGTAGTTCTTAGTTTTTAGCTGCTACAGTCAGTACCATTGTCTAGTTCCAGGACATCCTTATCATTCTCAAAAGAAACCTTATATCTTAAACAAGCAAAAGAGCCTCCCCCTCCTGAAAAAACCCTTTGCTTATGATTTCTTTGGGTTGAACAAAACATATTTTTAGAGAAAAAATATTTTAATAAAAATTGTACACATTCTGAAGCTATAGGAATTAGTCTCCGTGCTGAGTCAAACAAACACTGAAGAAATGAATATTAGTAACTTGATTACAACTTGTAGTTTTGTCCTTTCTATTTAAAAGCAAATTTAGACATCCATAGTGTTCACACAGCCGTCTTCTTCCCCTAGGCGAGGTTACAGAGAGGCCACTTACTGCTCAAACAAGGAAAGCTCGATGAAGCGGAAGAGGATTTTAAGAAAGTGGTAAGTGCCTGGCCCAAAGGGGTTACTGGGCGACGTGCAGAATTGATTTTCCTTTGTAATAAGCTACTTTATATTAGTTTTATAGCTAACACACACACACAGAGGAATCATAGTAGTTTTGTTTTTTTTTTTTTTTTGAGACAAGGTATCTATGTAGTTTTGGTGCCTGTCCCAGAACTAGCTCTTTTAGACCAGGCTGGCCTCGAACTCGCAGAGATCCTGAGTGCTGGGATTAGAGGCGTGCACCACCACCGCCCGGCCCATAGTTCTTAAATAAATATTTAATAGCTGGCATCAAAGAATCATATTAACTGTATAGAGATATTTTATTTGTGTTTTAGCAAACAAAGCTTGCCTGATGATCAGAGTGCAGAGCTAAGCCACTAGAGGCCAGGGAGTGGTGGCATACACCTTTAAACCCAGGACTCAAGGCCACCCTGGGCTATGTGAGATTGAATCTGTCTAAGAGAAAAAGAGCTCACACATCAGTGAGTCCCAAGTACCCCATGTCTTTAATCCTAGCACTGGGGAGATGGAGACGGGAGGGATATGGCTGGGCAGAGAGAGGAATAGAAGGAGGAGGAGGAGGAGGCAAGAGCTCAGTGCAGTCTAGGCAGTGTGAGGACAGGATTGCCCCTTTGGTCTGAGCATTGGTAGAGGTATAAGATCTCTCTAGTGGCTTACTGCTCTGCTTCTCTGATCTTCAGCTTTAACCCCTATTTCTGACTCTGGGTTTTGATTAATTAAGACCCACTAGGATTCGTGCTACAACAGTTGGAAGACAAAATGCACACAATTGATACATAAGTCCTGATTCAGATACAGGCTACTTACTTTAACTACATGAGAATCTAGAAATGTCCTCTGAAACATGCTTCATGGCCTCGAAGTCGGGACTTGTGACTCTCACTGCAAGCTTGCCACATGATCCTGGGTTATACGTGTATATGAAATAGGCATACAAACAAATACCTGCTAACAATGACTCAGGGGATTGATTTTAAAGCAATGCATTTTACCATTTATTCAAGAGAAAGGCAGATTTGTATACTAATGTGTGGCATGTGCTTGTTTCTTTTTACATCAAGAATGAACTCTTGGGGCTGAGATGTTCAAGTACGAGGACCTGGCACTGCTGTAAAAGCTGCCATGACATTATGCACTGTACTCTCAATGCTGGGGGGGTGGAAAGAGGCTGATCTTAGGATCTTCTGGGCAGTCAGTCTCCGCAGTGTGTAATCTCAAATAACATGGCCTTCTTCCTTGTGATTGAGTAATACTCCATTGGTTTATAATGGTGTGAATATATGCCATATGTTTTTTAACTGTTCATCTTTTGTGTGACTATCTGGGCATGTCACAGCAGACATGGGCATGCAGGTATCTGTGTGTGTTGACCTCTTGTCCTTCAAATACTACTCAGGTAGTATAGCAGGATCATATTTAGGTCATTTTTAGCCTTTGGGAGACCTTCGAACCATTTTCCACAGTGGCTGTACTAATTGCCTTCTTACCAACAGTATATAAAGAAAACCTGCATTTTGATTGTGGTAGAAATTAGATATTTGGTAAATAACAGTCAATTGCAACTTAATTTTAAAATCAAGTATAAATCTTTGGTAATTTATTTAATAAACTCCATTAGTAGTGGCTGAGTACATACATACCAGTTGGAAAGGATTCAGACTTAGGGAAATGGTAATGAACGTAACAATGGGGCCATCCCAGGGCTAAGCTAGTAGTAGTAGATGCGCAGGTTGATTCTCTGCCTGTTGTGAATAGCGCTGCCCTGGACATTACAGTGTAGGTAACTTTACAAAGTGACGATTTCATTTCCTTACAGTCCAGGGAGAAGATTACTAGGTCATATAGTAGTTGTATTTTTAACCGTTTTCAAAACCTACATACTGTTTCCTAAAATTACATTTCTGCCTGTAGGGTTCCTTTTCTGTGTACAACAGACACCCCACTTTCTGCTCGCTGTGTTAACTGGGTTTTCTCTCTCTGCTTGCGATGTCTTCATTTTCAAGTACTTTTTTTTTTTTTTGCCTGTTTACTTATGGGTGTTCTTGTTTTTAAGTTCTGTAAGTTAGTGATATAACTTGGGTATTATCTGATAATATGGTTTATAATTTCTCCCCAGCATGTCAGTCACCTTTTATTTTGTGTGTGCATAACCTAAAAATTCAGACTATGCAAATAAACATGTGGGGCTCCACTAAATTATAATCTTATTATGGGTCAAATTTAGATATTTTAATTGCTGTAACTGACTTTAATAGAGAATATCCACATTTTAAAGTTGGCTGATGTATAATTCAAGGAGAAGTAGATTTTCTCCTGAAAGCATGTATTGTATTTTGTGCCCTGTCCTCATTGTGTATATTCAGTTGTTTCCGGAGCTGGGGACTGAACCTAGGATGGCACATTTGGAGGACGGAATTCCATCCCTGGCTACACGCAGCTCCCTCCCTGTGATTTAATGTTTCTGTCAGCGTAGTCACAAAGCTTAGGAGTAGGGTTCAGGGTGGTGGAGCACATGCTTAGCACAAGTGAGGCCCTGGGTCCAGTCCCCAGCGCTGAGAAGGAACTCGACTTTTAATAATGTCTGCCGACAGTCACGTTTGGGAATGCTTGCCATGCCCAGGTTTGTGTGGCTGTCTTGTTGTCAGAGAAAATGCACACAGCACGTAGAAAAGCATTGAATTCAGGATTTGGGGAAGTAACTTGCTCATTTAGGCTCTATTGTAACGTAACCATGAAAGGCTGAGGAGATGACTCTGGGCCTGACCACGCTCAGCCTCGGGGCCAGATGCTGGAGGAAAGAAAGCATGGACTCCTTCAGCATTTGTCCTGTGCCATGCAGGCCCAGCACAGACAGTACACGGTATTCACGGCTTTGCCACTGAGGAATGGCGAAACCTCTCCATGCTATCCCTGTTGCCTGCTGCTGTGTAATGAACAACCCGAAGCTATATTTTGTCAGTCAGAACTGTGGGGGCGGTGTCCGCGCCATGGTGTTTAGAATGTTCAGATCTGGATTTAAGAGAGGAAAACTTTATTTGTTGTTTTGCTTGTAGCTCAAATCTAGCCCCAGTGAAAATGAAGAGAAGGAAGCCCAGTCTCAGCTCGTAAAATCCGATGAGATGCAGCGCTTACGCTCGCAAGCGCTCGCGGCTTTCGAGAGCGCCGACTACTCCGCTGCTATAACCTTCCTTGATAAGATCCTGGAGGTGAGTCTCGGCTCCACGGAGCCCGGGAGCCCGGGAGCCCGGCACTGCTCTTAGAGTTAGGCGTACTGGAGAAACTCCGTGTTTATAAGCTGCCCAAACCAGGGTAGGACACAGGCTGGTCCTTGGGCTGGTCGTGGAGATTTGCCGTTGAAGGTACTTAGTACATGTTGGTGTGCTGTGAAGTGAGAACTACATTCTTGTTGTTTTTTTTTTTTTTTTTTTTTTTTTTTTACAGTGTTCTATCTGCATGTATGCCAGAAGAGGGCACCAGATTTCATTAAAGATGGTTGTGAGCCACCATGTGGTTGCTGGGAATTGAACTCAGGACCTCTGGAAGAACAACCAGTGCTCTTAACCTCTGAGCCATCTCTCCAGCCCCTCTTGTTGTTTTTTTTAACAGAGTCATATACGTAGCTCTAGCTGACCTGGAACACTCTATGTACACCAGGCTGGTCTTGAACTCACTGAGATCTGCCTTACTCTGCCTGCCAAGTGCTGAGATTAAAGTTGTGCACCACTATCCCTGGGTGAGAATTATGTATTTTCACCCACTGTTTGCCTTTGCCCCCCCCCCCTTTAATTTTGGAGCATACCATGTTAGACAATGGGTAAAAGATGAATTACTTAAAGAGAAAGGAAAGATGGTCTTTGAAAGAAAGAGAAACACTTAAAGTGAGAAGTTTCTAGAAGAGAAAGTAGAGAAAGTCTAGGGTACAGAGGGTTCTAATAGGAAGCATTAGGTTAGGATCTCCTTGCCCCAGGAGGATTTAATGGCAGTGATTTCAGAAGAAAGTCTAAATGGAAGTAATCAACAGAATTACCATTCTTACAGTTTAATATTGGCAATAAGTATGTGATTTATGGAAAATAGGCATTCATTTGATAATTTAAAAATTATGAGTGTGTGTGTATGATGATGTGTGATGGTGTGTGTGCTGTGATGCAGTTGTGTGTGTGTGTGTGTGCTGTGAAGGCGTGTGTGTGTGATGCAGTTGTGTGAGTGTGTGTGTGTATGCTGTGATGGTGTGTGTGTGAAGGTGTGTGTGTGTGTGTGATGCACCTGCAGAGGCCATACACTAATTCTGTGGAGTCAGTGCTTCTCCCTCCTATATGTGGGTTCTGTGGCTTAGTCACTAGGTTTGTATGCAAACATCTTCACCTACTAAAATACCTTGCTGGCTCATATTTGATAATTATATAGAGGAAATCATGTAATCTTGCTGTACTAAATTATTTTATTGATACTTTACTAAGGGAACAAAAAACTAATTTTTACTTTCTTACTGCTAGACTGCCCATTTGGGCCTAGCTCGTTAGTATTATATATAGTATATTATTATATTATATATATAAAACATTATTGACACAGTGTTAGAGACTCCGAGAAAAACAAAACAGGCCTTCTTTGTGAACTTGGGGTATCTGTTTAGAAGAATCTACTGTGTTTAATGAGTGTGATAGACTTCCTAAAATAGGAATGGTGAAGTCTTCCATGTTATTTTTTTAAAATGAGGATTTAATATCAAGGAAGCAAGGATGTAGTATTTTACAGTGCAGTATGTATTTTGCTAGTTGGGAACTAAAGTTTCAGGTTCAGTTGGTGAGCCTTTGCACAGCATTCATTCACACAGCCTTGTATTTGACACCTTGTACGGCAGTAACACCTGAAATCGCTACACTCAGGAAGCAGGGCAGGAGGAGGATCAAGAGTTCGAAGCCATCCTGAGCTAATAGGGTGTTGGAGACCAGCTTAGTATACACCATATCCTGTCTCAAAAAACAAAGTCAAGAATTACGAAAAAGAACCTCGGCTTTCTTTTCTTATAGAAATTATAATTGTTGTATAGACATCTGAATATTCTCATCCAATGTGTCAGTGGGAATAACCCTCTACTAGTAAGTGCCATGTTTTGTTGTGCGTGTTTTGTTGTTTCAGTTTTGTGAGAAAGGGTTTCATTGTGCATTTCGAACTTGGCTGGAACTCAGTGTGCTAGTGCTGTGTATATTCAGTTTAAAAATTCTATAATCTGGGGAAGAAAAACTTGCTTTTGTGTATTTTCTCCTCCCTCAGGATTTAAGGCACCCTCAGGAAGTTATCACCTTCTGTTTTCCACTTTTAATTATAGCAGGGTTTTAAACACCATTTATAAAATACCGACTTTAATCACATTAACTGAGGTGTTTATGTTTTTGAATGTGTGGATGGAATGTGTGGGATGCAAGAATCGAGCACACACTTTATGTTTCTTAAAGTCTAGTTCTTTTGTTTCTCAAGGTTTGTGTTTGGGATGCAGAATTACGCGAACTTCGAGCTGAATGTTTTATAAAGGAAGGAGAACCTAGGAAAGCCATCAGTGACTTAAAGGCTGCTTCAAAACTGAAGCATGACAACACAGAGGCGTTCTACAAAATCAGCACGCTCTACTACCACCTCGGGGACCACGAGCTCTCCCTCAGGTCAGCCCCTGAGACAGCCACGTTTAGTCTTTTGACAGTTTCATATTATGTTAATACAAATACTAAGGACTTTTTAAAATATCTATACCCATTTAAATAAACTATGTTATCACTAATGTATTATATAAATTCTACAGCTTATTTTCAAGAATTAGTCTTACTAAAGTGACATTGCTGTTTTACTTACCGAAACAGAGTGTTTAATGTGTAGCTTCATGCCATTTGAATTGTTTTTATGATATGATGTCATATGTAAATGTGTATAGTAAAAGTCAGCATGTTTTCATTGTTACAAAAATACGTTAATGTTGGTTACTTAATGCAGAAAAGTATTTAAGGATTATTTTGACTTGGAGTATTTCTTTTTTTTAACTATGTGAGCAGCGAAGTCCGTGAGTGTCTGAAACTTGACCAGGATCATAAAAGGTGCTTTGCACACTATAAGCAAGTGAAGAAACTGAATAAGCTGATCGAGTCAGCTGAAGAACTGATAAGAGACGGCAGGTAAGAGCCTGACGAGTCCGGACAGACACTGTGGAAGCGACTACACGGTACCCCCACTAGCTGCTCGATGCTATTTCGGGTGTTTCCTATTTTGTGTGCCAGGTACTGGGCTATGTACTGAGAGCACAGAAATGTGACTACAGCTTTTAGTAGTATAAACCTTTTATAAAAGGTTTATAGCTTAATGTGGGAGGTCAGTTGTGGTGATATAAAAAAAGGAAATAAGATAAAAATTAAACAAAAAAAGTAAAGCTTGTCTGAAGATTGAAGTGCAGAGTAAGCCACCAAAGGCCAGGCAGTGGTAGAGCACACCCTTAATCCCAACACTAAAGAGACAAAGGCAGACAGATCCCTGTTAGTTCAAGGCCACCCTGGGCTACACAAAATTGATCCAGTCTAAAAGAGAAACAGAGCTCACACAGAGGTGATTTCAGCATTTGGGATCCCATGCCTTTAATCTCAGCAGTAGGGAAGGTGGAGACAGGAGTAATATGGCTGAGTGGAGAGAGGAATATCAGGTGGGAGGAGACAGGAGCTCAGTGCAGTCTGAGGACGGGAACCCCTTTGGTCAGAGCCTTGCTTCTCTGATCTTCAGGCAAGCTTTGTTAGATCATGATCAAATATCACCACAGTCGATATCAAGTGCTGGGGTATAGAGGTGTTAGCAGAGCTTCAGAGTGGACAGAGCAAAGAGGAGCCCTTAATCCAGTCTATAGCAGCGAAGGCCAGGAGCAAAAGGGGAGCTCTTGGGGAGGTGGTAGGTATTTACGTTCTCATCTTAAAACAGGAGTTGTCTGTGTGGATATTGGGGTGTAGGGGTTTGGTAGGCTGGGGCAGGAGAGTTGGAGTCTCCAGACAGTACTGCTTACTGTGAGATAGACTCTGTGTTCCCTACTCCTTGTAGCTCTCATGACACGAACCTCCTGTGCTATCCCTTACACCACACTGCCTTTCTGTCCGTAGCCTTCCCTAGACCCCAACAACCACGAATATATTCTTTGTTTCTATGGTGGTGTCATTTCGAGAGTATCGAAGAAATGCAAACACAAAATGGAAGCTTTTGAGATTAGCCTTTTCCCCTTTAGCAGAGTTCTCTGGGTTTTATCCAGCTTGTTGTTTCAATCTTTCCTATTGATTGGTTAATATTTCCATGGTATTACTCTCCACACTAGTTTATTTATCCAGCCACCACCCATTGACGCTCAGCCAATGAATAATGCCACTTCCATGTGTAAATCCTTAGGGATGGAGCTACAGCTCAGTGGAAGAGTGATTGACGTGCAAGACACTGGCTTTGCTCTCCAGTGCTGTTCCCTATGCCCCCAACACACACACACACACACACACCCTCTTTTGTGAACTTTTCTGGGGAGACGTGAAGAGGCATTTGCCGGTCACAGAACACTCGAGTTAGTGAGGTTAGCTGCCACGCTTACTGGGCTTACAGGTGCATGAGTGACCTTAGAGCAGCTTCGTCTCTGGTTTCACTTCAGGATGGATGTTGAGTTCCTCGAAGCTGTGCAGTCCCTCCATTTAACTTTTAACTCTCCACCCCATGCATGCCCTCCCACAGGCTTTAAATAGTTTTATTTATTTGTGCGTGCAGGCAAGCGCATGTCCTGGAGAATAATGAGTGTATGGGCTCTCTCCACCGTGTGAGTCAGTCCTGTCTCTGGGCTTCAGGGGCGGCCTTGGACTCAGGCTAGAGGCATTGTATCTGAGGGCAGGAGTTGTGCTCGTTCGGCTGGATCACTAAGCAGTACACCCTGAAAGGAGCTTTGGAAACGGTTTCGTTGTTACTCCCGGGTTGCTTCTTTCATAGATACACAGATGCAACCAGCAAATACGAATCTGTCATGAAGACAGAGCCCAGTGTTGCTGAGTATACAATCCGCTCCAAAGAAAGGATCTGCCACTGCTTCTCTAAGGTAACAGTTGACTCGTTCCAGGACGTGTGAACACTTCACATGGATAACAGCCAATTTTAACTTCCTCAAAATTCTTTTTTATTCATTCATGGTGTGCTCACACTCACTGAGCCCATTCACTGTGTGCACACGCTCACTGAGCCCATTCACGGTGTGCACACACTGAGCCCTCTCTCTGGCCACAGTGTTTATTTTTATTGATTCTTTGATACTGAGGATTGAGCTCAGGAGCCTGTGCATGATAGGCACACGCTTCACCACAGAGTGCACCCGGCCCATCTTTTCTTACGTTGACTTTTAGGATGAGAAGCCTGTGGAAGCCATTAGAATATGCTCTGAAGTTTTACAGATGGAACCTGACAATGTCAACGCTCTGAAAGACCGAGCAGAGGCTTATTTAATAGAAGAAATGTATGACGAAGGTAAGTCTTAAAGGAACTTGACTTGCAGTAGCTAGAGGTTAAATTGTATGAAATCAACACATGTTCAGTTGCAATGTATTTTGAACACAGTTATCTGCAAATGGCTAAGAATTTGAAAAACTGATAATTATCTTTCTTACTGGACCATAACAGGTATAGCATCTGAGCAGAGAGTTCATAAACCAGTTTTAGTGTTTGAGTAGTGAGCTCAGTTAGGAGAGACAAACAGCAGAATCGAGAACCATGGTTTCCGTCATCCAGAGGTAATCCTTGTTCAGTTATTTTTCCAGACATGTCTGTACAAATATGACTCTCTTAAGCATATAAATACACAGTATGCACAATACATATATGTCTAACATGATCCTGTGGCCTCCCAACTTCAGACATTAGAATAGCTGCTTACCTTACTTGAGGCCGCACTGAGAGCTTGCTGTAGATGTGAGGACCTTGAAAAGGCCGTGCTGGCGCACACAGTCGTGTGTTTATTGAAAGATGGAATTCATTACATGCATTGCTTTGTTTATCACATATTTGGTAGGACTTTATGAACATTTAAACGGATTTTTTGCTAATTTTTTAATTTATTTGATGACTTCACATGGGTTTTAGCTAGAATCATCCCCCAGTTCTCCTCTCTTACCCACTACTGTCTAGAACCTTTCTTTCCAAAACATACCCCTCATTTCATATCATTTTAATTTTTATTTTTTAGTGGCACATTAACTTTAAGGTTACTCGTATGAGCATGTGGATATGTATGGGTGGGTGTGTGGCCACAGACCTGAAAACAAAGGATTCTCCTCCTGAAGCCATTAACTGTCGATTGCTCCTCAGCTGGGGGAGGGGAGGGGCTTGCGAGCCTTGCCCTCATCCATGTTGCAGTGTTGACTGGCTTGATTTTGTGCAGGTCACCATGCAGCAGACAGCGTGTATAGCACTCCTCTCCAGCCGCTGGCTCCTGCATTCCTTCCTCCATTTCTTACATCTGCAGGCCTTGGCGATGGGTGGTGGTAAACGTGCGACTCAAGGCTGAGCACTCAGCAGTCATTCCTTTTCAATTTTAATTAGTCAAGAATCTTTTAGAAGCATCTCTGACAAAGGTTAGCAGCATCATTAATTTACAAATATAAACAAATTTCAGAAGACAGTTCAACAACATATCCATTTAGCAAAGCAATCTTTTGTATGCTATCTAGGAGGAGACCATATGTTTCTTTATGGATCACCTTGGCATTCTTTGCTAGAGTCTACAACTTCCCTAGCTGTGGGCTTTTGACCAGGTTTATAGTCCCAGGCATGAATTCCCTCCCGTGGACCCATCAGAGAGTGATTGTTATCCTCCGTAATATTCATACCACTATTGTACTGGTGAGCACATTTGCCTGGCTGATCAGTATTGTAGCATGTGGAGTCCAGTGTTGTTGGTTAAGACAACTATTACAGGGAAGGGCCAGTTCAGGAACCCTCTCCACTGCTGCTACGAGTCTTAGCTGTGGATTCCTGAGAATTTCCCTAGCACCTGGTTTCTCCTTAACCCCATAATGGCTCCTTCTGTCAAATCCCTCTTTCACTGCTCCCCCTCGTTGTCCCTCCCCCAACTCGGCCATCTTGAGCCCTCATGTTTCCATCCTCCATCCCCTCTTTGTTATCTTTTTGTTAAGAACCTACTTGTTTTTTTTTTCCCCTAGAAATGTGACAAAAATTTTTATCTTTACAATTCTATGATGTTCATTTTTTAATTTTTGTCTTTGTGTTGGGAAGAGGGCAAACAGATTGGATTATGTCTCATCTTGACCACTTGTTAGCACTGCTCCTTAAGAATGTCAGAGGGTGGAGAGGGATCGCTGCTCAGTGGTTAGAGCAGCGTCTAGCATGCAACCTCCGGGTTCAGCCCCACCCGCCACATCCATACACACAAGAAAAAAACTGTGGTTTGGATGAGGTTTTGTTTAGATTGAGGTTAGAAAATTAAGTGCTAATAGTACATTTAGAACCATATTATTTCTGTCTTTTAGTTTCATGACTTGATTTATGGCTGTGAGGTAGACTTGTTTACTTTTTTTACATGATTACCTCTGAGTGTGAAATCTGAGGAAACGTAACAAAAATTATTTAGCTACTATATGTTTGTGGGAAATCAGTTACTTCTTGTAAGTTATATGAATATAGGAAACAATAATTCTACACTTCTTATAGTATAATCTAAAAGACTTGCCATTTGGGGACAGTGAGATGGCTCAGTGAGTGGGTAAAGGTGCCAGCTGCCACACCTGACAACTGGACTCACTCCAGATTGGTAGACTATATTGCAGGATACTTTTAAGAATATGAATCCTTTTTCCTATAAATTGACACAAGTCAAGTTTATTCTACAGCTGAGCCTCGTCAGAGCCCCAGTACCCAGGGCTGTCACTGAAGGCCCTCGTAAGCTTCTTACCAAGGAATGTTCCTGAAACCCAGCCGTGAATAATTTTCATCTCCAGGACTTTGAAAGGATGAACCCCACACTGATCTTGACCCAGATGTTCTGTAATAGAGCCTGTGCTGTAGATTAGGGCTCTGTGCATTTGGTTTTGACGGATCGCTTCATCCCAGTGCGGCACTGAGTGGCAGGTCTTCCTGACTCTTTCACCGTGTTCCGTTGTCGGTGTGGGGAGATATGAGAGGGTGGTACCTAAGCCAGCCACAGTGAGTTCTGCTAAACGGGAGTGAGAACTTGAGCCTCAGTTATAAGTTAGTTTGAACAAAATTATGAAAAAGGGACCGTTTAGGCTCTTGGAAGCAGCAGTGAGTGAAGGGTCTGGCAATGAGGACTGAGCACCAAGCTGGTAGAACCATCATTTCCCTAACAGCTTTTCCTAAACATATTTTGACAGCCATTCAGGACTATGAAGCTGCTCAGGAACACAACGAAAATGATCAGCAGATCCGGGAAGGTTTAGAGAAAGCTCAGCGGTTACTGAAACAGTCACAGAAGCGCGATTATTACAAAATCTTGGGAGTAAAAAGGTGAATTGTTGAAGTTTGTATTATTTAACCAACTGCTTTACAGCTAGCTAATCGTAGCTCCTTTTGTCCTACCCTGGCTCTCTTCCCTTACTCATGGTGTTTCATTTATATATTATTCTAGCAGCCTTTGACATCATAAACTGTTTTTTCAGTATATTACAGGCAAACACACTAATAGATGTTGATGGTGGAAGGCTGTGGTGGAAATAGGTCCTAAGCCTAGACTTTTTGGAAGGATTGAGAAAGTAGAGTTGAATTCATTTTCATTGGGCTAGGAGGAAGGAAAAGAAAGTCCTCCCATGGGCCTAAAGTTAAAGTTGTAGTGTTATAAGAGCGTTCTCCATGCTGGGAAGATGCTCAGTGCTGAGGAGCACTTGTTCTAGCAGAGACCCAGGTTCAGCTCTCAGCATGCACCTGATGGCTCACAGTTGTCTCCAACTCCAGTCTGACCTCTTCTGGCTTTCTGTCATTACACACATGATGGTCATATATGCAGGCAGACACCCATACACGTAAAATAACATTAAATCCTAGAAGTTTTGTCCAAAAAAGATTCATTTTTCAGACTGTCATCTTTTGTTCCAAAGTTTAAGCTTTGGTCTTACTCATATTAAGTAAACTCGGCCTAAAGGGGTTGACAGAGGTGTGTGTGTGCATGTGCGTGCTTTGATTGGCAGAATCTTACTGCGTAGCCCTGGCTAGCCTGAAGACACTATGTAGACCTAGCCCTTATACCCACAGAGATCTCTCTGCCTCTAGAGTACTGCTGGGATTAAAGGTGTACACCACCATCTTGATGTGAGAGTATCTTCTTATGCCCAGAAAGAATTAAGCTATGGTGTGGAAATCTAGAAGGGACATCTGTAAAGATCTGTACTATATTCTAAGGTTGTGGCTCAGTGGTTCAGTTCTCAGTGTTTGTCCCCACCACCCCCAGGGCTCAAAAAGGAAGGAAAGGCAAAATTGACTGTCGAGAACAGTATGTTTGAAATTTTGAGAACAGAGTTGTATGTCATGAGGTGACACTCCCTATACCCCTTACTCACAGAGCTTGCAGTGTGTGTTTGCAGTGCTGTGACTGAGTGCTCAAGGGGACTACCAGCACAGCTCTTCTGAGGTTTTCTTTGAATAAAAGTAGGTTGGGACCTTTCTGATAATTGCTAAATAATTTTCTTCATCCTTCAGAAATGCCAAAAAACAAGAAATCATTAAAGCCTACCGAAAACTAGCACTTCAGTGGCATCCGGATAATTTCCAGAATGAAGAGGAAAAGAAAAAGGCAGAGAAAAAGTTCATTGACATAGCAGCTGCTAAAGAAGTCCTCTCAGACCCAGGTACCTTGTGCTCCAGTGTCTGCTGCTCTTGGAATAGTGCCGTTGGGATGAATGGCTCCTGTTCCTTTCCCGCTCCAAGGCAGAGGTGAACTGTAGTATAAGGCTGGCGAGCGGGAGGGCTGTGGTTGGCTGTCAGCCCTGCGGCTCCACTGGTGAGTGTGGGCTGCGTTCTCCCCACCTGGACAAGTTCTTACCCTTGCTTTTCTCTAGCAGTCATGGGAAAGCACAACACACCTAGACCCTGCTAGTCTCTTAGCTCAGTGATGGGTGGTTCTCTGCACAAATTCCCCATGTGTCAGGAGCCTGGGGAGGAAGCCAAGTGTGTTGGGCCGGCTTACAAAAAGAGGAGAGTAGATGTCTAGTTAGGCCTGTTGTGCCCTGTGGATGTTAGCAGCCATCTTGCCCTAAGTCACATGAACAGATGTACGGGTTGATATATATGTGAATCTGGTCTGGAAAGTAAGGAGACAGGCTAAGAATTTGTACACACTGCTTTTCATGACTTTTTGTACGTGTGGAGATGGGTGTTCTAATTTGAGCTAGGCAGCTTCAACAAAGAGGAAATCAAGTTATGCCCCCTGAGCAAATCTTCTCTGTGCATCCATTTATAGTACAGAATTTAAATAGTCCTTTGTCCTAAGTAATTTGTAGTCTACTAAGGGGGACAGGTGCACTTTATTATTGGAAACTCTAGGTACAGTTTACTTGTTCTGTTATCGGATGCAGAATGCTTACACTGCCCCTCAAGGGTAGTGTAACGGTTGGGCCAGAGTCAGGGGTCTTAAGGGATGTGGTGGTGTTAGGGGGGCTTCCCACCCTATCCTTGCCTGGTTCTCATTGTGGTCTTCATGTGTCTGCATTACATTTGGGGAGGAAATAAGCTTTATGGATGGTTGTTTCACCTGTTGGGCAGAGTAGCTCCTTAGATGCTTTGGAGATGGACTTCATGTAGGAGATGAGGATTGATATGCTGTTTTGTAAAGAGCATGGCTCTGGGAGTTCTGGCAGTGGTTTTCTTCAGGATGGAAATGGGAAGTAGGGGGGGCATCAAAGCCTCATAGCTATACCTTGGGTTAACACGTGGGTCTTCATTTGCTGCTTTGTTTTCTAGAAATGAGAAAGAAGTTTGATGATGGAGAAGATCCTCTGGATGCGGAGAGTCAACAAGGAGGTGGTGGCAACCCCTTCCACAGGAGCTGGAACTCATGGCAAGGGTTCAATCCCTTCAGCTCAGGCGGACCGTTCAGATTTAAATTCCACTTCAATTAAACCAGCTGTTTTACTGCTCCTCTTCTTTATTATTTTCTTAACATTCAAAACAAAGAAACTTTGGGATTCTAATGGAAACAAAATGAAACAAAACTTTGAGTTTGTCCATGACCAAAGAGTTGTTTCAAGGAAAAGACTGTTCTTACTGTAGACTTGATGGGCCTGCCAAGGTAGGGAGCAAGGAGCCCTGTTTCTGACAAGGCAGCCTGTGCTCATCTTGTGTTGCCTGGGGGACGTGGTGTGTGGCATTTGTTCTGTGGTGGTGTTCAAACAGCATTATATATATTTAACCTGGAGCAGCCAGATTCTGAACAGCCTTGCATAGTAACCATGAGGAGGAGCTGTAGTCTTCAAGAAAATGGATTGTGTCTCAGTATTCTTAAGAGACAATGTCCTTTGGGACAACTGTGCTTAGGTTTTGGTCAGTCCCGTCACTTGCAAGGATTTCCTCCTGTCCCAGTGTCGTCATGGCCGTCCCGGCAGGAAGCGCGGAGATCATCATGTGTGGGTGGGGTGCTCAGGTGTAGACTATGCCTTGAAGTTGAGGATGTAGTTTTGCTGTTTTGTCTCTCTTGAATTTGTTAAAACTTACAGATCCTCTCTTAAATATTAACCAGAACAAGTTCAAAAGTTCAGTCTGTGAAAGACTCAGTGGTGTTCTGGAGAGCGCTGTTGAAGGTCAGGCTGACATATTGAGCAGCTGAAGTGCAGAAGTGCCCTAGAAATGCAGTTTCTCTGTCAGCATCAGCAGCTCACTCCCAGCTGGCAGGGGAGCAAGGCGGCGTCTCAGTGTCTCTCACATTTAGCCCAGTTGTCTTGGCTGTATTGTTT
Source organism: Alexandromys fortis (assembly GCF_014885135.2). Lineage (NCBI taxonomy): Eukaryota > Metazoa > Chordata > Mammalia > Rodentia > Cricetidae > Alexandromys > Alexandromys fortis. Next base: position 4,571,524 of record NW_026067950.1, on the reverse strand, counting down.
GTTGGCTGTTTGCTCCGTAGATCTGCCTCACTAGGACTGATGTTTATTATTCCACTGAGAAGAAAGTATAGGCTTGCAAGTCTGTTCCGCTCTGTGTTTGCTCACATCAGTAAGATGACATTGCCCATCTCCTCCTGAGAGATCCTCTTGCTTTTTAAAGCAGATACCTCTTTAAGAAATATACTATTCAGGATTTGTATACTGGATAATTTTTGCCCTAAAAACCTGTTGCTAAATCAAGAACATTGAATATTTATGAACTACTGATGCTGCATTGAAAATGTAAAAGAATTATTTTGGTAAGAATTATTACCTTTATTCTAGAAAGTTGTTTTTCTTTTTTGAAACATTGTGAAGTATTTTAAGTATAAAGGTCTAATATATTGTTTTTATGAGATTAATCATTTTAGTTAAATTGTGGGAGGCATGAAGGTAGCATCCAAGCACAAATCATTTTCTTAACCTGTAGTCATACCCTTGAGCATATACAGAAAAAGATTTTTAAAATGGACAAACATAAGTCACATAGTTGAGTTGGGCAAAACGTTTAAGTGCTTTTTGCCTGTACTTAGGAGCCTGTTTCTTACCAATAAACTCAACAATGCATTTCAAAACCACTTCCATTTTGCTTCAGTGTCCCCACATTCACATCAGGCCATGTGGTAACACACACCTCTGACCGTACTAGAGACGAGGAGAAGGCCTTGTTTACATGGTGAGTTCCAGGCCAGGTCCCCCACCAAAACACTAAACAGATAAAGTGCAGCCAGCGTGGAACAGTGAATGGCATGGTTTCACATCTCAGCCATCTCAGGTTAACACACAGCTGTTCCATCCGACTCCTGTTGTGGACGCGTCACCACAGTGGAGGCAGCTCTGCTTTCCAAAGTCCCTTTGCACCAGCAGAACCAAGGAAGCACCACGCTCTCACTCTCCCACTTAGAGCGGATGCAGAGTTGCCAGTAGCACGGAGCTGGAGGATTCTGACACGGTTGAGGTTGGGCTGTGTGGACCTGTGGTCCAGATCTGGTGCCTCCTAATTTGCTTCCCTGAGGGTTTTAAGGCCCCCCCCCCCACTTGTAACTACCCTAAGTAACTGAGGATTAGTGTTCTCACTGCAGACTTAGGTGCCAAAAGCAGATGTCAGGAGGGAGGTGAAGGTAGAACTCTGCTGATTACTGAGGTAGGTGACTGGTCAGTTCCAGCATGCATGCTGTTGGTAGTCTCCTGGTGGCCAGCCTATCAGTTGAGCAATAGAACAGTGTCCCTTCTGCCTGGTGACACTGTAAAGCCACATTAGTGGAGAAACATTTTCCACTTTCTGCTTTTTCCTTTTTGCAGGGCCACTTCCACATCCCAGTGTCTGTTTTAGGAACTGCGGAGACCTTTGTGGTAGTTCTGGGGAAGGTAGGATCAAGCGCACTGTCGCGTGCTCTGCTCTGTTCCGAGCCTTTCCTTCCCCGTGCTGAGCTTCCTAAGTGCACTGTCGTTGGCTGCATCCAGTGCTCACCACTGCAGGAAGAAGGAAAAAGTCGCCTGCCACCAGAAGGGCACCTTCTTCACCTCTCAGTTCTGCAAGTTTACTCTCTTTTACCTTGACTAGAAGAACCTGGGAGAAAGCTCAGTGGGTTAATGTGAGTGGTATGTAGCATCTTCATTGAAACACCCCCTTAGCAGTGCTAAAGTCGGTTTTAATTGTGCAGCTTAACCACTGGAGCTCTGAGGATGAGTGAGTTTAAGAATTGTGAGCAGGTCGTGTGGCTTGTGACCGTAGCTCAGAATGTGGGCTCACGGTGACTTTGAGGCCCTGCTTTTCAAGTCCCAAACTTAGACACAGTGCGAGAATGCGAGAGGATTATTGGTAACTAAAGGTCACTGTCACCACTACTTACCCCTGGAAGATAGCGATAGCATTCCCACGTAAAGGCCTTGGCTTGGTCAGAAGTTGTCACTCGCCATGGAGGAGGAGGTGAGAGGTGGTGGCTAGAAGACACTGCTCAGGCCATCGTGGGTGCCCAGCTGCCTCGAGACGGCACCGGTGCTGATGGCCTGTACGGTGTTTTCAGTGAGACACACACGGGCCAGGTGACGTCAGGAGAGTTTCCTTGAATGGATCTGATGTCCCTGTAGTGATGCAGGATGGAGGAGGCAGGTGATGACGTAAGAACTGATCTTTCCAGATCCTGTCATTCCTTTCTGTTAGTGGCAGAATTTATTCTGTAATTTCAAATGATGTTAGGAGGGGCAGATAATTTTTTAACAGACGATCTCATTTGCTGAATGATTTAAGAGTAAAATTAGCCACTGCGTGGCTTTGTGTGCAGTCACAACAGGTTTATTGTACTTGTATGTGGACGAAATATTTACCTGTGCAAAGGAATACAGGGCACAGGGCAAGTCAAAATCAGAGATGTTTGAGAAGTTAAATTAAGATACTCTTAAGTTTCTATTTGCTTTAAATGGGACAGACTTAACAATCCATCTCTATTTAGTGTTTAATGAAAAAAGGAACTAAAATTATTTCAGCTGGGGCTCATACATGTCTATGAATATGGGCAATATTTTTATGCCCGTGTATTTTCACATTTAATAAAAATATTTATGATCACATCCACTACTTTCTTGCTTCTGTTTCATGTTTAACCTTTTAGTTAAAATTCTAAGAAAGTCCGCCCTAGAAGAAGCCTGTTTTCAACTTTACTGCACACAAAATCAGTGACCGAGTTTACAGGGAAGGTCGGAACAGGTAGATATGTTAAAAAAATCTTTTAACTCACCAAGTCCTAGGAAAACTGGACTTAAAATAGTGAATTATTTTTTTCTACTTTAATATTAAAGTCTAACAGGTGGCTTCATCTGACTCTTACTACTCATGTCTGTTGTCACAGTTACAGGAAGGCACCATAGCACATCTAGGAGGTAAACTTCTAGAGCAACAAAGCCAGCTTTCTAGCTCACAGTATTGAAGGAACACTATAATAAATGTATATACAACTTTTACAGGAATAAAGAAGCTTTCCAAATCCCTAGTGGCAGTCTTGATATCATGACAGTGTAGAGGCAGTCAGCAGCTGCAGAGGGCATCGGTGGTCATCCTTTTCTGAGCAGGCACTGTTACCACTGTTACTACTTCTCAGCTTTGGACTTCATGGTCCTTTAAAAGTATGCAATTATCTCAAGGCCTTCAGTTCCTATCCCGAGGACTCTAGACCCCAGACCCTTTCTTTTTTTCCCTTCTCGGGGCAGATCCTTCCACGGGAGATGTGCACATAGCACACAGAATCAGCATGCACACTTAGCTGCTTTTGTCCGTTTTCTGCCAAGACCCCAAAGAAACAAAAATCCCTAGACAAAGGAGTTTGGTGACTTCCTTGTTGGGGATTTCCCTTCCTCCTGAAGTCTATTTTCTCGCTGTTTCTCAGTTTTCTGTAATTGTCCTGCTTCTGCTTCCTGGAGAGTCTGCATCACTGACCTCAGCCCCTGTCCCAGGCTCATCTTGGATGATTATCTGGGGCTGTAGGCAATAAACCCCTGGGATATGAGAGGCCTGTTTCTCAACTGTATGACACCAGGGGCTTTGAGCCTCACTCCTCTAGGTGCTTCATTTTAAGCCAGCAGTCACTTGAACCCACTAACGTCACAGTAGCGGTCAAGATAGTGACTAGGGACCACTGTAGACTTCAACTCAAAGCACAGGCTCATCAGTACCTTTGAGTGGTTGCTGTATGAGCTGCTTTGCTGGTAGTATTTGAGCAAAGAAAGCTTTTCTGAAGAGTCAGCCATGCCTTCATGACTGAGCAAGTTCTGCCTTGCCCTGCAGTGATGGCTGGTTTTCTGGAAGCTGCTTGTGGGCAGAGCCAGGCAGTATGTGGGGGCTGGAATTAGTCTATGTTTCTGATATTAATGAAGTGTCTGACTTTTCTCTTCTCTAGCTGGCATGGACAAGAGTGTCTTTGATTTTACCGCATTAGGGACTTCAGGGTAAACTAGAGCTAAGGGGTGAACATTTCTGAGAGGAAACCGTTTGCATCTGAGTGCTATGAAAATTAAGTTTTCAGCTTATAGGTAGGGCCGACATGAATCACTAAAACTCAGTAAGGATCAGAGCATTCTTACTCTCAGCCTGGTCATGCTTCACATTTTTGCTTGAAGGGAGAAAGTGGAAACCACTCAGTTACAAATGTATTGTGCTTTTTCCAGGTTAAAATTTCATGGTGTGCCTGCATGGGAGAGCCAGATTTCAGGATCATGGATACAGTGACCAGGAGCATAGACCCAGATGGCCCCCTCAGCCTCGCTGTGTTTCCCCTGGCTTACTCGAGTAGTGCAGATTCACTGAGTTTAACATAATAGAATTCTCAACGGGGCCATGTCCTAGGTAGGGTGACCGTTAGACCATACAACTTGGGGAGGGAAGGGTTATTGGGTTTACACTGAAGTCAGAGCAGGACCCTGCAGGCAGGAGCTGATGCAGAGGCCATGCAGGGCTGCTGCTGACCTGTTTCCCATGGCTTTCTCTTTCTTACAGAACCCTGGACCACCAGCCCAGGGATGGCACCACCCACTATGGGTTGCCAATCGATTAAGAAAATGCCCTACAGGTGCGCCTAATGCCCTGGCATTTTGTTAATTGACTGCCCTCCTCTCAGACAACTGTAGCTTGTGTCCAGTGACATAAGCCATCCAGCACAATTGATCCCTTGCCAGTGTGACACACACACATCTCTGTAAAGCCATAACCTTTCTTGTTCATACCCAAGATACGCATTAACATAAACATCACAATATAAACTATTTTACAAACTTAAAAAGCCCCACGATTGTAGGCAGAGTTTGTGTCCATCAAGTCAGCTCTGTCCCACCAGCAGCTCCCAAATAACCACACAGAGACTTATTATTAATTGTAAACGCTTGGTTGATAGCTTAGGCTTGTTACTAACTAGCTCTTTCTAACTAGCTCTTTCTTATCTATGTTCTACCACATGGCGGTACCTTTCAGCATGGCATCTTTATCTCCTGCACTCTCTGGGGCTGGCTGGTGGTTCCTGGTGACTGCCTCCTTCCCCTGCACTCTTTTTTTTTTTCCCTGTCCACCAATCCCGCCTAACCTTGTCCTGCCCAACTATTGGGAATTAGCTCTTTATACTCTAATAAGAACAACACATAGTCACAGGCTACAAAAAGATTGTCCCACAGTACACAGTCTTACTTACTAATTCAAACACTCTAAAAATTCAGTCCTAAAACAAGCAAGCAAACAACCAAAACCACTTACTAATTCAAACACTCTAAAAATTCAGTCTTAAAACAAGCAAGCAAACAAACAAAAATACCCCAAAGTCTTTTAAAGTCAAAAGTCAAGTGTGGGCTCCTATAAAGTAAAAGGTAAGTTAAATACTTCATTTCAAGAGAGAAGAACTAGTCACAATTAGATAAAAATAATACCAAATTTTAACATTACAAATCACTCAGTGTTTAGTATCTGGGATTCACTCACAATCTTCTGGACTCTCCAAGGGGCTTGGGTCACTCCTCTGGCTCTGCAGTGCACACAGCTTGTCTTCTAGACTCAGTTGCTGATGGTGGTGGTGGTTGTCCCATGGTAGTGGCATCTCAAAACCGCTGGGATTTCCTGCTGCAACTGGGCTGCACTTTCACCAGTAGCTTCTTCTGGGCACACTTCATGGTGCCAAGCCTCAGCTTCTCTGCATGAACCCTTCAGTTCTGAGACTTCAACTGCTATTGAAGCTGCACCTTCTCCAATGGCCTCTCACAGTGCCAAGAATCAGCTGTTCTCCATGACTCTTCATGCCTTCAAACTCAGTACCAGCTGCCAATCTCACGTTACCAAGTTTGACTGCCAGCACATGGTCTGCCTCTTCCGCCTCTGGAACACAGCTTGTGCGCGGACTCTCTGGAAACCACCGGAGGCCTTCACCTCACTGATGCTGGGCTCTTAACCACAGCTGGCCAGCATCCATTGTTCCAGCAAAATAAAGGTTTTACTTCAGTGGTTCTGGTTTCTTCCTAATCACAGCAAACTCTTCAGCTCCATTTCACCAGATGCCAGATACCTCACACAAATGCCCAAGAAGGGTTTTGCTTCCCCTGAAACCTCGCAAGCCAGTACTCCAACAGTTTGCACTGCTTTCAAGATTGTCTCCCAAGCTCCTAGAGGACAGCACACTGAGCTCTCACACTTAATGGTTTTCTAGATCAGAGTTCAAGGTCCTTCCATATCCTCCCTAAGACAATACGTATGATCAGGTCTATCGCTGCACTAACGTACTCCTGCCCTAGTTATGGTCAGGTCTATCGCTGCACTAACGTACTCCTGCCCTAGTTAGGATCATCATTGCTGTGACGGAACACCACAACCGAAAACGGCTTGGGGAGGAAAGGGTGTGTTAGACTCACACTTCCACATCACTGTTCACTGAAGGAGGTCAGGACAGAAACCCAATCAGAGTAGGAATCTGGAGGCAGCAGCTGATGCAGAGGCCATGTAAAGGTGCTGATTTGTTGTAGAGTATTTGATCACACTGTGAAACCTGAGAATGCATTATTTACTGGGGAAAAAATCTCTAGTTGTGGCATGGTTCAGCCCTATTATATATCCTTTTAAAAGATTAAGTAAAATCAACCATAGATCGAGAGGTGGGGCAAGCAACCAGTTCCAAAAACAAAAGTTATAGAGCATGAGAGGACATCAGGAAGACAGAGACAGGAAGTAGTAGGAAGGGTCTTTGAAGTTGGTAGTCCTTTTCGTTTGGGGTAGCTGAAGAGAAGCTCCCTTTGCAGGGAGGCAACAAAGGCATGCTGTCCCTGCCTCTCTGAGCTAGCTGGTTTCACCCCGGCATCTGGCTCCCGGGTCTTTATTGATAAAGTAGAACAACAGAGACTTAGATAAAAGCTGTATTTGGCAGCAGTGGCAGAGGCAGTGCAGTGGGACACAGAAGTCCCACTGTGCCCTTAGCAGTGTGGCAGCTGCTGCAGAGCCACAGTCAGTAGCTAAGACAACAGTAGGTTCAGGTGCAGCGCTGTGCCACAGGAAACAACACTGACTGGTTCCTCATTGCTTGTTTAGCCTGTTTTCTTATAGAACTCAGGAGCACCAGCCCAGGGATGGCACCACCTGCAGTGAGCTAGGCCCTCCCCCATCTATTACTAATTAAGAGAAATTCCCACAACCTTGCCCGTAGCCCCATCTTATGGTGGCATTTTCTTAACTGAGGTTTCTTTCCTCCTCTCAGATGACTTTAGATTTCTGTCAAGTTGGCATAGATCTAGCCAGCACAGGGCATTTTAAAAAAGGACATCTTTGCAAAGAAATACATAATTCAAAAATCTGGATTTTCTAGTATATATACTAATCTAGAAATGAGACATGTAAATTTAGTCTTTCACATCTCAATATGGTAGGAGGAAACTATGAAATTGATATTTTAAGGCAGAAATTAATTACAATTGAAACTGAATGTCTTAATAAAAACAGTGAGCAAAGAGGCAGAGGAAGGTATTCTCTTACTTGGAATGTGGACTGTCAGGGGAAGGATATTGCTCAGGTTTGGATTTTAACTATACCCCAAAGGTCCACATCCTGAAAGGTTTGGTTACCAGCCTTCTTAAGAGATCAGACCCAGTGGGAAAAAGTGAGGCTATCGATGCCTTTGTGGGCATGGAGACCCCGACCCCATTCTCTCCCTCTTGCTTCCCAGCAGCCCTGAGGTGAACATACCTCCTCCTCATGAGCTCCTCGGACGTACTGTGCTCTCACAAGCCCTCAGCAACGTGGGCAACTGAAATCCTGAGCGAAAACAAGCCTTTCCAGAGTACTTTGTCATAGACACAGAAAGCTGATGGACTGGGTATTTTTCAGATTTTCTAGGATATATTGTGAGATACAGTGTATCATCTAACTGAAGAGTTAAAGGGAATCAAGGCCCAGATGGCTTCTGTCTCAGTACGGAGCTTGTATACATACCTGTCCCAAGATGAACAGCCCATTTCTAGAGGGTTCCTCATTACACGGAGGGTTTCAAGATGACCTGCTCTCTCTGAAAGTAACCAGAAGGTGCCTGGGACACTAGGCAGTCGCTAGCTTTAGTAAATGTTTCTCATGAGGAATCTGGAGAGCTTTTCAAGCCATCAGAAATTCCAATGGTTCTAGCAGACCTATCAGAGGTGTGCAACCTTCTCACACTGCACAGGAGGCTGCATCTGTAGATGTGCTGGGACTCATTGGTAATCGTCCCCAGAATGAACGCAGCCCACAGTGCATGTGAGCCAAGGGCCACAGGCTGGACACCCTGATCACACTTTGGTGGACGAGATCTAAAGACACTAAATGAAGTATAGTCTAGTCCCAAGATGCTATAAGTAGAGAATATTTGAGTAGTTAAAAATATTTACTATTTCTATTTATCTACTTAAACACAGCGGGGGAAATCTTTTACTTAGTTTCTATAGGACTATAAGGTTTACATTTTTTACTTAATTTCTATAAAAGAATATTCAGTCTTTTAAAAAACACATACATGTATGGATATGCCTATCATTTTATGAATAAATGTAAACAGCACCAGATTAGGATTTAAGTTAAATAAATGATCACAGTGCAACAAGACTTCCATTAAAAATGTTAATAAAACTGGCTTATTTTTAATAACTGAGAGAAAGCCATGAGTGCTTTTTCTTAAAAATGCATGAATTCCTGTAATTTAAATACATTCTGCGAGTAAGGAAATATGGGTGTACTTAAGTTGGAATACTAAAAGATGCTGATGGTTTGATAAGCAGCAATGAGGACCTTCCAGGACTTTCAAAGACCTTCCAGAACATCTGACAACATCAAACTAGCTGGTAAAACATCATCATCATCATCATCATCATCATCATCATCATCATCATCATCATCATCATCTTAAGAAAAAAGAATAATCTATCAACCACATAAATTAAGTTTATTTTAAAACTCTACAAGTATTTTAAATAAAGTTTATAAAAAGTGAATAGTAGGTCAGTAATTTGAATGAAGTGGCCTACTGGTTAGCAGTTCCACAAATGCCCAGCAGGTGGCAGAATTTCATCCTAGTTCATCTTCCGGAACAGTGCTAGAGCTCATCATGCGCAGACACTGCAGGGAAGCAAAGGTGCAGTCAGCTACAATGTCACCAAGACATCCATACTAGATACACTATATACTTTATACATGGAGAGGCCAAGTCTGACAGAGACCAGTGTGGACATTTCGGTACCCGTTCTACCACATCATAAATCTGTGTCTCTTTAGACACCTATAAAATGTGAATGCACACAAGTCTATGAGAACAAGAAACACACACATACACATATATAAACACAAATAGAATTTAACAAATAAAATTAAAATATATAAACAAATATGACATAGGATTAAAACCTCATGTAGCTCAAGATAGATGATACTCGGCAGAGGTCTTTAAGAACACAGATATGCTGCCTGGGCTGACTGAAGACAAAACACATACAGAGAGAACATCCAAATTAACAAAATCAGAAACAAAAAGGGGAACAGAAGAGACACGGAGGCAATCCAGAAAATTATGAGGTCATACTTGAAAAACCTGTACTTCACAAACTGAAAAATCTGAAACAACTGGATAATTTTCTTAATTAACTTACCAAAGTTAAATCAAAATCAGATAAAAAAATTAAATAGACCTATAAATCCTAAGGAAATAGAAGCAGACATGAAAAGTCTCCCAACCAAAAAAGCCTAGGGCCAGATGATTTTAGCACAGAATTCTATTAGACTTTTCAGAGAAGACAGAAACAGAAGGAACAATTCTTTCTATGAAGGCCATAATTTCCCTGATACCCAAACCATACAAAGATTCAACAAAGAAAAATAATTACAGACCAATTTCCTTTATGAACGTAGGTGTAAAACACTCGATAAGAATACCTGCAAACTGAATCTAAAAACTCATCAAAAGATCATCTGCCATGATCAAGTAGGCTTCATCTCATAGGTGCAGGGATGGTTCAACATATGGAAATTGTCAATGTAATCCGTCATATAACAAAGGAAAAAAAAACACATGGTGACCTTGCTAGAGGCTGAAAATGTCTTTGACAAAATCCAACGCCCAATCATAAAAGTACTGGAAAGATTAGGCACACAAGAAACATACCTAAACATAAAGGCCATTTACAAAAAACCTACAGCTAAAATCAGATTAAATGGAGAAAAACTCAAAGCAATTCCATTGAAATCAGGAATAAGACAAGGCTGTTCACTCTCTCCATATCTATTCACTATAGCTCTTGAAGTTCTGGCTGGAACAAGAAGACAATTGAAGGAGATGGAGGGGTACAAACTGTAAAGAAGTCAATGTCACTATTTGCAGAGGATACGATAGTTTACATGAGTAACCAAAAAGTCTACAAGGGAATCCAACTCATAAAGACCTTCATTGAAGTGACTAGTTACAAGGCCTCCTTTATACACACGGCAGACTGAGAAAAAATTAAGGAACAACATCCTTCACAATAGCCACAAATAATATAAAACATATTGGGTTAACTCTAACCAAGCAAGCAAAAGCTCGCATGACAAAAACTTCAAGTCTTTGAAGAAGATACAGAAGATGGAAAGATCTCCCATGCTTTTGGATAGGTAGAATTAACATAGTAAAACTGGCCATCCTACCAAGAGCAATCTACAGCGTAAACACAAGCCCAATCAAAATTCCAACACAATTCTTTACAGAACCTGAAAGGATAATACCCAATTTCATATGGCAAAACAAAAAACCCAGGCTAGCTAAAACAATCTTGACCAATACAAGAACTTCTGGAGGCTTCACCACCCCTGATCAAGCTCTTATGCAGAGCTGTAGTAATATAAACTTCACAGTGTTGGCATAAAAACAGACATGTTGATCAATAGAATCAAATCAAATTTCGATATAAATCCACACACCTATTGGCACCTGATTTTTGATTTAGAAAAAGCCATAAATAATAGGAAAAGAGGCATCTTCAACTATTGGTGCTGGTCTGGCTGGGTGTCGGCATGTAGGAGAGTAGAGATAGATCTATCTATCACCCTGCACCAGACTCAAGGCACCCAACATAAACACTGAACCGGAATAGCCTTGAACACACTGGCACAGGAGTCAACTTCCTGAACAGAATGCCAACAGTGCAGACATTAAGATCAACAATTAATAAATGGAGCTTCATCAAACTGGAAAACTTCTGTAAGGCAAAGGGCACTGTCAATAGGACAAAATAGCAGACTATGAAATGAAAAAAATTTCATCAACCCCCTATTCAATAGAGCACTAATATCCAAGCAGGAGTCAAAGGTACCAAGGACACCAGAAGAACAGAGTCCACAGGATCAGCTAAGCAGGGCTCATGAGAGCTCACAGAGCCTGAAGCAGCAATCACGGAGCCCGCATGGGTTAGAGACAGGCCCTCTGCATATACGCTATGCTTGTTTACCCTGAGGTTTCTGTGGGACTCCTAGCAGTGGGAGTGGGGGCTGTCTCTATTTTGCCTACTCTTGGGACCCTTTGTCCTCCTACTGCGTTGCCGTGTCCAGCATTGATGTGAGGGGTTGTGCCTGGTCTTGTAACATGTTAGGCTGCATTTGGTTGATATCACTGGGAATCTGCTCAGGTTTGAAGAGAAATAGAGGAGTGGATCTGGGGGAAGGGGAGTTGGGGGAGGTAACGGGGAATAGTGGAGGGAGAGGAGGCTGCAGTTAGGATGTATTGTATCAGAAGAGAAAAAACAAAGTATTGTAAGAAACTGTACAGCAAGCATTGTGTGTCTTAGATGAAGTAAGTAAACTCCTAGAAAGACAAACCTTGCTGAATGACCACATTCAGCCGAGAAATGTCAAGATGACGGAGCTTTGTGAACAGGAGAAATGCCAAAACCAAGTCCACAACATCCAACTCACAACTAAGAGACTAGGACCAGGAACAAGGGCAGTCTGTGTTAGATATGACAGTTCTCAAGGTAGGAGGCAATGCTTCTTTGTGAGCTATCAAAGGCATTTTAATTAATTTTGACCACTTTCATATTTGGGAAATTCAATATAATCTTAGAGATAAAAGTTCCTCTATTTTTAACAACTGGTTTTAGTAAACACGCTTCCTAAAAATCATGTTATACTGCTCATTTATATAGACTGGAGTTTAAGTGATATTCTCTGTCTTGGGTGTGCTTAAATGTTTCAGAGAAAGTCACTAATATGTACAATTAACATACATTTTAATAAATAATTTGTGATCGTAGCGTATGTAAAGTGAAATTCTTTAAAAAATTTACTTAACATTTTTTATTAGATTTATTATTTCATTTGATGTGTTTTTTGCCTGCATAGATATGAATGTGCACCATGCTTGGTGCTCACGGAACCTAAAGGCAGGCACCAGGTCCCCTGGCACAGGAGTTTCAGACAGCTGTGCCCACCATATGGGTGCTGGGCATTGACCCTGAGTCCTCTGCAAGAGCAGCAGTGCTCTTACTTGCTGAGTCATCTCTCCGGGCCCTGAAATAAAATTTTAATCGTGTCATATACTTTCCCAATGAAATACTGACAGTGCTTTCATGGCGTCACTGGAGTCTGTGACTTACCCTGATCTTATTAACACAGCACATGGCTCACATGCAATCACTTACTTGCGCTTTTCTTATTTGCAAGATGATCTAATAATTTTCGTATTTCTGTGTCATATTTGACCCATTCTGGGACAATCCTTGCAGCAGCTTCCAGTTTGGGTTCTTTTGTTTTGGGATTATTGCACTAAAAGTTCAAACAAAATTTGTTAGTAAAAGAGAAAAAAAAAGACCACATTTCGGGAGAAATAAAGGAAATACTTGAGACCCTTAGGGTGTATGTCACTAGGGCTGACGTAAGCACAACCACACCGTGTGTTGGCTGACTGGACACTGGCAGGCCTGGAGGACACCGAGGCTGGCCTTCCCAGCCCTTTATAGCCAGCTGCCTGTGACGCAGAGGACTGGGGCAGCACCGATGTAATCACTGACCACCAGTCTGAGAACTGAGCACACCAGGAGGCTCTTGGGAAAGAACAAAGACACATTCCCTTCTGGCGAGTGCATTGCATCACCAATGTGTCCTCTTCTGTGCTAAAGGTCTAGAATTGTCTGCTGCGAATAAAAGCGCACAGCGCATGCTCAGTGCGGAGACTAGGGTGAGAGTTTCCGGCCGTCATCTACTCTTGCCTCATGAGGACAGCAATGCTCTGCTTTATTCTGCATTCCCCGAGATCATCTACACCGCACCTAGTCTTGTCTGAATGCTGCCAATGGGACCACAATGACTGGGAGACAAGGTGAGTCTGGACCTGGACATCAGGGACGCAATCATATGCTGAAAGGATCACAACTTCAACAACAATGAGAATGAGAATGGGAGCCAGGAACCAGTGAGGTGGCTTTCTAAGTGAGGTGAGCTTTCTAAGTGAGGACATGTGGGAACTGAGAGGAGGCAGGGGACACCTTGTGATTGGGACATCCTGCATACCAGAACATGGCCCTTCTCCATGACTCACCCAAGTTTCTGCATGTCCTTTAATGAGCATACTGACTCAATGGTGCCCGTATTTCCAATTTCCTTCCCCTATAGAGGAGCCTTACTCTCTCACTAGTAAGCTCCTTGGTGTTTGAATAAAAATGGCCTTCAAAGGCTCATATACTTGAATGCTTAGTTCCTACTCTAGGGAACTGTGTGGGAAGAACTAGGAGGTGTGGCCTTATTGGAGGGTTCAAAAGCCCGTGTTATTCCCAGTCATCTCCCTCTGTCTTGGGCTGTGCATCAAGAACTGAGCTCTCAGCTACTGCTCCAGTGCCATGCTTGGTTGGCCGCAGCCATGCTCCCTCTTCCATGGTGGCCATGGACTCTAACCCTCCGCAACTGTAAGCATCGAGTGAAATTTTTTCTCTGTAAGTTAATGTGGTAGTTTGAATGTAACTAGCCTCCACAATCCCAGAGGGAGTGGCACTATTAGGAGGGGTAGCTTTTGTTGAAGGAGGAGTGTTCTTATTGGAAGACCTGTCACCATAGGGGCAGACTTTGAGGTCTCTTTAACTCCAGCTTCACTCAACGTGACACACAGTCCACTTCCTGTTTCAGCTACTTTTCTAGGACTACGTCTTCCTGCGTGATGCCATGTCCCACCTCTGAACTGGATGTGAGCCACCCCAAATAAATATTTTCTTTTATAAGAATTGCCATGGGTATGGTGTCTCTTCTAAAAGTTAGCTTGGTCATGGTGACTCATCACAGCTATAGAAAAGTAACTGCTAGGAATATTCTTAAGATGAGCCTCTCCACAGAGGCAAATAATTCCAATCAGACCAAATTAGACAGAATCAAAGCCCATGTTTACTGCAGCACTCCTGGGTGGCCAGAAAAACATGGCAGGGAAAGGAGGGGCACGTAAAACCCAAAGACCACGTGTTTTTTTTCTTGGTGGCAGCCTAAATAGCCCGTGGGAGAGGTCCTGACCCTCCCTGGGAAGGGGTCAGCGCTTGGTGGGCTTTTCCGGAGGTGGAGTCCGGACCAAGGCAACTCAGGGCAAGGGGTCTTGAGATGGAGTTTTCTGCTGCATTGGTGCGGCACTGGCGCCCCAAGGATGAATGCCAGGGGCTGGGTTATGCTTTCAATCGATCAGTGACTAAGGCAGAAGTTGGTACCAGGGAGTGGTCTATTGCTCTGAGCAGGTCTGACCCATGTAACTTTGGACTAGGAAAGTGGACTCTAAGTGGTCCATCCTGGTAGGAAGAACTGTGTAGGCCCAGCTCAAGAGCTTTCAGAAAGGAGCAGTATCAACAACATATCAGCATGGGCTCAAGACTATTCTTGCGATATCTCGCAAAGAATGCAGACGCTTTCTGCCCCGTCTTAACTTCTTAGCATCTCTACAGCCCCGTGTCACTTAATTCCCAAGTGTTTCTGAGGGGAGCTGACTGATCCAAGCGCCCAGTCCATGCCGCTCCTCCCTTCTCTGCATGCAGCTACTGCTATGAGAAACCCATGCATCTAAGTCTGAAAGTTCCTCTTAGGCATGGATAAAGACACATGACCAACTTCTCCTAAGGAAACCTCAGGATTCAAATGTGTTCCCCATTCCTGCGTCCCTTCTTCTACACTACTTAGTAGAGAGATAGCAGACATGTTTCCTTCCTCCTTTAGTTTTGATGGGTTTGGTATTCTGGCTTGGCAGTTGTGGACTTTCAGAGTCTGGAATACATTGTTCTGAACCTTCATGACTTTTATGGTATCTACTGAGAGTGTGTTTCTCTTCTGATGGGCCTGCCTTAACATGGGAGCTGGTGTTTGCCCCTGCAGCTTTGTTTTGAACATATAGGGCTTTAACTATATATTCTGTGGGGATGTCCCCTTTGGTCTTGTCTATGTGGCGCTCTACATGCCTCCTGACCTAGACAGACTCCTCTCCTCTCCAGGGTCCTAGTTGACACGAATTGTTCTGTCTACGCTCATGATTCGTGCTCTTTTCAGTGTCCCCAGGGTCCCATATGATCCATTTGCACTTTCTTTTGAACTTTGCCATGGATTATCTTTATATATTTGTTTCCTTACTAATCAGCAGACCTGAGGGTAGTCTTGGGGACCTCCTGAACACAGCTTTTTACTTAATTCATAAGAGACTAAAAGAAGAAGTGTGGTAATAATATGTGTGAGCCATTTCATTTGTAAAACAGCACATTTAAATTTGGACACTCTGCATAGCCTATATTTGCATATATATAAGTGACACGGGGGTGTAGAGACACGATACTCACCAGATCGATGGTTTTGGCTCTTTGTTTAGATTCGTCATCGCACCAGGTCTCACACCATAGCCAGTCTTGAGGAAGAGACTTGATGGCAACCTGATAAATCATATTGTTGGGAAGATCCTACAGAAAAAGTTAATATGCTAGAGTCTGAATCAAACTCATTTAGACTTTAAACATATCATAAAATTCAACAATTTGAGATATCTCCATGAGGTAAGCTTGCCATGCTTAATCTAACCTAAGAATCTTGTGTCATACATGTATGAACGTGACCTAGAACGCATCCAGAGTCAGATAAGAATGAGGTCTGACAACTGTCACCCCGTGTTAGCAGCCGTGCACAGCCTCATCTTCTCTAGCTACCTGAATAGCAGAACCACGATTAGGTACTTACTTGTACCTGTCCTTTTGACTTATTTGTTTTTTGTTTTTATCTTTTAAATTTTAAAACTGTCTATTTTTATTTCCGTGCGAGAGTGCTTTATCTCCATGCATGCAAGTGCACTGAATGTGTGGGCGGTGCTGCTGAGGCCAGAGGAGAGTCAGGTCCCCTGAACCAGAGTCAGCTACAGCCACGAGCCACTGCTCGGGGTGCGGGGCACCAAACCCAGTCCTCTGTATGTGCTACCAATGCTAATCGCCTCCCCAGCACCTGCTAGTGTTATGTTGAACACATTATCTTCTCCAGATTCTCAAATCATCTTACTCTCTTGTTGGAAGAGATATTGTAAGAATAATTTCATATTTCTGTACGCTCAAGGCTTCCTAAGCAAAGATTGCTGGCACATAATTTGAAAAATGGGCCTAGCAGTTAAAGACAGAGAGTTTTTAGAGAGACTTAGTGTGTTTCCCCTGAGGTATCTATTTGTATTCCAGGCAGAGAGCCCTTCTTTCTTCCCAGAAATGTAGCTCTCTAAGCACACTACCTCAGTCTCTGAGGGGTTGAAGTTAGTTTGCATTAGATGTCCCATGTATCCTTAAGATTTAAAACTTCATGGTTCTACTTTCGCCAGCCCTACTAAATATCTTATGAGATGTCCTAGGAGATGTTCCAGGAGAGGAAATAAAAATGTGCAGATTGGAAAGAAGGGTTAAAGGCTCTGATATTTGCAAGTAAGAGGATTATTTGTTCAGGAAAGCTCCACAAATTATGAATAAAATCCCTGGGCTATGTGAAGAGTGAAATCATGTCATTTGGGAATGACTGCATTAAACAAAGCCACCAGCCTCAGGAAGACAGGTGTCACATGCATTCTCTCATACAGTTCCTACGTTTTGTGTAGATGCATAAAATCAGGTACATATAAAACAAAACCAAAGTGCTAGTGAGTAGAGAAGCTTCAGTGTTTATACACTATGCAGTCAAAAGGAAAAATGAATCCCATCATTTGCAGCAAAGGTGAGGTGGAGAGCATCACGTTAAATGAAACAAGCCAGGCATGGAAGACTAATTCTTGGGCGTGTCAATAGAAAAGTGCTAAAGCAATAAAACAAAAAATATTAGAATAGACTGTGACTTCAATTTTGTTGGTAGCTCCCCTTTCTCTGACTTTTCTCATGCCCTAGCAACAAAGCCATCTGGCAAAAATTGATGCTTGGTGAAGCCCCCAGCCCGCAGGTGAATGAACTTCCATGCAGTGGCTTTTGAAGAAGTCCATACAACTTGAAACATATATCTTGTCAAGCATCAAACGAGCAGGTGCTATGGGGTGCAGCAGAGCAGCAGCCATGCCTGCTTCAGACCACTGATCCACAGAAACTGCCTCTTAGCCACTAGATTTTACAGAAAGGTGTCATGTAGCAATAGACAACCGCTACAAAGATTATTCCAGTTGTTAGAAATAAAGTTGTGAACATTAATGTACAAGACTATGGGTAACATAAACATACAAGTAGATATGTATTTAACCTTATACATAACCAAAATTCTTATATTCCTCAAACACAGAAGGCCCACTTTCACCATTGGGAATACCAGTATGAATAATTTTTGGCCTCTATATGAAACCCATTCTAATTCTACCTTCACAGGGACCTACTTTATACTAAAACCCCCAAACTTGATTGACCATTTGAACCCTATTTATAATGCTTTCCTATTTTATTTCTCCAAAAATTAATTGCACACATATGTGTACACAAATATACATATATATTTTAACTAGAATGACAGCATTGGGACCTCAAGAATAATTGTGCTTGGATTTCTGTGGTTTCAGGTCTTAGGAGAGTATGTGGTACATATGAAGTACACGAAACACACCAGCTAGGTAAATATGGATAGATTTAGTTATTAGGAATAATAAGGATTATGAACTGTGCTGTCTTTCATGTCTGTTTAAATCATCTGAAATATTTAGAGGCAATAATGAATAATTTAACAGGGTGTGAGGAAGGAGGTGTCTGTCAGGTGTCTTCAGGGAGCACAGGATACACAGAGTTCTTGAAGCTCAGCACACAAAAGACAGAATGGGAGAGGGAGGCAGCTGTGAGGAAGCCCCATGTCAAGAGGGAAAGTGAGTAGAAGAGGTGACTGAATGAGGGGGATGGAGAGGAGGAGAAAGAAAGTGAGGATCCTGTTAGAGAAGGACGCTGAGCTGAAGTGAAAACGACGGCTGCACAGAGGGGTCTGACGAAGGGCAGATGTCTAGAAAGGGCTGTGTGTATGAAGGGTGCTGAAACAGGTTATACACACAGGATAGTTATCCATTAGAATTTGTTGTAGTACTTACCTGATCTAGGTTTGAAAGACTATTTGGATCTTGGCTAAGAGCTTGGTACTGGCCCCGGAGCCTATCGCCTGCGGAGATTCTCCTGAACTTCTTGAGATCCACCACATATAAGGCACTGAAAAGAGAAGCACTCTTTAGTCCTCTGGTGCTTGTGTGGCTGTCCCAGGGACTGTGCACACAATGGGATCTGCACAGCTGGGCTCTCCCCAAGGCCCATGTATACAATGGATCTGCGGAGGCTGGGTTGTCCCCAGGGACTGTGTACACAATGGGATCTGCACAGCTGGGCTGTCCCCAGGGCCCATGTATACAATGGATCTGCAGAGGCTGGGCTCTCCCCAGGGACCGTGTACACAATGGATCTGCAGAGCTGGGCTGTCCCCAGAGATTGTGCACACAATGGATCTGCACAGCTGGGCTGTCCCCAGGGACTGTGTACACAATGGATCTGCAGAGCTGGGCTGGTAAGTTTTGCTGTCAACTTGACACAAGCTAGAGTTACTTGGGAGAAGGAACCAGCTGAGAAAATGTAGGCGTGTCTGTGGGGCGTCTTCTTGATTAATGATTGATGTAGGAGGCCCAGACCCCTGTGGGTGGTGGGATCCCTGGGCAGTGGTTTTGGGGTGTATAAGCAAGAGACTGAGCAGCTTTGTAGAGTGAGCTAGGAATCAGTGTTTCTCCACTGGTATCTGCTCTAGCTCATATCTCCAGGTTCCGGCCTTGCATTCCTACCCAGACTTCCCTTTATGAGGGTCTGAAAGCACCAAAATAAGGCAAATCCTTTCCTCCTCAAATAACTCTTGGTTATGGTGTTTATTGTAACAGCAGAAAGCAAAGCAGGACAGACACCTTAGAACTTAAATATTTCCTTCATAAATTGGAGTCTAATGTTCTGGTATTTCCCCAGAGCTTGACGTTTGCTGTAACAATGGCAGAACATATATATTTCAGGTCATCTCAAACCTTTTCATGAAATCACAGCCCTACAGACAAGCCACTGCCAGAAGCCAGTGTCTGCACTCGGCACTGACAAACCAACTTTCCATCTTGCAGCGGACAGGTGCATGCACCTGTGTGGCTCATTTGGTTTTAACTCTTGGTTCAACCAAGCACTAGGAAAGGAAAACCTGGCAAGCCGCCTAAATGCTGACTGCCTCAGTTTCCACAGCTATAAGATGGAGGATACTGAGACTGTGAGAAAACTATGAACGCAGAATTAAGGTTCACACATGGGGGACTTCCACAGACAGCACATAGTCAGTACAATGCTGTCTTACCTGATATGGTATTTCCTTTTCATCAGATGCGATGCCCAGTATCCCGTTTTCCAGAAACGGTACCCATCCATTTCAGTGCGGCTGTCACAGAACGGAGTATATCCGTAAGGAGCTCCACCCAGATCAAAGTCTCGAAGCTCTTTTAGATCATGTCTCACAATCTAAGTAATAAAAACAGTGTCTCTGTACGGCACAAGCTGTAAAATATCATGAGCTCCTTTGGTGTAACTTTCATATTATGACCTTACTGCACACATGCAGCAAGGTGCATTTCCTCACATCATTGCCACGCAGCATGAATTTACTAGATGTTCATGCTTTTCTTGTTCTCACAGATTAAAAGAAGCATACGCTTTATAGTCTTTATCTGTATAATTATGGTCTTACCAGTGAGGTGCCTGGTTATATCATTTATAAGCAAACTTGTTGCTATAACGTACACTATGGGAATATGACACACTGTGGGAATATAACACACACTGGGAATATAACACACACTGTGGGAATATAACACACACTGTGGGAATGTAACACACACTGTGGGAATGTAACACACATTGTGGGAATATAACACACACTGTGGGAATATAACACACACTATCTGGATATAACACACACTATGGGAATATAACACACACTGTGGGACTATAACACACTCTATCACAAAAGCACATAGCTTGTAGTTCCTCAATGAGTGAATAAAAAAAGTCTTTTTAAAAAGCTTATTAAGGGCCAGGCATGGCGGTGCACAGCTTTAATTCAGCACTTGAGAGGCAGAGGCAGACGGATTTTTATGAATTAGAGGCCAGCCTGGTCTATAAAATGTGTTCCAGGACAGCCAGGGCTGTAACACAGAGGAACCACGTCTCCAAAAACCAAAAAAGAGTAGCTTAAATGACAATGCTAATATATTTTAACTTTTCTTTTTCTGTTTTAAAAAGATTTATTTATTTAAAGTGTTAAAGTGTGACTCATGTTATAGCTGTGTAACATGTGTGTGCAATGCCTACAAGAGGCCAGAGGAGGGCACTAGGTCCCAGGGCACTAGATCAAGCTGTAAATGCTAGGAATAAACTTGAGTCCTTCCTCTATAAGAGCAGCTGAGTCCTTCTAATCACTGAGCCCTCTTTATTATTCTCTACTGGCTCAAGCTTGCTAAGAGAATACCAGTGTAATGTTGAGGGGAGGAAAAGAGTTTTATGCTTTAAAATCTTACTCTTTTTGAAATGAATGTGTGTGTGTGTGTGTGTGTGTGTGTGTGTGTGTGTACAGCTGGGTACATATGTCTTGGCCTGAGGGTGAGGGCAGAGGACAACTGTATGGAGTCTGTTCTCTCCTTCCTCTTTCATGTGAGCTCCAGGGATGGAACAGGCCATGCTAGGTTTGTACATGGCAAGGCCTGTACCTCTTGAGCCATTTTTCTTGCCGATATATTTGGCAGTGGTTTTTTATCACCCCTGCTTTAAAGGTTGTATTGTAATAGTTGATGTTAACTTGGAACAAAATAACAGTATAGGAAAGTAAACCAGTCCACGTTTTCCTCCTCCCCTGTGCTGCAGGCTGGCTTTGAATGTCTCATCCCTCAGCCTCTGTCTGCCGAGCGATGCACTTACAAACAAACAAAAGTCAGCATACTCAGTGAGCATAAGCTAATTCTAATACAGAACTTGAAAAACATACCTTCTGTCCACACCATGCAAATTCTATCTTATGCATTTAGTTTATATAATTTACAGTTAATAATAGTGTGATTAGAAATTCCGTACTTTTTCAAATATTTTCTTGAGTAGTGATTATAAAGATACTGAAATGAGGTAAGGGGAAAATCCATAACTTTTTTTTTTAAAAGATTCATTTATTATACATACAGTGTTCTATCTGCATGAATGCTTGAACTGCAGACCGGAAGAGGGCACCAGAACACATTATAGATCCCATGTGGTTGCTGGGAATTGAACTCAGGACCTCTGGAAGAGTAGCCTGTGTTCTTAACCTCTGAGACATTTGTTCAGAGCACCATAACTTTTATCTATACAAACCTTGAAGCTGAGGTGGTTTTTAAATTTTCTCCAGCTGAATTTAGAGCCTTTAAGTGACAGACATAAGGAGACTTGATACCTGTTTCAGCTGCTGAGGGTCAACAATGACAAAGGGCTGTGTGCAGCCACTGGCGTTTCCAGCAACAAGAAACAGCCGGTTACAAAGAAGACCAGCGCAGAGCCACACAAATTCATGTAACTATTTTACAGTTACTAATATAGGCACGTCTTATTTTTATCTGCCAAATTAAAAAAAAAATGGCTGTTTCAGCCAGAAGCTACCATTTTCTAAACAAACAGTACTTCTTACTACACTTTCAATCTGTCCATGTTCTGACAGATTGCTCTTAAACTTAAGATCCTCACAAATATCCCACAATCAGGTCTTGTATGTCTATGAAGTAACAATGACAATGAGTGAGCAACAGAAGTCCCTAGGTTCATATTCAGTTAGAGGCAAAGCCACACTTTAGTAGCACAAATAATTACCCTTATTACCTGATCAGCATCAACAAATATGATCTTGTCCACAGCTAATGGAAAAAGGACGTCAAGGAAAAGAATTTTGTAACCCCAAATGATCCGTTGCTTTTCAGTCTGTTGATGAAGCCAACGGGGCCACTTATATTGCACAAGTTCGTATTGGAATCCATATTCCTTAGCCATGTGAGGAATTACCTCCTAAACACATATAAAGAAAACCAAATAATACATTTCAGAAGAAGTTTACTATAAAATTATTATAAATTGATTGGAGAATGCCTAAACACCACTTTAACGAACACTATTGTCCACAAGTGTCTCTTATGGTCTTAGCCTGCAGCAGCTCCAACACTGCCTAAAAGTGGCAGAGCCTTCAGGAGATGGGCCTCATAGAAGGGAGTTCGGTAACTGGGGTGAGGGTATCCTTGAAGGGGATACCGGGACCCAGGTTTCTCTTCTCTTCCGTTGTTTACCATGTGCTCACACTAGGTTGTACAGTTGAGTGCCAATTCTTCTTTAAATAAAAATTACACAGAAATTTTAGAAACTGGTTAAGAATTGAGGATATAATTTTAAATTCAAAATTTTAATTTGGGTAAATATGCATTTTAAAAGGCCAACTTTGAAAAAGGAATGTTTTAAGAGCTTACAATGACAGCAAAAAATTTAGTAACAAACTTTAGCCACACTATAAAATAGCAACATGCTTACTTTAAATGTTGGGGAGAGGTAATTCTTCAGAAACCAGAACTTCACTGGTGTTTTGGTGTTCCGCAGAACAGAAAGCATCATAATCCTATGGAAGAGAACACAAAACCAAATACAGGTAACATCCTACTTTTTCAAAGGCTTCTAAATATTTAAAAGATGAATCGAGTTTTCCATTATGAATTTTCCATTAGAATCAAACGGAAATATTTTCGGAGACTAAGGTTGTTACAGTATGAAGTGTGTAAGGACCAAGTAGCTAGTGTGAAGAGGTTCTGTTACTGAACTAGCATCTAATTCTGGTGTCACTGTGTGATAGACACGGCCTTCAAAACCCAGAGACCTATGCACCCCAAAACTCCACCGTAGATAGCTTCAGTAACCGAGATGCACGTGCCCTGAAAGTACCATGAGGGCATTAGTTCTAGGGCATTCTCTGCCATCCTTCTACTTACACCCCTAAAACTATTCTTTGAACTCTGAACACCACTTCCTTCTGCACCGATGTCCTTTCCTGGGGAAGGATCATTTGCTATGCACATCTCCCTTACTTCGCAACCTGTTACCTATAGGGCGTTTCCTAACCTAAATCAAACCACACTAAGGGAATTTAAATGTATTAAAGTTACACATAAAGAAGTGAGGTGCACAGCAGTGTGCACCTTGTTGATATTTAGGTAAGAAGAACTGACAGTAACAGCTCCTTGGCATTACAGATGACACTATTGGCTCTGGTGTGGAATGAAGCTAAATATCAAGGAAGTGAAAGGAAAAAAAAGTTCTTTTCTTTTTTGTAGGTCACTCTTTCATTTTGCTGAGTTCTGACTATATAAATGCACAACTTACTGAAAATATTAGAAAATACTCACCGTAGAAAACGTTCATATAAATGGCCAGAGGCAACTGAAAAAATGTTTAGGATGTCATTTTCCTTTCTGTCATCTTTATGCAGACTTTTTGTGAAGCTTTTAATAAAAACACAGGACAGTGGGTTCTTAGTCTGTGTATATTATAACTACATACATCTAAATAACATGCACAACGTACAGCTGTTACACTAAACAAACATTTATCATAACAATTATGAGCTATTTATATTAAATGTGATGGTATTTTTTGAGGTTTATAAACTTTTATTTGGACATGGAACACAATTAGACTTTCTGCATATTAATGTGGTAGTAACCTTGAATTTTGGGAATGGCCAGAGTTCTTTTGAGAACCAAGAATGACGTATAGCCTACTATGTTCATGTATAGTATATTGGAGCTTACACAGGCCAACAGTGAGGAAAGAAACAGAGTCCATTGAGTCAAAGTGTTAGCAGTAGAGCAACCGTGATCTACGGGACTAGAGCAGGAGCGGCTGTGGCTCACGAGGTTCCACTGTAAATGTAACCGTGATCTACGGGACTAGAGCAGGAGCGGCTGTGGCTCACGAGGCTCCACTGTAAATGTAACAGTGATCTATGGGACTAGAGCAGGAGCGGCTGTGGCTCACGAGGCTCCACTGTAAATGTAACAGTGATCTATGGGACTAGAGCAGGAGCGGCTGTGGCTCACGAGGTTCTCCACTGTAAATGTAACCGTGATCTATGGGGGAGCGCGCGCGCGCGCACACACACACACACACACACACACACACACACACACACACACACCCTATACCTTTTCTAAAAAGTGACTGCTTAGGAATTCCAGGCAGGAGGATTTCCAATTCAAAAGTCCACCCTTTGTTAGTGACTGAGAGAACTTGTCTCAAAAGAAAACAGTTAAAGAGTGTAAGAGACAGGGATGGTGGACACTGAGAAAACAAGGCCTCCCAATAAACAGAAGCGGAGCTCGTGTGACCTCAAAGACGGAAGCAGTGAGAACGGGCTGCACAGGTCGGCACCTGGGCTTTGTGTATGTACTATGACTTCCAGTTCAGTGTTTTTATGGGGACTCAGAGTGTGTGAAGGACTGGGTGTGATTCTTGTGTCTTCTTTTGGACTCGTCTATTTGGTTGCTTGTTTTTTCCAATTCCTATGTATCTTAGTAACAAAACACCATGACTAAAAAGCAAGGTGGAGAGGAAAGGGTTCATTAGGCTTATACTTCTACATCACTGTTCATCACTGAAGGAAGTCAGGAAACCAACTAAACAGGGCAGGACTCTGGAGACAGGAGCTGATGCAGAGCCATGTTACTGGCCTGCTTCCCATGGCTTTCTCAGCCTGCTTTCTTATAGAACCCAGGACAACCAGCTCAGGGATGGCACCACCCACTATGGGCTGGGCTCTCACCCATTATTCACTAATGGAGAAAATGCCTTACAGCTGGGTCTCAGGTGAGGCTCCTTCCTCCCTGGCAACTCTCAATGCCAGCCAGCAAACTGTTGGTCTCTGGTGACACACCCCACCAGCCAGCAGACTGTGTGTTAGTCTCTGGTGACACACAACACCAGCCAGCAGACTGTGTGTTAGTTTTTGTTTGACCTTACTTTATTTTGTTAATGTCTCCAAGAAGCCTGTCTGTTGTCTAAGGAGTGACCGGAAGGGAGCAAATCCACAAGGGGAGGAGGTTTGTATAGTGAAGGGAATTTTAAATGAGAATTTTAAGAAAAAACTATTTTCAATAAAAGAAAAAAAACAAATGAAAACAATTTGAAAAGCCCAGATAAGTAAACAAAAAATATTGCAAGAAAATTCAGAAGGACCAAATTAATTTGGGCTATTCTTAATGTACATGATTGGTGCGGAAAGCTTTCCTTTAATCAAAGCCTCGGTTGTATCGAAGCACATGGCTAAAGTGGCCATGGTTCGAGAACTGCTTTTTGTTTGTGGGGCTGGAAAGATGTCCCAGAAGTTAGAGCAGATCCAGCTCCAAGTGTCCCTGCGACACATCACAGCTGGCTTGTAACTGCATTTCCAGGGCATCCAGTACTCAGTTCTGGTCTCTGCAGGCACACACAGTGCACAGATGGATACTGAGGCAAACACTCATATACATAAAATAATAAAGCTAAATTTAAAAATATTTTGGCAAGTATCAATTATTATGATGGATATTTTTAATTTTTTTTGTAATTCTGAGAAAAAAGTTACTACATGGGCTAGTACTACAGTTTTTATTAACGAAAGAGTAGGCTATAGAAAAAGAGGCATAAACTGGACCAAGTCCAAAATGATGGCAGTTCTTCTGACTGCAGAACAACAATCTATTTAGGCTGCTGAATCCATTTGGTTTAAAGTTTCTATCTTTGACTGAGAGGATCATGTGTTTATGCTCATAAACTCAAAGTCCTCTAGTCAGCTTTAGCTGTCACCTGTCACAGACTACAGTCATCCGAGACTACAGTCTCAACCAAAGGACTGTGCACATCAGCCTGTGGGCCTGTCTGTGGGGGCTGTCTTGATTCTTAGCTGATGTAAAAGGCCCAGCCCACTGTGGGCAGGATCATTCCTTGCACAGGCCATCCTTAAAGCTAGCTAAGATGAACCTGGGTAGACCAGCAAGCTGGTGCATTAGGGGAACCATTTTTCCCCTTATTCATGCTCGGAGGTGCGTGTGGAACAGGTCTTCTCATAGGAGAAAGCATATTGCCAACATGGACAGTCACAGCGCTCAGCTCAGCTTGGGAAACACGCAATGGTACAACCTGCACCAGCTTTGGAACTTTTGTTGGTATTATATGGAAAGAGGTTATTTCTATCTGCTGGGCAGTATACCTTTATTTAAAAAATCTCTCAGGAAAATAGGAGGCAAAGGAAGAGTAGACTTAGGAGCTGGAGAGAGTTTGCGGCTCATGCCACTCAATACCCACCGCCATGTCTAGTCTTGTGTTATTGAACTATACACATATGAACCCAGCCTTCTCTCCCCCCCCCCCTGTTTTGTGAGCTGGGGATGGAACCTAGGGCTCCATACATGCTAGGAAACAACCCCCACACAGCTACACACAAAACCCTAGTGTTTGTTTTTTTAAATTAACAATATGACTCACAAACAGCCTATGGCAGTCAGTGTTGCAACCATGCTAGACAACTTTCTCCTCTTTGAGGCACACACCTCGTGTTTCCTCACGTAACTAGGTCCTTTCAGTCTAACTCTAGGTCTTGAACACCATGTCCTATAGGAAGAATCTTTCCCGAGGTCCCCAGATGGATCTATACCCCCACCCTTTGTTTGAACAGTATTCTATTTTTAGCATTTTATAGCTCCAGGTTTTTAAAAATTATATTAATTCTCTGGCAATTTTTTGCATGTAATGTTGGTTCCAAGTGTTTCCCCCACCTCTCTTCTCTTCCCCTCACCCCGCCAGCCTCTTTCCCACCACCTCCAGGCTTCTATGTTAACTTTTATGTGTCTCTCTATGACTCCTGGGAGAGAGGGTCTGTGCCTTTTTACTTAGATCTTTGTCATCTGCAGAGTTTCTTCATTAACATAGTTACATCATTAAAAATATTTAGTCATTAAAATAACTATTGAAAATTACCTTTTAATTGAATCCCACATGCCTCGATTTTCATGTTTGTCAGCAAGGATATCTTCCTTAATTTTACCTGATTTTTTCTTTACCTAGACAATGTGAAAAAAGGAAATTTATAATTTATAAAGTATGTCATATAAGGCAAGAAATTGTAGCAATGTAAGAACGTAGTTATGGCTCACAAATCCAGGTCATGTATTAACATAATGTTATAAATTAAATCTTATACTATCTTGTACTATCGGTTCTGGGGAAACAAGATCTCAGAAACTGTTCTGTTGGTTCCCATGAGAACAAACAATGGGCTTCCACTTGGGTCTGAGATTTTGCAGTTTAAGACATTCCTTGAGATCCTTTCTCGTTAGTCACATAATTTAGACCTTTTTCATCCTTGCTAATGACTGTCCCTTCCTCTTCCTGTGGAGGTTCTAGTGACGACATCTGCTCTCCAGTTCTTCTATTGAGTACAATTAAACTCCCAGTTCCAACAACTGCATCGATCTCTCCCATATGCGGTGGCGGATGAGGACGAATATGATATCTCTTCTTCCCTCTATGCCCAACTCACAGTTTGGTATTTGCAGATACAAGAAATATTTCCCTAGTCCAATAAAACGCTAATATCTGCCTTGCAATTTGCCAATTCTTTCCACAGCATATAAAAGCCAGCCACTAAATTATTTTGCTGTGGATTTTAAAAATGTTATTTGTGTGTGTGTGCTCGTATGGAGCTTCTATGTATGCCCACAAGCTGTAGGCGCCCCACAGGCCAGCAGGCACTGGATCCCTTGTTGAGCTGCAGTTCCAGGTGGTTGTGGTGCAGGAGGCAGTCCTGCTTTCCCAGGACAGCAGTGCTCTGACTGCTGAGCCTCTCCAGCCCCAGACACTCAATTCTTAGTCTTGGTGCTCAGTTTCAAAGGTTCGTCTTAAAAATAAAAACCTACCCTAGTGCTACATACATACCCAAATCTGCTATCTACCTTCCTTTTTTGTTTGTTTGTTTGTTTTGTTTTTCAAGAGTGTTTCTCTGTGTAGCCCTGGCTGTCCTGTGGCCCCAAACTCAGCGATCCGCCTGTATGCATTCTGAGTGTTAGGATTAAAGGTATTCACCACCACCATCTGGCTACTGTGTACTTTTTTTTTTTTAAAACAGGGTTCTTTATTCAAGAGTGTATATTTATTTAAACACAAGCATTTTAGACTATCTATCAAGACTTCTTACATCTAGAATCTGACCTGAATGTGCCTGTTTTTTTTTTTATTTGTTTCTGCTGATTTTGTGTATTTATCTTCTATCATGTGCTGGCTCTACACTCTAAAACTATGATTTTCATTTTATTGTAATCTTATTCCAGAGATGGATGGCTATTTCTGCCAGATATCTGTTTACCGTACCTATCGGGAACTAGTTTAGTATCAATTCAAAGTTAAGAATTCCTTGGAATATTTGGTGACACAAATTTGGGCTGATGAGAGATAGTTTAGTATGTTTCATCCTTACGTTGATGAAAATGTCTTCTAATAAATTACTATTTTATGTAGATTTTGCACTTTAATCTGTATTAAATTACATGTAAATTAAATCAAAATGGCAGTACAAGTGTTCCGGGATACGCAGTGATCCCGGGAAACTTCCAGGACCTCTGCATCGCCCTTCGTGTTTCCTTTGTATTTTGTTCCTGTCAATTGTTCCTTTAGCCATTTGACTAGTTTTCAGCAGGAGGGTTCACTCCAAAGGGAAACTATGCCTGCCATTGTTTAAACATTCTTTTTTTGTTCCTTCCCCCTCCTTTCCCCTCCCTAAGCACAAGGATAATGTTAGTAGGGTTTAAAATGAAAACTCCAAGGCAGCTTCTCAGAGGAGGAGAATCGAGAGAAGGAAAAACAGTATGTCCAGGGGGTGGATGCTGAGGCCTCTGCTCTCACACGCATGTGCCACCACCAGGAAATAGACACACAATGAAAAATAATGAATCTTTAAAAATTTTGTTAAAATTAGTGCTCTGACAGTAAATAAGATATAAAAAGGCTGTGAGGTGGTGGGTGAGGGAGAGTAAGGGAAGAATGACAGAGAAAGGCCTCAGAAGAAAGAGGTAGCAGGATCTCTGAGTTTGAGGGCAACTTCGTCCATACAGCAAGTTCTGAAGCAGCCAGTCTACACAGTGAGACACTGTCCCAAAAACAACCAGAAAGAACAATAAATGCCTAGTCTTCATCCCTCTCTTTCCAGGACTAAGTTTGCACCTGTGTCCTGACTCATCTCCAGAGCATGGTGCACAGTATTATCTCCTAAAGATAGTCAGTATCCTAATATAATTATCTCCTAAAGATAGTCAGTATCCTAATATAATTATCTCCTAAAGATACAGTCAGTATCCTAATATAATTATCTCCTAAAGATACAGTCAGTATCCTAATATAATTATCTCCTAAAGATACAGTCAGTATCCTAATATAATTATCTCCTAAAGATACAGTCAGTATCCTAATATAATTATCTCCTAAAGATACAGTCAGTATCCTAATATAATTATCTCCTAAAGATACAGTCAGTATCTTACTATAATCATCTCCTAAAAATATAGTGTTATCTCCTAAAGATACAGTCAGTATCCTAATATAATTATCTCCTAAAGATACAGTCAGTATTCTAATATAATTATCTCCTAATGATAGTCAGTATTCTAATAACAAAATCTAAACAAACCATTCCTTTTGTCTTCAAAATGCACTTTCATAACCTTAATTTTCCTTTTTTTCACTGAGTTACAAAGCAAAATTTTAGAGAACCAAATTTTAGTTGCTATTAAACAAAACGAAGAGGAACCAAGGCACTTGTTACAGCCTGTAAAAGGTGTGCACTAAAGCCCATGAAAAGTATGTACGAAAGCCCGCACAGACCTGCACTTTCAGTATCTTGCTCTTAAAAGTGTTTAACATGACAACAATGTTGCCTGCATCAGACTCTGAGTCTGTTCCTTCATGCCTAAAAGAGAAGAACACAAATACCCGTCATTTATTCAGTAATAGACTATAATATTGATACAAATAATTCCCTTACAATAAAATTGTTTATATCATATAGCCAATATATATATACCGAAATGTTATAGTTAAATATTTAATTAAACTTATTTTAATATTAATTAAGATGATCTAGAGGCACTTATTAACCTTAATAATTTAATTATTCATAAGGCTTACATTCTTGCTTATTTTTGCTGCAGTATGAAAAGGCTTTGGCAAAACTCAGATCTTTTAGCTGACATTGATATACTGATAATTAAAATGAGAGACAATTTCTAGACTTGAAAGTTTTCAATTTTAGAGGAATTATATTGTCAAAACTTTCCAATCTCCACCAGCATTTATGTATTTATTAAAAATTGTTGTTTATTGAGCTGCATATTTTTCCCCACTCCCTCCCTTCCTCCCTCATCCCCTTCTACCCTCTCCCATGGCTCCATGCTCCCAATTTACTCAGAAGATCTTGTCTTTTTCTACTTCCCATGTAGATTAGATCCATGTATGTCTCTCTTAGGATCCTCTTTGTTGTCTAGGTTCCCTGGGACTGTGATTTTAGGCTGGTTTTCTTTGCTTTATGTCTAAAAGCCACTTATGAGTGAGTACATATGATATCTGTCTTTCTGGGTTTGGGTTACCTTCCTCAATATGATGTTTTATAGATCCATCATTTGCCTGCAAATTTCAAGATGTAATTATTTTTTCCTGCTATGTAGTACTCCATTGTAAAAATGTACCACTTTTTCTTATCGATTCTTCAGTCAAGGGGCATTTAGGATGTTTCCAGGTTCTGGCTATGACAAACAATGCTCCTATGAACATAGTTGAGCACATGTCCTTGTGGCACAATTAAGCATTGTTTGGATATATACCCAAAAGTGGTATTGCTGGGTCTTAGGGAAGGTTGTTTCCTAATTTTCTGAGAAATTACCATATTACAAATTACAGCCCTCCTTCCTTTCTTCTGGCTCTAAAATTCTTTCTGCTTCCTCTTCTGCTATGTTACCTCAGCCTTGGAAGTGATGGCATAAATGTCTCACTAAACTTTTGTTTCTTTGTTTTTCTTTTTGTCTTTTTGGTGGTGGCTGTTCACTAGTCTGGCTGATAACTAGATTCTGTTGAACAGACAAATACATTTCCATGGAGCAAAGCCTGAAGGGGCAATAAGCTAACGCTTCGCTAGTTCCATTGACATGCACAGTGATGGAGACATGAGGTTTAGTTTTCTGGGCTCAGAAAGCCAGCTGGAGTGTATCATGGTCATAGCAGCGTCTTGTTTCTTACCTTGGAATCATGGATAGGTAGTAGCTCTTTTTCTGTCAGGATCTCAGTTTTGTTCTACATGCCTCTCCTGGGAGTCAGTTCTCCAACCCTTCCTCAGTAGTGTCTGAACTTAGAGGACAGGCCCACTGCTAGGAGTCACTTGAGTAGGCCCTACAGTGGGTCGACATAAATACTGCGTACACCAGATATGCCTAGATGTTATGGTTATAGACTCTACCTCACAACAAGGCATAGAGGCTTAGTTCTGGGGTACGATTTAAAGTCTAGTGCCATGAGGGCCTTTTGGGTGCTAGGTTTGCTGGGGTGGGCTTGGTTTCGGGGTTCAGGGCAAAGTTGTGCTTACTGCCTACTTCCTAGTACACCAGCTACTGCCAGCAGCTGGAGACGGCCCTTCCTACTCAGTGCATTTGCTCAGACTGTCATCTGTTAGGATCTCAGAATTGTGCATGGATAGTTGCTAAATCCTGTGGGTGGCTAAGTACTGGAAAGTCATTTTCTGTCATCTTGCACAGAACTAGATCTAATACTTTTTTAGGATTTTAATTTCCATTTTGATAATCTGACATGTAACACTAAATAATCATTCACATCTAAAGCTCTAAAAGTGGTTTGGGGAAGTCAATTAAATGAATTGTAATGATATTCTGCTATACTCATAGATCACTGCCTAGCCTGATTGTTATCAGAGAGGCCTCACCCAGAAACTGACAGAAACAGATGCACAGAACCACAGTCAAACACTAGGCAAACCTTAGTGAATCCTGTGGAAGAGGGGGAGGAAGTATTATGGGAGTCAGAGGGGCCAAAGAAAACACAAGAAAACACACAGAATCAACTAACTTGAGCTCATAGCATCTAACATAGGCTGAACCCTTAACCAGAGAGACCTAGCATGGGACTTAGGCTCTCTGCACGTTACACTTATGTAGCAACTTGGTCTTTTTGTGGGGTTCCTAACAGCGGGAGCAGGGGCTGTCTCTGGCTCTGTTACTTGCTTTTAGAGCCCTTCCCTCCTACTGGGTTGTTGCATCAAGCCTTAACAGGAGAGGAGGTGCTGGTCTCACTGCAACTTGATCTGCCATGGCTGCTGATATCCACGGAGGTGAGGGGGGAGTGCAACTTAGGCAGAAGGACTGGGAGGAGAAAAAGGAGGGAAGGGAAAATGTGATCTGGATGGGAAAAATTGATCAATTAATTAATTTTAAAAATTGGTTTGGATAACTCACCCAACTATTTCATAAATATCTTCAGATTTTCCTTCTCGCAGTTTCAGTGTCCACGCACCTGGGTTTGCTTTTAACTGAAAATACCCCTTGGAAGATAAAAAGGGAAACTATTCAATTACATGAATAAGAATGTGCAGTTATTCATTAAAGATTATAAATAAAGTAGCCAAAAAAGCATTTAGTGTGAATGAGAGAAAACTCTACAAATGAACTCAAAGGAAGGAGATTTTACATAAAAGCAGACACTCAGAGAGACACGGCAGACACTTAGAGACATACACACGTCTGCTCTCTGTGCACCCCCGTGTACACGGCAACACTCAGAGACACATACACACGTCTGCTCTCTGTGTACCTCTGTGTACATGGTAGACACTCAGACACATACACACGTCTGCTCTCTGTGCACCCCCGTGTACACGGCAAACACTCAGAGACACATATACACGTCTGCTCTCTGTGTACCTCTGTGTACATGGTAGACACTCAGACACATACACACGTCTGCTCTCTGTGCACCCCCGTGTACACGGCAAACACTCAGAGACACATATACACGTCTGCTCTCTGTGTACCTCCGTGTACATGGCAGACACTCAGAGACACATACACATAAATAAAATAAATTTTAAAAAGATTCAATTTTGTTTTCTATTAGCTGTTCAATGATGGAGGAGGGTCTATGTGTTACTTTCATTGGTTAATAAAGAAACTGCCTTGGCCCTGATAGGACAGAAAATTAGGTAGGCGGAGTAGACAGAACAGAATGCTGGGAGAAGGAAGCAGATTCAAGCAGTCGCCATAGCTCTCCTCTCTAAGATGGACGCAGATTAAGATCCTTTCCAGTAAGCCACCACCTTGTGGTGCTACACAGATTATTAGAAATGGGTTAATCAAGATGTGAGAACTAGCCAATAAGAGGCCAGAACTAATGGGCCAAGCAGTGTTTAAAAGAATACAGTCTCCCTGTAATTATTTCTGGGGTAAAGCTAGCCGGGTGGCGGGACGCAGCCCGCCACTCCTATTTCTACAGGTCAACAATGTAAGATTTGCTATTATTTTATCTTCACTATCAGGAAAACTTAAGAGATTTCACTGAAATGTTAAATAGCATTAATTAATCTCCAGAATACTTACAAGATTGGCCATCACTATTGTGTCAACTACAGCAGGATTGCTTTTTGTGCCCAGCGTAAACTGCAGACCCTGAGGGGGCTGCTCTGTTGTCATATCAAAGCAATGTCCTTCAAGTAGCAGATACTCTAGTTCATACTCTGCTGAAACCGTTATCTCAGTCTGCGGAGGAGCACAATATTGGTTGAGTATAAAGAATCATAAGAATACAAATTTCATAATGAATAAAAGTGATGATTCTAAAACAGAACAACACACTTTGCTTTATGGCTTCAAGTCTTTCTTTAGCACATGAGCAAACTGATAATTCACTAATTTCTTCAAGATAAGAGTGTGATGAACTTTTTCTTTCCAATTCAGTTATTTCCTAATTTCATGATATATTCACAAATAACACCAAGTAGGAAAGAAGTGTGCCTAGAGAGGCAGTCCATAACTAGCAATACAGAGGCCTCTTCAACATTTAGATGAGGTAATTATAAAAAATGTGTTTCAATCTCTTATCTTCTTCTATAACATTCATTTCAAGATGGGCAAGAAAGTCATGTTATCATCTATTGGCTTTCTTGAAATTAAAAAAAGTAATGTTTATTATTTAATTACAAGTAAGTACAATTTATTTAAATTAACATTAATCTTCCCATAGGAGAGCAAAGGAAAAAGAGAAAGCATATAGAGTTAAAACAGTCTAATAAACATCAACAATTTGAATTTTAATGGGTTTATTCAAACAAACATGTATAGCTTATGTTTGTATTAAAGTTTTCTCAGAACCAATGACTCTGTAACCTCTTTGAGATATGGTCTTACTGAATAGCGTATGCCACTCTACTGGCTTTAAACCATTGTCTTCTGTCCTGACTCTTAGGTAGCTGGGACAATCAGGTATATACCAGTGTGTCTGCCATTCATAAATGTATTTTTAAAAGGCTCAGGCATTTTAACTATTTATAAATTTCCTTCTATTGTAAATATTATATTTTAGAGATAGACCCTTTCTTCTCCCTCACATGTATAGCATAAACCAAAGTACAAATGTAAGTCAAATGGTATGTGATTTTTACAGTTTGGAAATTGTGCTAAGCAAAATATAGTAATGTTCATCTTTGAAATATTTCATATAGGAGGGTTTCAGTGCTATTATAATATGCTTAGAAATATTTTCAGTAATATTTGGGTACATTCCACCTTGCATAGTTATTTTTCTTTGGTGTAACTATCTCAGAAGTGATTAGAATGGTGTGCATAGCATTTCTTTAGGTCCTGATATATAATTTCAGTGCTTGTTTGAAGGTAAACTCCTTGAAGATAGTATTTGCTAAATCCACTTTAAGATTCTGAATTATTGCTATTCTAGTGATAGACTTCATATACTATGTATCTATAAACCCTTGTAGCAACTTGTTGAAATGGAAGAGCTTCAGAAGAAGGGACTCAGCTAAAAGAATGCTTTGTTTTGTTCTTATGAGCACACAGTTACACGGCAGCAGGTATTAAGAAGGAAGTGTCTATGCACAGGCACTCCAGTCACTTTGGAACCTCTCACTACGTAGAGTGAATACAGGTCGATAAGAATGTAAAATTCTCTACTCCAACCCCCCCCACATGGCCAGTGACCAAGGTGAGCAGGAGAGGTCGCACTATTCGCTAGCTGAAGTCACAGTGGAGGTGATGGGAAGCAGGTGTGCTTAGCCTATAGTCCGACAAATTCTGTTTCCTGGTTTCTATTTCAATTTGATTAAAGCTGATTTTGCTAGCTATGAACCAGGCAATGTGTTCTGACTGAAGTTCTCGAAGTTAAACTTGCTAAGCAAAGTGTCTCAACATGTCATCTCCAAACTTTCCACATGCTTATCAGTCACTCTGAGATAGAGGCACATGGCCAAGAAAATGGTGAGGGCATTTATGAATCTGGAAACCGTGAGAAGTTGATTTCAGAAGTGAGGTACACATAAAAATCAAAAAAAAAAGACCACGCTGAGACCTAGAGTTACACAACAATTTTGGTATTCGTGTGATGCTCACTGATGATGGCATTGATGGACATGGATTACCCCATCCTTCATCTTTACATGACTTCCCACAATAACTTACATCTCCTAAATTAATATCATCAGTAGACATGGATTACCCCATCCTTCATCTTTATATGACTTCCCACAATAACTTACATCTCCTAAATTAATATCATCAGTAGACATGGATTACCCCATCCTTCATCTTTACATGACTTCCCACAATAACTTACGACTCCTAAATTAATATCATCAGTAGACATGGATTACCCCATTCCTTCATCTTTACATGACTTCCCACAATAACTTACGTCTTTTAAGTTAATATTATCAAGGTCACAGTTGCTGCGTACTGTTTCAACCAACCATCCTTCTGGGGTGATCATGTTGAGAGTTAGAAGGTGTGATTCTGGGATGTCCAGGAATTTTGCCACTGGTCCATGAGAAGGACCATTGTTAGCCCCTGATATCAGCTCTGGTTCCAGAACAAAACGGTAAAAGCTGTTAATGAAACATAAAAATATCATGACTAAAATTAAAAGGATTACCTATTCCTCATTTATTTTAAAACTACAAATGACTCAATAAATATGACTATAAGATCTTAAATCCAAAAGTTAAATACACACTGTATGCCACAGGAGTTAAGAGACTATATTATTATGTATTTATATCATATTATATATTTTTACTCTTTAATGAAAACAATTAGAATTTCCTGAAAATCTGAGTTAGAGCATATAATCTATCTGCACTCATTTCTATATGCCTTCACACTTAAACACAGTCTGCTTTCTAGGTATTTTATTAGCCCCTCCCACTACAAAGAAAGCTAAGACCCAAGATAATAAAAAACAAACTAAAATTCAAGTGGAAATTCTGATACCAATTTTAAAAGCTAAACTAGAACCAAACAAGCGGATGGAGCCAAGTGCTCCTGTGTAATAGATCATTAGAGTGACTGCAGATTTACTGTGCTCGCCTCATGCTCCAGCATAATCATACAAAAATTAGCCATTTCTTAGAGTAGTGTGGTCAATATCGAGAACATAGAAACGATTTTCTCTTCTCTCACGTATTTTACGATCATGCTCAGCTCACACTCATATTGTGAGTTCTATAGTTTCAGTACACAACGATTTTGATTTTTCTTAAGAAAGATGAACTTTAATAAATAAAGATGGTGTGAGTTCTGCTGCAGCTCTTCAGGTTCAGGGGATGAAACGGGGAGCGTGGACATAGGCAACCAAGCTCATCGGTTGTTTGGTGCTGTGGGAATGAGGACTCCAGCCCTCTCTAGTTGTGGCTGAAAAGTACTCTGCTAACTGCCAAGTGGGCATTTCTACTCACACTTCATCTGAGACAATGACAAGGGCGAGAGAGAGTGGGGGGGGGGAGGGAAAGGGGTGGGAGAGGGAGAGAGCCAGCAAGGCCTGTTTGATCTAGGCTGCAGACTGCAGAAGTTATTCAACTAGTTTGTCTGTATTTTGAACAAAGTTCAACCCTTACTCCAGGAGACTTTACACACATGGTGATGGCTCATTAGGAGATGTATAAAAGGAGCCACATTTAAACCAAAGAAAAGAAGGTACAAGGAGAAATGAGAGAGCAGTCATGAAGTAAACACAAAACAAGCACCCAGTACGACAAGCACAGTATAAATGCTAAGGAAGATGTTTTTAGGGATGCTGGAAATAGAACTTTCTCTAGGACTGAGTGAAAATAATTTCAGTGGCGGAGAAAATGAAAGGCAGCTGCAGCGAAGGAGAAATACAAAGAGCATCTTGTCATCGGATGAAGTTTACAGGAAAAAGAAGGAAGAAAAAAATATCAGTACTCTAGAACGGTGGTTCTCAGCGTGGGTTGTGACCCCTTTGGGGATCAAAAGACCATGCCCCATAGTTCACCAAAGCATCAGAAAATACAGATATTTACATTATGTTTTGTATCAGTAGCAAAATTAGTTATGAACTAGCAACAAAAGTAATTTTATGGTTAAGGGTCCCCACAACATGAGGAACTAATAAGATTATGTTGAACCAGTGGATTAGAAGTGGTGCTTACTTTATATGCTGAACAGTAGCTAGCACTTCAGTTACTATTCCTACTACAGAAGCCATGTTCCGTCCCTCTAATATTCACGTTACCACTATTTTTAAATATTTTAAATTACACACACACACACACACGTACGTACACACATGGGTTCAGTGCCTACAGAGATCAGAAGAGAATATTAGAACATCAGATTCCCTGGAGCTAGATTAATAGGCAGTTGTAAGTTGCTGGGAACTGAACTTGGATTCTCTGGAGAGTAGATGTATCTCAGACCTCAGTAATTTTTTCCTTTTAAATGCATTCCATCTTTATAGAGATATTCTGAAAGGATTGTCCATTCTTGTGAACAAAAATTTTGTACCCACTGGGCGGTGGCACACGCCTTTAATCCCAGCACTTGGGAGGCAGAGGCAGGTGGATCTCTGTGAGTTTGAGACCAGCCTGCTCTACAATAGCTAGTTCCAGGACAGGTTCTAATGCTACAGAAAAACCCTGTCTTGAAAAACTAAAACAACAACAAAATTCTGTACCCATGGTACAGACCTTCCAATTAATAGCTAACAAATTTAATGATTCTTTAATCAGATTTAGATAAGGTATGTGATAAATTTAACGTATAAAAAACAAAAAAAAGAACAACCTAAAAGCAAATGAGATAAAACAAACTGTCAATGGATAAACCCTAAATTTAAATTCCCATTTAAATTTTCCATATTTTCCATTTCATTGTCTCTCAAGCATGAAAAATTCCTTGTTTAAAGTGACAGTTCAAGGTAATAGTGTATAATATACAGAACACACCATACTTGGAAACAAAAAGATGAACCAAATTCCAGCTTTCCTGCCAGGAGTACATGCATGCTTAGTAACTACGGCTGAGATGAACATGCTGCCAAGCTTCAGCTATTCTAGCCCAATCGGGCAAACCTTCTTTCTGCCCCAGAACACCAAAGGATATCGAATATTCTAAAAATATGAATGATTACAACAATGATTCTGATCCAAAAAAGAGAAAGGGCATGTTTCTTTTAAGTTAGGTTTTATTTAAGGTCACAGTGTAAGAACTATTTTACACAATGATATGTAGTTGGAGACTGCTCCTTCATTTCTCAGCCACCCAGACACAAATAATAACACAAAAGCTACATTAATCACAACACTGTTTGTGCAATAGCTTATGAATATTTCTAGCTAAGTCTTACATCTTAAATGAATTCATTTCTATTAATCTGTGCATTGCCACATGGCTGTGGGTTACCTGGTAAGGTTCTGTCTGGTATCTGCCTCCTTCAGCAGCTACATGGCATCTCTTTGACTCTGCCTACTTTCTATATCTCTGTTCACATTTCCCACCTGGCTTCACTCTATTAAGCCATAGGCTGAAACAGCTTCTTTAATAGCCAATGGTAACAGCATACAGAGGGAGTCCCATATCAATGACAAACACAAACACCCTGGAACCACCAACATAGCCTCTAAAACCTTTGTCTTAACACTCTAGACAGTGCACACAGTGAGATATATTTGCTGAATCAGGTTATTTTAGCTTCATATCATTTAAGAGACAGATGCTGACTCTCTAGAGAAGGTGCCAGCAAGGCTGGCCAACAACAGGTCCAGAGCGGTGCCATCCACTTACCTTCCCAAGGGGGCTTCAGAAAGTTTGCTCCTGCAGTTCATGAACAACTTCATCCTTGCGTTTACAATCTTGCCAAGCACCTATTAAAAATTCCCATATTTGATTTTCAAATAACAGAATAGCTCACAGTTACTGAGCATACATTATGCACCACTCACGGTCATATCTAAAGATGACACACATAACACAGTCCACATCCTCCTGTATGTGATGAACAGAGATGTAGCTGCCCGGGACCACGGGAAGCGACAGGAGACAATGACATTCAGACAACTGACTGACTCAGTGCCTCACTGGAAGCTGCTAGTCTTTTGTTTAAAATGACTTTCAGGGTTTCCCAACTTCTTAGCATTGAAGGAAGTGTAATATAATTATGAGACCTTGGTTTGCCTCAAAACATTGCCTAGGGTGCCCTGATCTTTTTAGAATTTCCCTCCAGGCCTTGAGAGCTATGGAAAGTTCTAGGTTATCACAGATGATCTACTCTTTCTTTCCTCTGACTTGTCACTACATCAACAACACAGACAAGTCACAGATGATTCAAAAGCTGTGAATCAACCCAGGACACGGATAAAGGTTCAAAAAGTGTGCATGTGACACGAAGAATATAGACCTGATGAGGAATTAGGACAAAGTGTCCGTGTAAGAGCTCTGTGGTTTAATTCTATCTGTCACCCCTCATATTTGCTGCCACGAGGGTCACTGCATGACTTCCTCTCATATGTTAGATCAGCACCGCACAGGGGAGTGACAGAGACGCTGGAGACTATAGCCAATGCACAAAACATCATTTTATAAATGTATTATGCCATAAAGTAAAATAAAACTGCCGAGAAATAAAGCATGTTATCATTACCAAAGAAGGAACGAGCAAGTCATTTCTCTTATCCCTATAATTTTGCATTTTACATTTATTATTTATAAGTCCTAGCCTTATGTAGGTTTTAAAGATAAAATAATACTTTTTCTTAATAATGATTCTTTATGGGAACAGGGAAGTTATACATTAAAAATCAAGGATAATTTGAATACTATAGAGTTCACATGTGAAGGGTTTACAAATGCTAAGACAATATTGAAACAGGCATGGAATTAGCTTTGTGCTGTTAATATTCCGAATGGAAAGAGCATCAAAGTCTAAGATGATCATCTACATTAATAAGTACACCTATAAAACTATTTACAAAAAAATTCCCTTCATATGGTCTACACGACCATTTCTGTCTGAGAAAGCTAACAATGGAATTCTGGTGGAATGGACAGCAATATCACCCGCTTGGTCATTAACATTATCTATTAGATTTCTTACCTACACTCTGGCCTGTTTTCAAGGGAAGCTAACTGTCAGAGCAGTTTCCAATTCTGAGAAAATTTCTTTATTTTTATTTAAACCATTTTTTGATATTGTAATATAATCATGTCATTTTCCTTTTCCTCTCTCCAAGCCCTCCCATGTATGCCCGCTACACATCTTGTTCTCTTCCAAATTAATTTCCTTTAACTTTTTGTTATACACACAAAATATAAACATAGACAAATATGACAAATATGACCTGCTCAGTCCATATGTTACTGGTACGTATGTTTTCGGGGATAATCATTTTGTGTTGGGCAACAAACTGGTTCCCTATTTCTCCTGTTCTCAGCATTCCTTAGTTGCCTGTAGTTGACAACATTTTCCCTTCATCTACCCTCCCTCCCTCCCTCCCTCCCTCCCTCCCTCTCTCCCTCCCTCGCTTCCTTCACTTCCTTTGCTCTCTTCCTCCCTCCCTCAAAGTCTCCCTCCCTTCTTCTCTCATCTCTCCATCCTCCTATTTCAGACAGGATATGGCTATGCAGTCCAGCATGACCATAAACATGTGCTTCTGCTTTTGGATTGTTGGGACTACAGCCATGCGCCAAACACCAGGTTTCTCACACATTTTCATCTTTATGAAAGGCTGTTGGCCATAGCTTTCAGCCTCTCACTGCTATTACTTCTGGTCACTTGTGGACCTATGGGGTTATGGCCTTGTTCTCCCCTTTCTGCTAACAGTAATACATAGATGACCTATGGGAGATATAGAGAACTTACGGCTTCCACATATGATATAACTAGGGTTCCTCCTTTACGAAGTCATTTAACTGTACCTCCTAAGGGTTCATTTGCATACAGTCCCATTGATAGGCAGGGCTTAAATTCACCAACGCATACTTCAAGTGCCACAGTGTGGACTTGGTGGGGACTGCAGCTCAGCCTACAGCAGCCCCAACGTAAGCACTGCTGTGACACTTGTGCACAGTTCTCCTATTCTCCACTGAAGTGTGTATATTTCATACATGCATGTGTGTGTGTGAAATGCCAGGTGATATAAAGATCCGAGAAGCACAAATACTTCATTACACTTAAAAACAGTTATGAATATTTGAGTTTCAAAGTGAAAAGATTTAGTCTGATTCATATTGTCTTACAACCAATAGCTGTGCCATCTTCTGTGCTCCTCTTGTCAAGGGATCCACAATAGCCACGACATCATAGAACAGGTCCTTCTCGGGAGGACTCAGCTTGATCACACTGCGGTGACAAAGGGAAGGCCAACGTGCTGAATTACGTTTATAAAGACATCCACAATGTGACCTTAGTTATGTACATTCTTACGAGTTGCTTGCTTTCCCTTGTAGTTGATTTAAATTATGGTTATATAAATTCTGGTTATATAATCAAATCCAAATTTGAAATTTGTGCGCAACTTTGTAAAAATATAAAGATTTTGAGAAAATGAACTATTTTATGAACACACATTAAGAAATGAGACTACTATAGTACAAATCCTGGTAGTTTTGTAGAGGGGAATATATTTCCTAAGATCTGAGAATTGACTACTTTATACTTTTAATCACTTGGTATTTGTACAAAATCAACACATAAGACAGGAAAATCAGGACCAAACACACTCAAAACCATGGTAACTTATTTGGACCCAGCTATTGCTGCTGAGGGGCTCCACCTTCATTTGCCACCTCTGCCCCTCTGACATGGCCACCAGCACCCACCCTCCTCTCTCTACCTCCATCCTGCTCACTCACCCCTTCCCATTGATCTAAATCATAAATGAAGAGATGGACTTAAAGGAAAATGGGAATAAACTTGCCAGTGGGAGATAAAAATATGTCTGTTCGTAAAGTACAGTCTATGCTAACTCAGTTATGACTTCAACACTAGTCATACGAAGACATTTTCTCAGATGAAGAACTGTTTATTCTGGCAGTAGAAAAAGCCTTGCCTAATGAAATGCCACACAAATGCAGCTACAGGAGCAGCAATCGTCTTCGCTGCAGAAAGACTCTTGGCAGGGAGAACCCAGTGCTCATCAGTTAAATATTTACTAGAGATATGAGCACGGAGAGAAACCTGGTTTACTTGAAGCTTTAATTTGACTGTGTTATAATAAGAGTATATATAATGAGAGCCAACACAGCATTATTTATAATGGTCAAAGGTACTTGTTACTAATAATACTAAAAAATAAAAATCATGCTAAGTATAACTCAAAACTTTATATCCTAAATGTGTTTTTATTCACTAAGCTATACAACTGGATTTGTAATATGTGTGTATGGTGTGTATGCTCAGTGTGTTGTGTGTGCTAGTAATGTGGTACAAGGAATCAAACTTGGCCTCATGCATGAAAGGCAAATGCATCCTCTACTACTGAGCTATGTCCTAGATCAATTTTTCTTTATGTTGCTAATTATATTTTTACTGAACAGAGAACTTTTAGGTTTTACTATGCTATAAAAATTAATGGAAATAATGCATGGCAAAGGGAAAGACTGCATGAAATAATTCATAGTAGGAAAATGAGGTATTGCTACAGCATTACCTGTGGTTCTCTTTTAGTAACTTGACATCGTACCGAGAGGCACGCACTGGCAATGGAGACACCAGTGCATCGATTTTCATCACAAGGTCGCTCATGCTATACAAGCAGAGAAACAATATGTGAGACTTCTCGGAAGAGAAAACTTTGTATTTCATGTTACAGTTGACAACTCTAGAGAGGTCCTTTCTATATGAATGACTATAGCTCCTCTCTTACAGAAGTAGTTTACAAAGGACACAGAGTCTCTGGGAAAGGTGAGGCATTCAACACCATAAACATGGATAGTGGAAATTTACAGATGAAGCCAAAGTATAAATAAAAAGTATGAGACCTATGCACGCAGTCTCTATGAAAAAGGCTCCTCTGTGACAGGAGGGGGTATAACTGGATGAATGCAAAACAGAGAGAAAGAATGGAATAAAGAAACAAACCCCAGCCCTTAGAGTGAAGGGATGGAGTTGAATGCAGGGGTTGATCACCCTCCTCTTCATGTCTTTGTTGTGAATCTTGTCTAAATAGTGAAGCATTTTCTGATTGTGAGAAAACATGAAAACACTATACTCCCAAATGAGTTGCTATAATACCTTTAAATACTTACTCTTTGGAGTCGATTTCCATATTTTCAACAATGTCTTTAATTTTCTCTACCAAATTACTAAATGTTATCTTTTCAATCAAGTGAAAATCTTCTAGGTACAAATCTTCATGTAAAGGTCCAAAGAACTTGAAATAAAGAAAGCTTTATTGTTGGATATTTTCTGGGAGACATTCAGGAAAACTTTCTCTTTTCACGTTTACGCAATCACACTACCACTGCACTGCACGAGCATCTCCTGGGAGAGCTATTATGTGCAGCCACTGTCACACTGTGTGTGCAGAGCTCTGGGCAAATAAAATGGGGCCAGAAGCTACTCCCCGAGCTGTGATGGCACCATCCTGCCGGCAGCTGTGATTACATCACCCTGCCGGCAGCTGTGGAAAGCAGAGTGTTCTCTGTGCACCCAGCCTCCTCTATTCTAATAGCACGTTTCCTTGTAACAACCACCATTACGTCTTTAGACATCAGTGTTGTGGTCGGGGTCAAAGCATATTACCTCGTTTTTTTCGGCGCCTTTTTCTGAAATTCTT
This sequence comes from Alexandromys fortis, assembly GCF_014885135.2. Classification (NCBI taxonomy): domain Eukaryota; kingdom Metazoa; phylum Chordata; class Mammalia; order Rodentia; family Cricetidae; genus Alexandromys; species Alexandromys fortis. The sequence goes on along the minus strand of NW_026067950.1, from coordinate 4,526,616 downwards.
ACGTCACATGACAGCTAGTTTTGTGAATCTGAATATGCATATCTAGACTGGCACATATTAGCCATCTTTTACAAGTTATAGAAGAAGGCGGTGGTGGCTCACACCTTTAATCCCAGCACTCGGGAAGCCATGTCAAGTGGAATGTTGTTTTCTTTAATAGACAGATTACAGAGGCTGGCCCCCTTTTACTTGCCCAGAGCTCTGACTAGGACGTAACACACGAGTGCATGTCACTATGTTGGGTCTCTGGTCACAGCACCAGCGTCCACTAAAAGGGAAACATTTCTTCTTTTACTTACTTTCCCGTTGCTGACAATACCGATTTCGCCAGGTTGCAGTTTAAGTACATCCTGACAGAATAGCCGGTGAGTTCGAAAAACATTTACTCCAATGGTGTTATATTTTTTCTCAAAAGCATTGCTATCCATCTCCTAAGGTACAAGTTAAAAACGAAAAAACAAGAAAAAACAGGAAAAAACAAGTTAAACATGATGAAACTATTAAAAATGAATAAAATGATGAAGTAACAGTAAAAATTCATCTATATAAATCCCATATTAATAAAATTATGCAAATTATGATTAAAATATAATTTTCTTTTGAAACAGCATTTTAAAGAGATAATTTCTTATCAAATCATTCATAAAACCATTAAATCTTGTTATAAATGCACATAGTTATAAATTAGCAATTATTTGACCATTTAAGGGAGATTTGTAGGGCATCATAATGTTTGAGAACATCAGTTTAAGTAAAATTTAACCATAAAAGTTAATTATTTATTAAATTCTGAACTCAGTATCTCTCATGTTTGATGCTCTTAAATAGGGGTGTTTTTGATAGAAATACTGCATCTTACCTGAGTGTACAAATCACAGAAGGCCAATATAATAACTGTATTTAAACAATGCAGTATTTAAAATAATTCCTCTCAAAAAATTATAAGGATATTCATAGAAAGTCAACCAGAAAAATGTTTTATATAGCTTCATACTGAGGTACACTTTTCCCTATCAGTACTTTACCGACTTTAAAATATATACAATTCACCTTGGTGTGTTTTATTTGAGTACAATTAAGAGGCCTTCGGTCTGAAATTTTAGCAAGTCCTCACGCACTCCTATGACGATAGAGATGTTCCATTGCACCATTCAATATGGTAACCATGGCACTTAAAATTAGCACTTGAAATATAGCTATCATAAAAAACAAAATTCACCTTCTAAGTATATAATAGCCACACCTAACCTGTGCTGCAGTCTGCAGCCAGAACACCTAGACACCGTCTACAGCCAGGACCCCTAGACACTGTCTATAAACAATTATTTTACTGACCATAGTAAGAAATGTTTTAATTTTGCCTCCAGAATAAATTGCTTCAGCAGTTTCTTCTTTTGCCAGTTTTCTGAGAAATCTTCTCAAAAGGCTGTTTTTATGTGTTAGAAAAGCTGCCAAAATTCCTCTAGAAATGGCTGTGTTTTCTTCATTTATCTTTGATGTGGGATTATAGATGATCCCCAACCGACTATGAGCACTTGTTTCCTGCAAAACACATTGACAGTTTAGAAGATCAGTACAGTACTTGAGACACCCTGGTACAGTTGAACAGGCTTGTTGGCCGTCAAGTGTTTTGTCCTTATCTTGTACCTGTTTTATTTTTTGACTTCCTATGACAATTATAACAAATGAGTAGTTACCACCACAACAGCCAGAGAGGCAATCATTTAGTAACTATCCATTTCTTCTTTTATATAAATATTCTTTGGTAATAAAAATTTAGTCACTCTGTGAGTGTATAAAAGAATACATAAAGTATATAAAACATAGATGCAGAATTCAATTCTGCATAAACATAGACGCCTTAAGGTCAAGAAACTGAGCACTCCCAGTAATCCAGACAGCGCTCCTCTCTTCAGTTATCACACACCCTCCCTTTCCCTAAAACCACCATTACAGCCATTTCTAACAGTCTCTTCATTTCTAACACTAAACACTTAACCTTCTTCAGATTTCATGTAAGTGAGTTAACATAGAATGTGACATTCGGTCCTCTCTCACCAAGCAATGCAATGAGAGATTCATCAATACTATTACTGTGTCTACCTACCTACCTACCTACCTACCTACCTACCTACCTACCTACCTACCTAAGTTCACATCAATAAAAACACTAAACTGGAAGTCCTAATATATGTACACAGATGGCAGACTCATGCGGGCCTTGTCCATTAATGGCACCAGTGTCTGTGAGTTCATAGAAGTTTTGCTCATGTCGAAACTTTTGAGACTATTTCATAATTGAACTTTTTTTTGCACTTATCTTTTTACCTCCTATTCTAGAGACAGCCACCATGTTGTGAGCACATTTACGCAACACAAAATCCAGATTTATGTGGGAACAGAATAAAGCATTTGGCCCGTTTGCCGATCGGCAGTAAGTGTGCCATCTAAGCAGGATGGTATTTAGTTCCTGCCAAGAGCTCAGCTGGTGCAGCTCAAGATGAATCTTCAATGAGAGGCCTAATCTATAACCTCTTACCTAAGATGCTCTTGAACCAGTCAATCACAGAAACAGTTGAAATCAATCACTGTTTTAATTCATTTTAAGAAATAATTTTCTATATAGCAATAAACTTACAATGAGCTAATATAAAAATGTCATAAAACATTTTGACTTGTTTCTTAATTTTTAAATATAGATAATACATGCTCCCTTAGAAATACAGACATTCATTTAAAAAGTACCCTGAAAGGCTACTTTTTATTCACCATTATACCACCAAGGCAGGGAAGGCAGGACCACAAGGGGTCCCTCTGAGACAGTCTGCCTGAGCTAGTGGGAGCTCACCAAAGCCAGCTGGACTGGGACTGAACGAGCATGGGATCATACTGGACCCTCTGAATGTGGCTGACAATTCTGGCAGTCTGAGAAGCCATTGATAATGGCACTGGGATTTGTCTCTACTGCAAGTACTGGCTTTTTGGGATCCGATGCTTTTTGGATGCATAGCTTCCTAAGCCTGGATGGACAGGGGAGGGCCTTGGACTTCCCACAGGGCAGGGTACCCTGCCCTCTCTTAGGACTGGAGGGGAAGAGGGAGAGGAGGGAGCTGGAGGGAAGTGGGAGGAGGGGAGGAAGTGGAAACTTTGATTGGTATCATTTATAAAGTAACAAAAAATAATCTGCTGAAAAAAAGTACCCTGAACTACAGAAACCACTCCTTCTGACAACTGACTTACAATTATCAAAAAAGGAAAATTTAAAGTTAATATAGCTTGCTGTAGTTTTGGTAAGACAAATTGACTAAGTTTTCTTAATCTGGGAGAGAAAGTACTAACTAGTTATGTGATAGAGACTGGTATCACTAGCTGTTCTAGTAAACACACTTTGAGCTTCCTGGAGACAGGCAGGCTTTCTCGACATCCCCAGTTTTAGGGGAGCGTATTGCGCCAATTCCTGACCTGGTCTCCTTGATGCTGTGCACTAAACCTGAGTGTTTAACACGGAGGGGAATGACAACTAAACATGGGTTCTTCACCTAGGAAGAGTATCCACTCACCATGTGCTTTAGTGCAGAAAACAGCAATTTTCTCCCAGATGGTACATCAAAATCAGCAACAATCCACAGAGTGACTGCAGATAGTACATTATCTGAAATTTTCAAATAGCCAAGTAAAATTAATTTTTTCCAAAAGCAAACTAAAAGGAAAAGACATTTTCTAGTTAGAAAACCCCACAAAAATAGCCATCTTGGAGTCAATCAAAAACAGTGTTTTGAACTCTCTTGTTGTTGGATTATGTTACTACACACATTTCATGTATATGCACGCGCATGCGCTCTCTGGAGACAGTCACGGGAATGGCCACCAGGAGAGACAGCTGTCTTGTGTTTTTCATGGTTCCGAGGCTATAAAGTGAAACTGTTTCTGGTATACGGTTTGTTTGTTTGTTTGTTTGGGGGGCAGCGTTTGTCTATTTGTTTATACACATGAAGACTTTCAGTGAATACAGAAAATGGCAAAAGTGATTTCCGGTTATCATTATTTAATCCCCACTTGTAGACAGAGAACCTGGAACCCAGAGGCAGAACCAGTTTGTCATGTGTGTGTGCAGGCACACGTTTGTTTGTGAGTGCACGTCTACACGCATGTATAATCGTCAGGCTCTTTCCGAGACAGAGGCGTTCTCTGGCATAGAAATCACCAATTAGACAAGGCTGCTTAGCCAGGAGCCTCTGGATCTCCTCACAGAGCTGGGATGAGACAATAGTGGGTTCTTGGGATACAATTCAAGTCCTCATGCTTGCTTTGAGAACACAGTGGACTGAGCTTTTGCTAAGCTCCATTCTCAATTCTGACGCCATAGTTAAATGATTATAATTCACCCAGCATCAGTACATAGCACACAAGATGGTACTTCTAGGGCTGCCAGTGCGACCCACAGAAAAAAATGTTTTTTCAGACTAGGTGACTAATTCAAAACAATTATTAAAAACAAAAACCTGAGGTCCTAAAAGCTGAATATATTTGAAGCTACAATTATTATCACACTAAACACTATTTATAATAAAATAACTTTAGACATAAGAGAGAAAAATGTGTTTAAAAGGATGACAGCCACCAAGATCCTCCCTGACCCCCCTGTGTTCTAATCTCTTGCAGCCACCAGAAGCCTAGGCCAACAGTGAGATCCTCACCTCCTCTTTAAGGAAGGAAGTTAGACGAATTCTGATTCTGCCTGAATATCTCACAATTCCTAAGCCCAGAGTATTTCAAGTGTAAAATCCTCAAAATCATAATTTCTTATTCATGATAAAGGTAGACATGATAAAATTTCAGTTAATATTCCTTTAATTTGGAAGAGATTCAATGAAATTAGGCACTTTAGGCTAATTTGCATAATTCCCAGAGACTTCTAGTCTCTGCCTCTTTGTCTTCATTTGACCCAGCCAAGGTCCCAGCCTGCTACCACTAGGATGGGAACATACTATGTTTTATATGTTGGATTTCTTAAAAGAGGTGAAATTTTAATTCAATCTCCAGAATTTTAAAACCTTGTGTGTCTTTTGCTTTAACCTTTCAGAACCTCATTCCTTGCACCACAAGGTCACTCTAATTGTTCGACCACCACCCACTCACACGTTACAACCCAGGCAGTCTTCAACCATCTCTTCCTTACTCGATCTCATGGAAGAGAAACATCTCTGCGGCTTGTTTCACCTGCTATCAGTCCTGGCAGTCTTTCACTAGAAACCTCAGCTCCTCCTGGCAAACCGAGCTTTCCTCCCGCGTTTCCTCACAGCTCTCCTCCATCCTTCCTGCCAATCACTGTTCCTGCTTGTCAGCTCCCAATATCTAGAAAAAGTTCTTATACTGGATCCTCGTGGGCACTGAGACAGGGTCTGAGAAGCATTCCATACCAGGCAACCCACAGCCACAACACACCCCAACTAACAAGTCCAGATAGTGACACCTAGACTTACAACAACCCTACCACAGCAGGCCCTGAGTACTGCCAGTACAGTGGCTCCTCAGGAAAATGGGAATCCATCACCTCAAGAGTCAGCAGCACCACTGTTGGACATGACCCAACTGATGGATCCTGCTATCATCACATGGATGCTTGCCACACACGCTCACTGCTGCTCTATTCATAATATCTAAACACCAAAACAACCTAGATGTCCCTCAATAGACCAATGAATAAAGAAAATGTGGTATATTCATACAATGGAATATAACACAGCCATTAAAAACGAAATCTTCAGGTAAATAGAAAGAAAATCACCCCCAGTGAGTCAACGCAGAACCAGAAAGAGAAATATGGCATGCACTCACTTCTGTGTGGTTGTTCTCCCCAAATCCTACTGCTGAATTAACTCAGTGAACATGGAGAGGTCAAGCTGGTGCCCACTGAGCCTTCACCTATAGACTTGTCAGGGCTCTCGAAGTACCCGTGCGTCATCAAAAGGGAGATGAGCACCAGCTCAGCCACACATCCAGGGATCACAATGATGAGCTGTATGCAAGACATGCTAGTAAAATAATGGCACAAAACTTGCGGGAATAACCAACCAATATACGATTGGATTCAAGTTCCACCCTGTGAACTGGAACTCTTCCTGGATACTGTTGGGATGGCCAAGAGCCTGAGAACAGGTGCATCAGTGCTATTAATGTTCTTTTCAAGAAATTTAGAAATAAAATGACTCTGAATGACATTCTTCTATATTCATAAATCACTGTTTTGCTCAACTATCATCAGAGACATTTTCTCCTGCAATACGATGGGAACAAACACAGAGACCCACCACCAGATATTAGGCAGAGAGTGAGAGACCCTGGAGCACTTCATCTTAAATGGGGTGTGTCCATAAAACCCCTCCCGTCTGGGATCAGTGAGCCTATAGAAGAGGAGATGGAAAGGTTACAAGAGCAGAAGGGGTGTAGAACTCCAGCAACGCCTATAACACAGCAGGACCAATGCACATCTGAACTCATGGATCCCATCCTCACGATGTCCTACAGCTGAGAATAGAAGTGGACATACAAGTCCAAATCCTAAACTCAGAAGCTATCTCTAATTGATAGCCACCCATAGAGAGAAGTTAGTTTCTCCCAGTGGACTCTCACTGAGTACAGACACCACTTTTAAGGTCAGGCCCCCATGTCTAGCAGTAGATGGTCAACATAAAGCAAACTCAATTGTAGTTTTAGAGATCTTCTTGTTGTTGTTGTTCTTCTCCTCCTTCCTCCTCCTCTTTTTTTTTTTTTTTTGGTTTCATAATGCTTTGTCTGGGCATCATTTTTTCCTTTCCCCTTATCCTAAAGAGCTTTCGCGTATGTATTACGGTTCCTGATTTGGTGTTTTTAGCCCTCCTGTGTGTGCTAATATATGTGTCTCTGAATCCATATGTGCTTCTTGGGATTTTTCTTTGGTTCTTTGCTTTTCATGTTTGCTTTGTCCTATTGACGCTTGTCTTTTTATTTTATATTCTTTTCCTTTCCTTTCCTTTTTTTCATCTTTTAAAAGTTGCCTGTTTGTTTTCTAATGAGAAAGAAGAAAAGATGAGGGTTTGGTTTGGATGGGTGGGGAAGACCTGGAAAGAGTTGAGGGAGGGGAAATCATGATCAGAATATATTGTATGGAAAAGTCCATCTCAATTAAAATAAAAAGAGGGGAAAAACAAACAAACAAAAAACCAAATAAATAAACTTCATAGTAGAGCAGACCATGCAAACCTAACCTAAGCAATTCTATTCACTTTGGAACACTCAGCTGCACACTAACAAACCTGGGCCGCAGACCTCTCTTCGCTCCTTCCTCTGAATTCCTATCTTAGTCTCTCTTTTCCATTTCTGACCCCCATCTTCAGCAAGACATAAGGCTTTGTTGAACTATAAAGTAGAAATCCTATAATCTCCTCTAATATAGAGATTGCATTTTTATTCATGGACTCACTAAAATAGCTTTAAATAGGTTGTATTACTTTTTTTAAATGGTAAAAATGGGCTAATATACTTTTCTAAAAAATATTAAGAGACCACAAATGAACTTCTGCTACATAAATGATTAATGAGGCTAAGAGGGACGTTTCCCTATTTTAAAAATCGTTAAATTCTAATAAATTATAAACTGACAAATTGAAATCCCCTTATTAAAAATAGAAACATAGTACATTTATTTTACAAGTGACTTTCTACGGTTATGTTTTTATTACTTTAGAAATAAATTACAGAAAAATGCGCTCATTACCTTCTTGGGTTAAGTACTGCAGGCTTTTTGCAATCACAGCACTCTTATCTTGTGAATCCAAGAAAGAGAAAGTGGAGAAATCTTCAATGTCAGCAGTTACTGAAAACAGATGTTTAATAACAAATGACTGAAACAGTCACAATAAGCATTTGTGGGGCAGTACAAGAATGGCTGTTTACCTGATGAAGACAATAAATTAAGGTACTGTGGTTTAGTGTGTAAAATCAAAGAATTCAAACGGGGTACAACATTATTCTTATCCATCAGGAAATCAACTGCATTGATTTCATCATTTAATGTTCCCTAAAATAGAAAAAAATCACTTTATTAAGATGGGCAACTTATATGCACATTGCTGTTATGCAATTCATGTAAATATACATAATTTCAAATAAATTTTAAAAGCATGTAATTTAGGGTTACTATAATAAGTTTTCTTATACAATTATAAATATTCTAATCTATATTTATATACCTATATATCTGGTAAATTATTAATTATTAAAGGATCAGGCTTAAAATTTTTATATTACATATGTCATTAAAATATTCTTTTTAAAAATATATTTGTTTATTTATTATGTATACAATATTCTGTCTGTGTGTATGCCTGCAGGCCAGAAGAGGGCACTGGACCCCATTACAGATGGTTGTGAGCCACCATGTGGTTGCTGGGAATTGAACTCAGAACCTTTGGAAGAGCAGGCAATGCTCTTAACCTCTGAGCCATCTCTCCAGCCCCTGTCATTAAAATATTCAATATAAGAACTGGAGAGATGGCTCAACAGTTAAGAGCACTGGCTGCTCTTCCAGAGGACCTGGGTTTGATTCCCAGCAACCACACAGCAGCTGATAGCTGTCTATAGCTCAGTTCCAGGGGATCTAGCACCCTCTCTCACACAGATGTATTCAGGAAAAACACCAATGCACCGAAGATGAATAAATATTTAAACTTTTCAGTATAATTACAAATATCCATGTGCATTCCTATCAATGCACACCCACCATAAACATATCTCTTTGCAGAGACTCAAAGGCGTCTGTCATTTTCTCCAGGACAGCCCCTCTCAGATCTTCAGGACTCGTCTCTTTGAGATCAAAGGGTTCACCATTATAAAGAGCTTGAGGCAAAGGACCTAGGCCAGTCATATGGTAAAAGCTTGTTCCTGCCTGTTTAGTAAAGAAACCAAATGTCAAATAAAATAGAGATATTTGAAAGACAGAAATGGCGATATATTTTTATGTTATATAAAAACCTGTAAATTTTGTAATTTATAACTTTGTATGCAAAAGAAAGCTATCTACCCGCATACAGCAAGAACCAGAAAGAGTTTTTTGTCAAGGTCTAGCTTGTGAATATTTTAGGCTTTGTCAACCTTTTATCTCTGCTGCAAGGAACTCTTGTTAGCAGGAGACTCGCAGATGCTTCATGAGTACAGTTTTTGGCTGTCCCAAAAGTTATTTACAGAAGCAGGCAGGGATGATTCTGCTGATCTTTGATGTTCAACATAACATTTACTTAAAACCAAAACATTTATTTACGGTACAAACTATTTTTATTATTATTATTAATTTATTTGATAAATACTTCTTGATTCAGTCCATGAGAATTACATCACCCATACTGTAAATATATCTGAATGCTGTTCCTCAAAAAGTTCAGCGAATACTTACAAATTAAAGCAAGGTTCCCAGGGTCCACAAAGGGGTCATTTAACAAGTCTGAGCATGAAGAGGAAGGGGTAGTGAAGGCTCCTGTTAGACAAGGACACAGAAGCCTGGAAGATGATGAGTGAGACTCCCAGGAAGACAGATTGGAGAAAGGCAGCCGAGTGAAGGGACAGCAGGGACCAGCTAGAAGGGAACTGAGAATCTGGCATTAGGTGGCGGCAGTAAACACCAGGTGTGAAAGGCCGGGTACTGTCCGCTCCGTGGTCAGAGAGCTTTGCTCAGAAGTCAGCTCACACCGGTCCTCAGTGCTCGCATCCCCCCTTCTGAACAAGCCATTCACCCGACAGTCGGCACTAAGGCTTAGGATTGAACCAACATCTCACATGGAGTCTAAGAAACTAAGGACAAAGTAAGCATTCCTTTTCTGATATAGGATCAGAAGTGTTTAGATTTTGGAATATTTTCAGACTCTATCATAATTTTTACTTAAGATATAAATGTTGAATCATGATGTTTTTGAATTCCAAAGTAAGTGGAGATTCCGAGTGGGGATATCCAGCCCATAGCAGTAGTCTGCCACTCTGCGCAAGCGGGGACAGACGCCGAGTGAAGTGGACCCCCATGTCAAATGGCTGCCATAGTTTACAACTTCAACCGTACCCAAATCTGTGTGACCGAGTCTGAGGTCTTAACCACAGTGCTGTCTATGCCTGCCCTTGCTGGGCATCTGCTGTCTGAAATGCTGATGAATGCATGTAAATAACATATGAGTACCATCTTACATGACCTAGTGTGACAGGACATGAGCAGCTCTATCTAAACGAGCTTCAATGACCTGTGTATGGTCGTACTCTTTATTTTAAAGAGGACCCAACAGCAGCACTGGAAACAGAGCTGGGATCCACTGCAGTGGTATGAGGCCAGAACGGTGAAGCAGGCGAGGACAGTTGTCAGGGATGGTTCTGACACAACGTGAAGGCCGTTTGGGAGGAGGTAAAGCAAACAAAAGTCCAGGGTGCCTACCACGCTTCCAGCAGAGCGGCTCTGCCAGAGCAGTGACACATCTGCTCTGTGGGGCATGGAGGAGGAAAAGGTTTGGGAACAAGATACACGACGGGCTTTGTTTTTAGAAACTTTTGACTTCATGTTTATGGGAAATCCTCTAGGCAGATAAATGCTTGCTTCACTACCCCTTCCTCTTGTTGATGTCTGTCTCTCTGTCTCTGTGTGTGCGCGCGTGCACATACATGTGTTTGTGTGTCATGGGTGCACGCATGAGCACAGACGCATGGGAGTGGAGATCAGAAGCTAATGCTGGGTATCTTATCTCAGTTTGAGCAGGGTGTCTCACTGAACTGAAGCTCATCCATTTGGCTGGACTGGTCAGCCAGTTAACCCCAGGGCCCTGCCTGCTGCTCTTCGCTCCTGGGCATGTGCTGCATTCTCAGCTTCTCATTTCTCAGTACAAGATCGGGGGTTGGAACTCGGGCCCTCAGGCTGGCACAGCAGACACGTCACTACCTGCGCCATCTCCCAGCCCTGATGCGTGTGTGCTGACTTTTAAAGACACCCCTGCTGGAAACACAGGTCTGCTGTTCCCTCCAATGCACAGCTTCTAATTAAGCAACCTATGTTTTCCAAATATTAATTACTAAAGATAAACAAGTGACATAATTCCACACTTAACACCTAGATGTCTCTTTTGACCTACAGATACATATTTTCAATGTATCATTTCCCATCTGTAAGTTCACAGGCATCTCAAGTACTGGACATGAAAAGCTAAAATCGGGACTGGTGAAATGACTCAGCAGTTAGGAGCACTAGCTGCTCTTCCAGAGGTCCTGTGGCGCTGCCCTGTGCCTGGCACTGCCATTCACACAACGTCCAGTCTTACCGCTCTTCTTCTGTCGTATTTGGAATGGGTTCCCAAAATATCCAAAATGTCAGCATTAGGGCATTTATTTTGGAGAACACTCTTCACGTCATCCACAGTGAGCACACGATGACCCTTCACTTTCTGGCCCATCTGTGGAAGCAGAGACATATTCATTTTTTACAGCAATAAGTTTTCTTTCTCTAAGAATATAACCGTATTTGCAAAATAGAGAGCATGTTTTGTACATTCTTTCAGTCTGTTCATTTTGAAGCAGGGTGACAGGTACCCCAGGCTGGCCTCAAGTTCACCACATGGCCAAAGATGACCTAGAACTGATGCCCTCTTCCTCCCTAGTGCTGTGACACAGGCATGTATCGGTTCTCGTTTCTGCAGCTAGGGGTGGGTCAAGCCTGGGGCTCCATAGGCAAGTACTCCATCAGTTACAATTGCCTGTGGCTTAATTCTAAGGATACTAAATATGCACATTACATACAGGTAAACAGATCACTTACATCACACATCATATTTTCCTAAATATTTAAAATAGTGTATAAATTTAAAAGTGAAAACATTGTAGTTCAATCAAATTACACTAATTATAATAGTTTTATTAAAATGTATTTGCAAAATATTTTAAATATTTTAGAACTGCTTCATTTTCACTCTGATTGGTCTTCAGTAAACACCTTATGACTAGATACTCGCTTATCTTTTACTGCTCTCAAGTGTTATATGCACACTTGCTCACCTGTTTTACTCATTTCCCCCTTTAAAAAAGGGTGTGTGGTATAGACATGTATGTGCAAGTATGTACCTCTGTGGATGAGCTTGCTGGTGTGTGCACATGTGGAAGTCAGAGACAAACTTGAAATGTCTTCCTTTTGCTCTTCACACTGAATCTTGTCTAGGCTGGCAATCAGTGAGCCCCTGGGGTCTTCTTGCCATAGTCCCTCCACAAGCAATGAGGTTACAGAGGGCACTGACAAATATAGCTTCTTTGTGGGTATTGGGATATGAACTCAGCCATCTCTCCAGCTCTCATGGCTCCTTAGTAAGATGCTGTTATTGAGTTTATGGGGAAGAACTTAAAGTTGTGTGGGTAGGAGGGGGAGAGGATCTGGGAGGACTTGGGGAGGGGGAAGATTATGATTAAAATATATTTAAATTATTTTAAATAATAAAAATATAGTTAAAAGGTTTCTGATCCTGTTTTATGGTTCAGATGCAGTTCTAGGCATGAAAGCCTTGGTTTTAAGTGTAATGTAGTTTTCTAAAATTAGAGCATTATTCTGAGTATATGAGTTATGGTAGACATTCAAATGAAAGTGATGGACATAAACTATGATAGACACATTAATTTCTAATATAAAATGATTATATAATAGGTCCAGTATTGGTAAGGTCCTTACTTTCTCAGCAATGTTTTATTTATTTTTATTCTTTTTATTAAGCTTTATATTTTTCTCCACTCTGCATCCTTCCTCTCCCCTCCTCTTCTACCCTTTCCCATGGTCCCCATGGTCCCCATGCTCCCAATTTACTCAGGAGATCTTGTCTTTTCCAACTTCCCATGTAGATGAGAACTATATATGTCTCTCTTAGGGTCCTCTTTGTTGTCTAGGTTATCTCAGACTGTGAATTGTAGCCTGGTTTTTCTTTGTTTTACATCTAAAAGCCACTTATGAGTGAGTACATATGGTATTTGTCTTTCTGGGTCTGGACTACCTTACTCAATATGATGTTTTCCAGATCTATCCATTTGTCTACAAATTTCAAGGTGTCATTTTTTTTTCTGCTGTGTAGTACTCAATTGTGTATATGTACCACAGTTTCCTTATCTATTCTTTAGTCGAGTGGCATTTAGGTTGTTTCCAGGTTCTGGCTATGACAAACAATGCTGCTATGAACACAGTTGAGCACATGTCCTTGAGGTATTATTGAGCATCCTTCGGGTATATACTCAAAAGTAGTATTGCTGGGTCTTGAGGAAGGTTGTTTCCTAATTTTCTGAGAAACTGCCATACTGATATCCAAAGGGGCTGTTCCAGTTTGCATTCCCACCAGCAATGGAGGAGTGTTCCTTTTCCCTCACATCCTCTCCAGCATTGATTGACATCAGTGGTTTTGGACTTGGCCATTCTTAGGGGTGTAAGATCGAATCTCAGAGTTGTTTTGATTTGCATTTCTCTGATGGCTAAGGATGTTGAGCATTTCCTTAAGTGTCTTTCAGCCATTTTAGATTCATCTGTTGAGCGCTGTTTAGATTTGTACCCCATTTTTACTGGATTATTTGTTATTTTGATGTCCAATTTCTTGAGTTCTTTATATATTTTGGAGATCAGACCTCTGTCTGATGTGGGATTGGTGAAGATCTTTTCCCATTCTGTAGGCTGTCATTTTGTCCTGCTGACTGTGTCCTTTGCTTTACAGAAGCTTTTCAGTTTCAGGAAGTCCCATTTATTGTTTCTCTCAGTGTCTATGCTACTGGGGTTAAATTTAGGAAGTGGTCTCCTGTGCCAATATGTTCAAGTGTACTTCCCACTTTCTCTTCTTTATATTGAGATATTTGATCCATTTGGACTTGAGTTTTGTTCATGGTGAGAGATATGAATCTATTTTCATTTTTCTACATGTTGATATCCAGTTATGCCAGCACCATTTGTTAAAGATGCTTTCTTTATTCCATTTGATATTTTTTTGCTTCTTTGTCAAAATCAGGTGTTTGAAGGTGTGTGGATTAATATCTGGGTCTTTGATTTGGTTCCATTGATCTTTCTGTCTGGTTTTATGCCAATACCAGGCTGTTTTCAGTATTGTAGCTCTGTAGTAGAGTTTGAAGTCAGTGATTGTGATTCCTCCAGAAGTTCTTTTATTGTACAGGATTGTTTTGGCTATCCTGGGTTCTTGCATTTCCATATGAAGTTGAGTACCATTCTTTCCAGGTTTGTGAAGAATTTTGCTGGGCATTGCTTTGAATCTGTAGATTGATTTTGGTACGATTGCCATTCTTACTATGTTAAGTCTACCTACCCCAAAGCATGGAAGATCTTTCCACTTTCTGGTGTCTTCTTCAATTTCTTTCTTCAAAGATTTAAAGTTCTTGTCATACAAGTCTTCCACTTGTTTGGTTAGAGTTACACCAAGATATTTTATGATACTTGTAGCTATTGTGAAGGGTGATGTTTCTCTGATTTCTTTCCCAGCCCATTTATCATCTGTGTAAAAGGAGAGCTCCTGAATTTTTGAGTTAATCTTGTATCATTCTCAGTGATGTTTTAATGATATGGATTTTTAAACAAGGTTTTATAACAATTTGAGACTTTTTTTTTACAATTTATTTCCAGACTCAGTATAAATTTTGTTTCAGTTTTTAAATCAACATGAATCCTTGTAGAAAAATATAAATGGATATTAGTCAAAGTGCAAGTGAATTTCACCAAGTCTCTCATAAAACCTTATAACAACCAATAAAAATTAAGATAGGGTGTATTATTGAAACACATTACATAGCACTACCTTTCAGAGAAAACTTTCCCTAATGGGATATTTAACCGTCACTTGCACTTTAATTATTTTCCATGATGATCAGTGTGCTACTACAAACTCTTAGACAACACTAAATTCAGTACAAAGCAGCATAGGAGCAAGGCTAGACATGTGAGCAGTCTACAGTCCACACTAAACACGTGAGCAGTCTACACACCTTACTAAACACACGAGCAGTCTACAGTCTGTACTAAACACGTGAGCAGTCTACAGTCCATACTAAACACGTGAGCAGTCTACAGTCTGTACTAAACACGTGAGCAGTCTACAGTCCGTACTAAACACGTGAGCAGTCTACAGTCCATACTAAACACGTGAGCAGTCTACACACCGTACTAAACACACGAGCAGTCTACAGTCTGTACTAAACACGTGAGCAGTCTACAGTCCATACTAAACACGTGAGCAGTCTACACACCGTACTAAACACACGAGCAGTCTACACACCGTACTAAGTGATTCACAACTCTCTTCACAAGACACACTCAGTTGCCATTGCCCCTTAGTTGGGTGGTTGGCAATTTCTGTCTTCTCTTTGTAGCATCTTGACAGACTCAGAATTATCTTTCAGGCAGCTTGCTTTCACTCAGAGATCTCGTCCTTTGAAACTGTTCAGGAAGTGTATATTATACATGTGACCATTTAGAGCGGTGGTTCTCAACCTGTGTGTTGTGACTCCTTTAGGTGTCACATATCAGATGTCCGCATATCAGACATGTAAATTATGTTACAAGCATTATATGCTAATGTATTATGTTTGCATTAGCAAAATTTCAGTTCTGAAGTAGCAAAAAAAATAATTGTATGCCTGGGTCCTAATGAGGACCTGCATTAAAGGTCACAGTGTTAGGAAGGTTGAGTATCGCTGCTTTAGAGTGTTTTTAATCATCGCACAATGACTTTATTCAAGCATAGCTCAGGAATCCCCAAAAACCATTTATGTTATGCTTTCTCTAAATTCAGGCATATACAATTTAAATTTCTTACAGGGTTAGATTAACCTATGTAAATTGATATACTCAGGTAGAGGCTCAGTTGCCAGCTTATACAATTGGGACAATGGGACAATCGCACTGTTGCAGAATCAAATTGATCTGTACTAACTTCCAGAAACATTTTCATATATTTCAAACTCTACGATACTAAATACAGTGGAACAGGAAGATATTCAGGGAAGCGTTAGGGCATGAGCTCACGTGGATCATGGAGGTGAACGCTTCTGATGTACCATGCCTTTCTTCAATGTAGTTGAAAGCTCGCCAGAGAGCGACCCCAGCATCTGCTGTTCCATCCACTTCATTTTCCGTGTTAACAATGAACACAAAACCAATCCTGGAAAAAGTGGATCAATACGTAATGTTACAACTATCTCTTGGGTAACAACAGATTACCACTTAAAATATTATACTGTAACCTTTACATGGGGAAATATATTAGATACAGAAAGGGGAATATTTGAAAAGTTTGATTATAATGCCTGTTCCCCCAAACCTCACAGCTATTATAGTCCTGCAAATGTTAATCGCCCTCTAGAGGCACTACTAGATTTCCAGAGTGATCGTGTTTTTCCCTCAGGAGGGCAGCAGATGAGAACTGGTCAGCTTCCATCAACAGACTCTACCATACAGGCATCACACACTTCATAGCCAAACCCTGTTCCCGGTGCGAGACTGCTCATCTAAGGGCCACATCCACTGCCTCTATACAACAAGCAGTATGAGATTTACTTAAATAATATCAATTTACAATTACCTAAGAGGAATTTCATTATAATAAAAAAATTCTGCCAAACTTATAAAATCCAAGGTGTATTCTTGAGCAGGATCAATAAACAGAACCTAGAATAATGAACATAATAATTATTATAAGACTTTAAAATGTCTGTGAAATTTAAATGTTAAGATTTCAAAAAATTTTACCTTGAATAGCAAGAATTTCGTGAGTTAGGAAGATTTATCATAGTTACATATCAAATATAATATTACATCGAAACTTAGAAAGACTAAAGGTCCTCTTGCTGCACCCACAATATAATGTGTACACTTTCTACAAACTAAAAGATCTCACTTCACATCTTCATTGGCACGAATATGCCTGTTTCCTGACAAGTCTTACAGAAAATAAAGTAGACTTCCTAGCAAAAAACACACAAAACACTGCATGGTCTTAGGTGTTTCTCTACACACTTCAAAATTCCAAAAGTTTGCTTGAATACTTAGAATTGCAATAATGAACCAATGAACATTTATGAAAAATGTATTTATCTATTTTTCCTGACTACTAAACTTTAAATTTAGCACCATGTTAATTTCTTTGAGATAATATACAAATGTTATTATAAAACTATAATATTATTCAATGAGAGTTGAATAATAATGAGACTGGGTAGGGAGAGAAAGTGACTACAACTCATTCTATCCAGGTATGAAATGGTTAACGAATGCTGGCTTCTGTCCACCAGCTCCGATGACCCACCAAACTGCTGTCCCAGGGAAGCACTTCCTTCCACCTGACACACCTACAGTCAACTGCAAAGAAATCAAGAATGGATATAACAAGTAAAATCCCAAACTCACCAAATTATGAAAATTACGCCTTATGGACGGAACTGTTCCATGTAATACTGGTTTTAGAAATTCCCACACACTTGCAGGCCATGTACTGTACAAACCATCAGTTTCTAAGTCGTTAATCCACTAGAAAAGAACCCAGAAACCAGTTAAAGCTACATTAATAGTTATATCACTTTAAAATATAGGATTTTTTTTACTATATTAAATTGGAGGTGAAGACATACATAGATTTTTAAACTTTATTTTTAGTTATGTGTAATGGCTGGTGTGTGATGGTGGGGGAGGTGTGTGTAGGTATGGGTGCCTGCTGAGGCTGGAGCAGTTTATCCTTTCTTCATGGTTTAGAAGACTTCTAAGTTAACATGACAGACAATATAGATGAAGACACAATTGTGTCACCTTCGATGGTAGTTACAACAGCTAGAGAGAACAGCAAGGTAGTGAGGCTTGAACAACACAATAAGCCACCAAAAAGAATCTTTTACCCAACACGCCAGGATATACATTCTTTCAAGTAAACCTGAGGTGTTCTATAGGGCAGATATATGATATCACATGCAAAAAAGAAGTCTTAGTAAATTTACAATTCTGAAATGATACATCCATGCAATTTCACAATGAACTGAACTTAAAATTAGCAAGAAAATTGCAGAAACATGACAAATAGTAGAAAGTAAACAACACAATCTTAAATAGAGGAGACTGAACCAGATGCAGCCATCCGGTAACTATAGGCTGTGATGAAGTAGAACTGCCCCCACAGGGAAAACTTATTTTCAATATGGAAACCCATGCACTACATCGTATCATTATGGGAGAACTATAATGATCTTAACACATTTCTAAAAACACTGACAACATTACTTTTTCATTAAGAAAACCAGAGGGTTATTTATATATGAACCTACGTTAACAAGTGGCGATCTTGGGTCAATTATCTAGCTTTCACACAGGAAAGTGGCGTAGTGTAACTTCAAAGCTAGAGAGAGGCCACAAAAGTAAAGATCTATGCAAGGGCAAGGAAGCAAAGCCAGAAGAGCAGAGACACAGAAGGAACGAAACATGGTGAAGAACAAACCTGACGAAGGGTCACTGAGGTTGAGAGGTAACAACAAAGACTCAGATGCCACATCTGTGAACCACACAACTAGATACATAAAACTGACCAACAACCCAGAAGAACATAGATTGGTTTTATGCTAAACATTTCAATGCTTAAAAACTTCAAAGGTTTTAGCACAAGAAATAGCACGAGCACTTACCACTATTGAAGAATGCCGAATATCTAAGACATAGTCGTGCTTCCAAACGGGTGAATTTAATTTTAAGAATTTGCTCATGTCTTCCTCACTGAGGCCAAGGTTTTTAAGGCCGCTCATCAGCTTTCCTTCTGATTTGAGAATATCTAAAAGGCTTCATGTACAAAGAAGAAATAATTTAATTTGTTAAAATTTTTAAGAAATCTAAAGTTTGACAATTTTGTTTTCATTTGTGGTATGTACATGTTCATGTGTATATATGTATATGCATGAGTGTGGAAGACAAGTCTTCCTAATTATTTAAATATTAATTAATAAATTTATTCCAATCATTTGAATATTTTAAATTTAATTTCAACATTTTGAAATTTAATGTTAAATTTAAGTTCAACAAATATTTGAGTTCCATGTTGTAAGAGCTATTATTTGCGGAAGGTTCAGTGGTTGATAAACAAGCTAAAATAAGTTGCCTGTGGAGAATTTGAAGTCTAGCGAATAGCTAGTGCTGAGAAACTAATTACAACACGGTATCATTGTAAAGCCATAGAGTGCAGTGCTTTGATGCTTTGTGGCTCCAGAGACTTCATGCTTGTAGGTATACAGTGTTTGTAGAGCTGAACAAAATTAAATGAGATAACCATTAAGATATACAAAATCTCCCCCAAAGCCATAGACTAACAAAAATTCCAGTACCAAGCATGAGAAACCTCCTTTTAAACAATTAGTCAGGTAGTCCAAGTGACTGTCAAGAACAGCAGAGTTTACTGAGGTAGCCTTGGTTGCCTCTCAGAGCCGGAGGGTGGGCCCTACTGCTGAAGACACTACATGTGCTTAGGATATACCACCCACATGACTCTGGCTGAATCCAACCTGAGAGCCTCTTTCCTGTGGTCTTAGCCTCCGTGGTGACAATGGAGGGAAGAAATTGCATAGTACTACCCAGATGCAGCTCTTGTGAGCCGCTCATCCCAGAACAGATGGAGAACTGCAGAAAACCACACTGGACACAATGCAGAGATCAAAGGATACGTCTACATCACAGCTCCTGCATCTGTGGATCATGGAAGGTCTTGAAAGTGTGGGCAGAAAGACTTTAAGAGTCAGTATATAGGGAAGTGTGCTGTGAAACAGTCTCTCCCAGAAATGTCTGTATAAACAAGACCAGTGCATAGGAATACCAATGGGCATTTTAAGGAGTAAGAGGTAAAACTTTACAGGGTTTCATCTACAAAGATCTGTGGGAAACTAGTTACAGCTGAGAGAAGATTAATTAATTAGCTTCTCTCCATCAGCTAATGAAGGTTGATCAGTCCTGTAACCACACACACACACACACACACACACAAACCAAAACAAACTGAGCATGATGTATTTGCATATTTGCACACACATAAACACACATAAATATATAAAACAATAATGATCAAAGATAAGCAGTCATTGACTTGAGGGGGGAGTTATGAGAGTCAGGGGAGGGAGCTATCTGGGTGAGGTTGGAGGAGGAAAGTGAGGAGGAAAAGGGATGAAATTCTCTTTCACTTAAAAATATATTTAAAAAAGAAAAAGTTCTACAAAAAGGAACAAAGGAAGATAAAACTATTGGGTCATAGTAATTCCTCATTTTCCACTCAAAGAGAAAATTGTGAAGTTTGATAGTAGTCTCTCCCTTCTACATCTCTGTAATTGGGCATTTTCCTTTCTCTGTTTTCTCCTCTCTCCCCTTCCTGTTCTTACTCAAATACCCCTTTACATTGACTTTATTGTGCATCCTGTATTGACCTTAAAAGTTCTCAGTTCTCCACACAATTTCTGCATCACCTTTAAGTGAACCATGGTAGCTACAACCTGTAATCACATCACTGAGAAAGAGAATTATGACATACGTAGGTCACTAACTACCGGGGAAGAGTCAGTATTCAGAATTCCTGAAAATCCTCCAGTATTTCTAAATGTTTCTACTCTGGAGCTTTCCCAGACACTGTCCTAGAAAACACTCTGAAATCTATATGCCACCTCCCTGTCCTCTTTAACCATGTTCACTGTCCTGGGCACAGATACAACTTTTGTCCCTCTTAAGTTTACAGATCAAGACCTGGACAGAAATATAGAAATATAGAAATGTAACACTTACCTAAAAGGATCATAAACATTCACGTCAATAAGAAGGCCATTTATAAATAGACGAGCATCACCTGGCTTAATGTCAAATCTGTCTCGTAGGTCCTTGGAAGAAAGCCAGCCAACAATAGTGATCAATATTTCAGCCCAACTACAATACATAGATATACAGTATTGGTTCTCGAATGTATAGTATTGGTTCTTGAATAGGAACAATAGTCAATTATTTGGCTGAAGTACCTTCAGTTAGTTATTAGCTTTATGAAATTTCTTAAGAATGCCTCAGGAAGTGCTTTGGGAGTGAATTCTGCCTTTTCGTGTGTGCATGCACGTGAGTGTGTGGTGCTGCAGAGAAAAAGGCAAGACCTTGCACAGACATATGCAAGGTAGGTGTCCCAACCTTGAGCTGACTCCTTAGTAACTCTGAATTCTTCATGTCCACTGTTCCTTGTCCTCTGCATGTACATCTCTACCTGAAGACCGCCTTTTTCACCTTGAATATTCCACATGTACAAATGATTTTTCATGTTGAATGTTCTTTTTGAGAAGTCTGTTGTCATTTGTAGCTCTGTCCCTCCCTGACACCAACTATAAAGTACAAAAGTCTGCTGCACAAGTTCTAGTTGGTCTGATTAATAAAAACCCGGCACCAAAATGCAAATCAAAACAACTCTGAGATTCCATCTTACACCTCTAGGAATGGCCAAGATCAAAAACAGTGATGACAATTAATGCTGGAAAGGATATGAGGTAAAGGGAACACTTCTGCACTGCTGGTGGGAGTGTAAGCTTGTACAGGCCCTTTAGATATCACTAAAAGACCTGCCACACAACTGTCTCTCACATTCAGAGGGCTTAGTTTGGTCCTAGGTGGGTTCCCCAGCTGTCAATCCAGAGCCAGCAAGCTCCCACTAGCTCGGGTCAGCTGTCTCTGTGGGTTTCCCCCACATTGCTCATATAATCCGTCCTTCCTTTCTTTGACTGGATTCTAGGAGTTTGGTCCAGTGCTTAGCTGTGGATCTCTTCATCTTCAGATGAAGGTTCTATAATGACAACTAAGGTAGTCATCAATCTGATTACAGAGGAAGGCCAGTTCAGGCACCCTCTCCACTATTGCTTGGAGTCTTAGCTGGGGTCATCCTTGTGGATTCCTGGATATTTCTTAGCACCAGGTTTCTCCATATGACCCCTCTTTCTGTCTCTCCACCAGCTCAGTCATCCTGTTCCCTCATGTTCTCCTCCCCTCCCCTTCATTCCTCCCTCCCTTCCTCCCATGCTCCTCATTCAGGAATTCTTATTTGCCTTTCCTGGGGCATTCATGCATGTCTCTCTTAGGATCCTCCTTCCTACCTAGCTTCTTAGGGGTTGTGGACTATAGCCTGGTTATCATTTTCTTTATTTCTAATATCCACTTAGGAGTGAGCACATATCATATTTGTCTTTCTGTCTCTCAGCTACCTCACTCAGGATGGTTTTCTCTAGTTTCATCTATCTGCCTGCAAATTTCAAGATTTTCTTTTACCATTTATTTCAATATTCCATTCTGTAAATATACCACATTTTCATTATTCATTCTTCAATTGAGGGGGCATCTAGGTTATTTCCAGGTTCTGGCTATTATAAATAATGCTACTATGAACATGGTTGAGCAAATATCCTTGTGGTATGAAAATACATCCTTTGGGTATATTCCCAAGAGTGGTAATGTTGAGTCTTGAGGTAGATTGATTCCCAATTTTCCGAGATACCACCATACTGATTTCCAAAGTGGTTGTACAAGTTTGCACTCCCACCAGCAATGGAGAAATGTTATCCTTACTCCACATCCTCCTTAGCATAAGCTGTCATCAGTGTTTTTGATCTTAGCCATTCTGACAGGTGTAAGATGGTATTTCAGAGTCATTTTGATTTGCATTTCCCTGATTGACTAAAGATATTGAACAATTCTTTAAGTATATTTCAACCATTTGAGATTCTTCTGTTGAGAATTCTGTTTAGATCTGTACTGCATTTTTTAAAATTTGGACTACTTGGTATTTTGATGTCTAGTTTCTTTAGTATATATTTTAGAGATCAGCCCTCTATCAGATGTGGGGTTGGTGAAGATCGTTTCTTATTCTGAAGGCAGCCATTTTGTCTTATTTACCATGCCCTTTGCCTTACAAAAGCTTTTCAGTTTCAGGAGGTCCCATTTATTTTTGCTCTCAGTGTCTGTGATACTGGTGTTATATTTAGGAAGAGATCTCTTGTGCCAATGCATTCAAGGCTACTTCCCACTTTCTCTTCAATGAGGTTCAGTGTGGCTGGATTATGTTGAGGTCTTTGATCTACTTGGACTTAAAGCTTGTACATGGCGATAGATATGGATATATTTTCATTCTTCTACATGTTGATATCCAGTTATGCCAGTACCATTTGTTGAAGATGCTTTTTATTTCCCATTGTAAAATTTTGACTTCCTTGTCAAAAATTAGGTGTCTTCAATTCAGTTCTCATCCTTCAAACTGACACAGAAGTACTAGTATGGCTGAGAGGCCTCATCGCCCTAGCCCAGGAATCTGCTACCCTCCATTACCAGAAGAATAAATATTAGCTTTTTTAGCTTCTCTTACAGCTAGAAACGGCCATGTGACAGGATCCTGGTCCATGAGATACATGTCAAAGTCTGTTCAAGTACTCAGGGAAGCTTCAGTGAGGATGAATGTGGCTATAAACATTCGTCTGGGATCTGTCTCTAAATACAGTCTCAAGTTGTGGCTGCCATCTTATTACCCAGAAAGCCAGTTGGTGTTTTATAACCACTTCCTGTCATTGTGGAGTGCCAGAGCCAAGTCATCAGTGATAGAGACTTTAAGACACCTTTTCATGTGAGAAAAATAAATTAATACTGTTTAGGGCACGATGAGCTGGTATTATACTACCTAAAAGTGAAACTATTACATGTCATGGAGCTAGGCTATGACCAGCAACAAAACTATCGACATAAACCGTAAGTACTAACACAATCACAGAACTATCGACATACAACCGTTAGTACTAACACAATCACAGAACTATCGACATACAACCGTTAGTACTAACACAATCACAGAACTATCGACATACAACCGTTAGTACTAACACAATCACAGAACTATCGACATACAACCGTGAGTACTAACACAATCACAGAACTATCGACATACAACCGTGAGTACTAACACAATCGGCATAATTTGATGTTTAAATGTCAACAGATCATTTGAAACAACCTTATCAAACTATGCATCAACTATGTCTTATTTGTTACTGGAACTAATAATATTATAGTAGTCTAACACTATTTATGACTTCTAAGCCTTAGAATTGGTATAAAAACTCAATTAGCTGCACTCCGTGAGGAGGGAAAGTGCTATGGAGGAGAAAGTCTGGAGTCGGAAGGACACTAGGAACTCTGCAAAGATCAGCTAGACCGCTGTATGTACTACATAAAGTACAGTCTAAAAACGAAAGGGCTGGACTACGTTTTGTATTTATTGACTTTTAAAAAGTTTTCAGAAAACATATTTTGATCATATTCTTTCCCTCCCTAATTCCTCCTAGATTCTCTCCAGCTCCCCACCTTCTCAACTCCATGTGCTTCCACTCAAACAAAACAAAACAAAACAGGACAAAACAAAAATGCCCCAAATCCAAACAAATGAACAACAACATCTCAAGTACAAACAATAACAGACTAAACCACCACCACCACCAGCAAAGCCTAAGTAACCTGGAGTCTGTTTGTGTGCTAAGGACTCTGAGCATGTGCTCATATGCCCAGTGTTACTCCACTACTTTTTTCTCAACTATTTCAACATTAAAAAGCTCTAATACTGTTCTTTATTAAAATGAAAGATCTAACTTGTGAAAAAGTGAATTAATATGTAAATAAAAGTGTTTTAAGAAATTCAGAACAAACCTTTTGATTTTCCTGTATTTCCTTTCTCATTAGTTCATTTACAGCAATCCTTGTCAGAAATCTGAGAAAATAAATACATTACTTAATACAATGAATAGAATTAATTCTTCCTGAAGTGTTTAGGAATAATCATTAACTCACTGTAATACAACACTTTAGAAAACACTCAGTTTCCAAGTGCTCCAAGAGGACACTCCCCTGGCCTAACAGACAATGTCACCATGTTTATTTGACCTTGCATTTCCTCATGTGGAATGAAGACACAGAATTTCATAACGTCCACAATATGCACCAAGTATTATCATAACGTATCTACCACTGCCTTCGTTTCCAGAGCAGCAAATTACATAAGCATTTTGATTAGTCTGGGATTAACCAATATAGGAAACACAATCACCCATTGGTATAAATGGAGGATTGATTCCTGGATTTCCAATAAAAACAAAAAATCATGGGGGGGGAATGATCACAATCATTATTAAAAATGGTTTGTGTCTCTGTGAGTTCAAGGCCAGCCTGGTCTACAGAGCAAGTTCCAGGCCAGGCTCCAAAGCTACATAGAAAAACCCTGTCTGAAAAAAAACAAACAAACAAACAACCAAACAAAAATCTAAAAAAAATCCCAACAACAAAAAATAAAAACAAAAATGTTTAATTGCATATAACCTACATATATAATCCTGCATATTATAAACTATATAGACTATTTAGCATACCTAATATTCTCTTATATAAATAGTTCATATACTATATTATTTAGAAAAACTATAGAGATGTCATCTTTCAAGTTTTTTCAAATGTATTCATCCATTCTCAGATGTGGTACCCAGAGGTCGGGAGGGATGACTACATCAGCCACACCTGCCACTCTGGAGGATGCTGTCATTCTCTGTTAACTTCAAGACAGAACTAAATATAGATTTTCTATAGTTGTTTTCAACCTGGAAAATACCTAAAAGTGTTATTATTATATCTGTTCATGTATGCATAAAAGAAAATGCTCTAAAGTGAAGCCTGTTAGGGGCTATGGTGGCTCATACTTACTGTGCAGCATTTGATAGTTAACTGTCTTATCAAAATTGAAATTATTCTTTATATGTGAGGTAATTTCAAAAGTTACTATTAATTAAAAGTCATGTGGCTAAGTATATATTTTCACACACACAATTTCATGCTTTAGATATGAACAGTGTTAACTTCTCACACTCCTCTGTTTAAAGTGGCTGTGTCAGAAGTGTAGATATTATTAAAGCACATTATGCTAATATTTCACAATGAAACTCCCCATTTTTTACAATTAGTATAGTAATCAAAGTCACTTAAGCAGGCATCATGGTGAAGCCTTGTAATTCTCCCTACCAAAGATGATGAGGCAGTAGAATAGAGGATTTGAGATCAGCTTGGGCCACACAGCAAGAACCTATCTCAAAAAATTAAAAAAAGAAAATTACAAACTTTTCTATTTTTAGAGGCCATGGCACATATTTGGGATCTCTTGTGTCCAACAGACACCGTTTGTCTATCTTTCAAATGTAAACCTTCACTAAAGAATCTTTCATTTAAACTATAAATAAATGGACAAAATGGTATTTGAGAAAAAAGACTTAGCTCTCGATCCTGAAAAAGATAAGCCAGAGAACAAGCTGTTCCCAGTCCTCAGGGCAGTACTATTTCGTACACACGTGTGACTTGTGTGTTTCTTCTTTCTCAATATACGTTTATATTTATTTAATATCAAACTATTTACTTAATTTCATTTTTTACCTATAATATTATACTTGGTCATTCCTAATCAAAATACAGACTCATCCCCTAGGGATGACCCCAGCTAGGACCCTGGACAGTGGAGGAGAAGATGCCTGAACTGGCCTTGTTCTGTAGTCAGACTGGTGACTATCCCGAATATCACCATAGAACCTTCGCCCGGTGACAGATGCAGATAAGAGACAGAGACACATAGGAGCACTGGACTGAACTCCCAAGGTCCAGTTGAAGAGCAGAAGGAGGAAGAATATGAGCAAGGAAGTCAGCACCGCAAGGGGTTGGTCTACCCTCTAGGACAGTGTGCCTGAGCTAATGGGAGCTCACCAAAGCCAGCTGGACTGGGACTGAACGAGCATGGGATCATACTGGACCCTCTGAATGTAGCTGACAATTTCGGCAGACTGAGAAGCCAATGATAATGGCACTGGGGTTTGTCTCTACTGCATGTACTGGCTTTTTGGGATCCTATTCTATTTGGATGCATAGCTTCCTAAGCCTGGATGTAGTGGAAAGGGCCTTGGACTTCCCACAGGGCAGGGTACCCTGCCCTCTTTTAGGACTGGAGGAGGAGGATGGAGAAGGAGGGAGGGAGATGGAGGGAAGTAGGAGGAGGGGAAAAGTGGAAACTTTGATTGGTATTATTTAAAGTAATAAAAAATTTAAAAAAAACCAAAATACAAAATATATACTCATCAAAGTTTTGTTATTTTGTAAATCACCACAAAATCTGAGATTGTATCCTGGTTCACTATGAATATGCAAATAAATTATATATTGAAATGAAAAGTATGTTTAATGGTAGCCAATATTTCCTGCAAACACTTCAATTACATAGCTTACTAGAAAAAGGTATTATATAAATTTTCTATACATTTGAAAGATTACTAATTTTGAAATCCAAAACACAAGAAAATAATTTGGCAATACTGAGGGTACAGATCACTTGTTTAGAATAATACTTTTTTATCATGAAAGAATAAAAAAATATTTTCTTACTATTTGTTGATCAAAAATATTTTCTTAATCATGATTTTTATTAAAACAATTTTAAAAAATAATTTTTATTTAGCCTCCAATTTAATAGTTCTCTTAGCAGTACAATATACATGCATATAAGACCTAATATTTTGCTCTAGTAAAAACTAAAGATAAACAATGAAGAACCCTAAGTTTTGAAAAGCTAGAATTAATATCTTCATGTTAGGAAATCAGTTGTTTTCATGCATTCACTTAGTGGAAAGAGACCTGCTTATAATCACACCAATAGAGCTTAACATACCTGGCTTTTATGGGGAAGTTCTGCGCAATATCTTTCATCAATTTTATGGCATCATAAACAGGAGTGGACATTATTTGAGAAGCTGCTTGAAAACTAAGATCTAGAAGAAAAAGAATCAGAATCACTGGTGATCTGCTGAAATGTCACAGCCTTGGACCTTCCCACTCTGCAGCCCCCCCCCCGCCATTTTTCCCACGGGCACATGGGTGCTGACTGTATTCTATTTAGCAGCTTAAAAACTTTTAGATGAGAAGCTTCTCCTCAAGTTAAATTAGAGTATGATTTAGACTTTTATAAATGAGTCATTTAATACTTATCTGTTTTTCACAAATTAATATAAAAAAGACACATGCAGACACAAATAATTGGCTTCTGTCATAAAACATAAGGCCATATTTTTCTATACTTAGGATGAATGAAATACATGACAAAGGCTTTGATGAGAAGAGAAACAGGGCAAGGTAATGACTACTGGGGTAGGTAACACAGTTCTCAGTGCTAGAGCCACTGCTAACCTGGCCATGAGCCAGTAAATAACAGCACCATGCTCATGCAAACAACCCTAATTAAACTAGTCGGATGGAGAGAGAGAGAGAGAGAGAGAGAGAGAGAGAGAGAGAGAGAGAGAGAGAGAGAGAGAGAGAGAGAGAGAGAGAGAAGGAGGGAAGGGCTTCAGTAGACTCGGTAGAGAGAGAAAGTGACTAGAACTCATTCTATCCAGGTATGAAATGGTAACAGAGACTAGGGATGTAGCTCAGGAGCAGAGTGCTGGCCTGTCACATGAATGTCCCTGGACTCAGGCTCAACGTCTACTCTCCAAAATAACAAAGAAAAAAAAAAAAAAGAAAAACAAAGGGAATAAAGGGTGCCCCAAAGAGACAATTATTAAGATAACTATTAAAGAGGATTTAACTCAATACATTAACTTTCTCTTTAGATATTGTTTATATCTAAACAATCATATCTCTTTAGATATGCTTATGCTGAAGTAAGGCTAAAATTTATAATTAGCATTATTTTTCCTGAAGTAATAGCTGTGTTGCAAGGAAAACCTATGCAGCTGGCCATAGGCACTTTCAAGCATGTTAGAAATAATAAGCTTAACCCCATTTTCAAGAGTGAGGGATATTTTAAAGTCAAATTCTTTCGTTACTTAATTTCGCTGCTTTGAAACATCTCACTAGAAGAAGAATCTTTGATTTCTCAAACAGTGGTTAAAGAAGCTACTTTGGAATAACACGGTTTCTGTTTCCATGTCGTCTATGTGCAAATCTCAATCAGGTGGAGGCAAATCTAGACAAACACGCCATCAGGGTCGTCTCCAGGGGAGGGCAGAGTCTAGACAAACACGCCATCAGGGTCGTCTCCAGGGGAGGGCAGAGTCTAGACAAACACGCCATCAGGGTAGTCTCCAGGGGGGGGCAGAGTCTAGACAAACACGCCATCAGGGTAGTCTCCAGGGGAGGGCAGAGTCTAGAAAAACACGCCATCAGGGTCGTCTCCAGGGGAGGGCAGAGGCTAAGAACTAGAGTTTACACCAGCTGTATCATGTACCAGCTGAATTAATGTTCACCACGATTTCCTTAGCATCCTCAATTGTTTCTAGCTCCAGTGCTACAGTGAAACTATCAGTGTTCATTAATGTCTCTGTTCTAATGATGAAACACAATGGGCAATTTTACAAGCCTCCCTCTGAGGAAACACCTTTCCGAAGATTACTACATGAGGGGAGGGAGTGGAGGATGGACAAGGAGGCAGGAAACAATGACACTGTGTGCTATAGCAACAGTACAGGAAGAAAAAAGCCTGTGTCATTTCAAAGATTATTTTCAGTGTGATAGTGTCATAAATATGTACTTAAGATATCACCTCCTGGTGAATGATGTTCTATAAAGTAATTGAAAGAACGCCACGTATTATGTAGTTAAGTATAGAAGTTATAGAACCTTAGTCTTGTGAATTCTACCATAGTTTTAAAATGTGATCTTCAAAGGTCTATTAAATAAACTTAAACTTGATTGTGTATGATGCAGTATAAGAATTAGTGTGGACTAAAAATCCTTCACTTAGCATATCAAACTAGTAATATTTTTATATAACATGTGAGAGGACCTAGCTTCAGAAGCTCAATGTTAAAGTGAAATAGGAAAGCTTATATGAAAGATTCTGCCAAATATTTCAGGCAAAAGTAAAATATTTTTGCATTATATATGCTATTTTGTCAAGAAAATTGATGTGTAATTCCCCTCAGTATGGTGTGAATATGTTTTGTTACCTTTGGTTAATAAAAAAGCTGCTTTAGCTTATGGCAGGGCAGAACACAGCTAGGTGGGGAAAACTAAATTGAATTCAGGGAGAATGAAGGCAGAGTCAGGGAGATGCCATGTAACTGCCGAAGGAGAAAGACACTGGAACCTTACCTAAAGGCCACAGATTTGTGCTGGTACACAGATCAAGAGAAATGGGCTAATTTAATATCTAAGAGCTAGCTATGAATATGCCTAAGCTATTGGCCAAACTGTAACTAATAAAGTTTCTATGTGATTATTCGGGTCTGGGCTGCTGGGACACTAAAGCAGAGTCTCAACCTAGAAGAAATTCTAAGGAGTAGCCTTTTAATTGTTGAAAAGGAAACTCCTCACCTATCTCTAGGGATTGGGAAAATAAACTGTGAGTGTGTCTTTGTGTGTGTTCTTGTGTATATGTGTGTATATAAATCTCTGTGTGTGCATGCATGCCTGTGTGTATGTGTATGTATTTGTGTGTGTGCATGTGTATATTGTGTATGTATCTCTGTGTGTGTGCATGTGTGCCTGCATGCATGTGTGTATAGAAGTGCTGATTTCCTATCATTCTAGCTCCAGAGCCATTCATACACTTGGCGAGGCTCTCTGGGGTATGTGTGTATGTAAAATTGTTAGTGAATACAGAGTATGGTTTCTGGAATGATGGAAATATTCTGAACCTGGCTGTGGTAACTGCAGCAGAACTCTGAAAAAGCATTAAAATCCACTCAACAATACAGCTTAGCCGGGGTGAATCTTATAATGTGTCAGTTATATGTCTCAATAAAGCTATCATATTAAGATGGTGTTTGAAAGACACAATGGAATAGAGGTCTGCTAAGAAAGCGCAATGTTAGAAGCATGCCCAGCACTGTACCTTGTAACTCCCAGACCTTCAAAGGCATCATTGCTTTGCTGCTCTCAATCAGGTACTTCTGGAATACTGTCAGATTATCCTTAAGGTCGGAATATATTTCTCTGCATAAGAATATTAAGTATGTTAATTGTCATCACTTACCATAAATTGTGATATAAGTAATATACTTTTGAAATTCTTTTCTTTAATTAGAAAGAAGTTTAATCATTCAGAATTCAGATAATAATAGATTGTGATATAGCAATAAACACAAACTTAATGAATAAGATAAACATGTCTCCCTTTAATATATATAAAACAAAAAGTATGGGAGGCATGGATTCTCAATTATAATAATACCTGTAAGGATGTAAGGAAGCCAACTGAATTACCAACTTTTACATTTTATTTCAATGACTTAAAAATTATAAGCATTGTTTCTATATTTGAAAACAGAAACAATTTTACAACTAAAGACAAATAATATTCCCACAGCAATGCACAAGACTCTTCTTACGCAGCCTTGGAGTTTGTTCTAGTTCTTTAAAGTATCACCTCTGACCTACACAGAAAGCTCAAGTAAGGGAACTCTGTAAACACATAAGCATCTTTAGCGGATTAGCAAAGAATAAGATAATGAAATGGAATTTTACTATACATTGTATAAACATTATCTTTTCTGCATTGCTCGTGGGATCAAGTTTTAGGTTCACAGTTATTTCCTAGGTACTAGTCAGTGTCTAACAGTGAAACACCAAGAATCACGGGATATATAGAAACACAGAGAAAAGGCAAGTTTTCCCTGATTATAGAAAAGCCTCTATTTCAAATATTTATTTTAAGGAAAGACAAAGCCACCTAGTTAATATATCTGCATCAGTATTATTTCATATACTCCAGATTGTCACAGCATATGAGATTGAAAGGATGAAGTGAAGTGTTTGCTCAAATCAGGGGAATGTGCTGCCTCTTGAATTCTGGGGGACTCTTTCCATGTTTTATTTTTTGGGGTGTGTGTCTTTTTTAATGTTTCTGTTTTATCTCCCTAGTTGATATTGTGCTTAGATATTAAATAGCCTCAAATAGAAACATTTATGTATTGGAAAAAGTTTAATAAAAACGAACCCAACATTATCTAATACTAAAATGGAGAAATATTTGTTAACCACACAGGAATAGTGTGTGTGGTGGTTTGAATAGGAATGCCCCCCAGGGCTCATAGATTTGAATGTTTAGTCGTCAGGAGTGGCACTACATGAGAAGGATTAGGAGGCGTGGTCTTGTTGCATGCATACGAGTAGGTGTGCCCTTACTGGAGAAGTGTGTCCCTGGGGGTGGGCTTTGAGGGTTTAGAAGCCCAGGCCAAGCCCAGTGTTGAAACCGCCCCCCCCCCACCTCTCTCTGCCTGCAGATCAGGATGTAGCTCTGAGCTATTTCCGCAGCATCACGGCTGCCTGCTGTCAAGCTCCAGGCATGATGAAAATGGATTAAATCTCTGAAATAGTAAGCAAGTTCCAATTAAACCGTTTCAAAGAGTTTCCCTAGTTATGGTGTCTCTTTACCCCAGTAGAACAGTAACTAATTGTGGGGGCACACAGACAGCTCAGTTTCCATCTAGAGTCTTGTGTTCAAGCTTGTCTGCTCTGCTTTTCCAATAACTTTGAAGGCTGTGGGGGACTTCTGACTTAGCCCGTAGGAAAAGAGCTCTATCTAGTAGAGAGACTACTGTCAACGCCAAACCTCAGGAATGTCAACCTAGATAGTCAGGCTGTACTGGAGCAGCAAGCATATGGTATAGGAGGCCGCTCACTCAAGGGCAGGGATGCTCT
Source organism: Alexandromys fortis (assembly GCF_014885135.2). Taxonomy (NCBI): domain Eukaryota; kingdom Metazoa; phylum Chordata; class Mammalia; order Rodentia; family Cricetidae; genus Alexandromys; species Alexandromys fortis. The sequence goes on along the minus strand of NW_026067950.1, from coordinate 4,493,861 downwards.
TGTAGTTAGAGACTGACTGACTGGCTATGCTGGGCTTTGTTCTGCTTTTGCATATAAGCATATTTTGAGATAAACTCTGGGCTGTTTGGCTGTTTTGACATGACCAAACAGACCTCTCAATTCTACCCTGTGTCTTCTGACTCAGTTGCTTTCATCCGACATTTCTTTGGCCTTGACGATCCCTATTCTAGGTTCGCTAGCCGACTCTGCAGGAGCGGGCGCTCACTGAGACAGAAGGGCTGGCTGACTGGCAGCACAGGACACCGTAATCTGATAGCTAACCCATTCACTTGCTAGGTTTATTATTCCATTGTTTTAAGGTTTAGCTTGGTCTATAAAATTGGGGGTTTTGTTTATAGAACTATCTTTTTCTGATTAAAGAGGGGAAAATGCAAGTCATTGGAAGTTCCAATTTCTATTTTGCTAACTATTTTGGGGATGCAATGCCATACTAGAAAAGGAATCCCAAATTCTAATTTAGACACAATAGCATATTGAACATATTTCAATTTCAAACATTAATAAGAAAATTAAGTTTGATAGTAAATAATTCAATACACAGAAAAATGTTTCAATTCCTGGCAAAAATACATCAAGAAAAAAAAGCAAAGATCAGGAATAAGTAATTTATTGGAGAAGAATCTCAAAGTCCAATAAGTATGCATAGAGAAACTAATCTTTGCAACAAACTGTCACTAGCCTACTGTCCCTGATTTCAGACTGCAGAGCTCTCAGTCCAGTGAAATAATTGTAAAGACTCACTCCACTCACGGACACAAACGTTAAACATAGCATGTTGTTAGCACAGCTCTAGGAAACAGATACATTCATGTGCTATTGCAGATATGGTAGCAAATCTTAGGATGGAAATTTATAAAAATGTATAAAACTCAAGAAATACAAATATTTTGACTTTTTTTTTCTGAAAGTTGTGGCAAGAAAAATTGGAGATGTACATGACTGGGTACTTTAAAACACCCAATGGAAACGTGACGAAAAATGTAAAGTCCCATCCAGTGGGGCAGTTCTCTCCTAGTACACTGGGACAGCAGGTGCACACTACAGCTCCACCGTGTAGAACAGGTGCAGAAAGGGCGGGAAGACTCACGGCTAACACCATGGCAGTGACAGTTATGTCCTAGTTGTGGAATTGGTGATTATTTTAATTTTTTGTGTTTTTCGTGTTTGCTTTCTCTGGTTTTTGACATTAGCTGTCTGTAAATTCCTTAATAACTAAAAACAATACTGTGCATCTCAAATGGTATGTGCACTTGTAGTTTTATGTCAACTTGCTGACACAAAGCAGAGCTCTCTGAGAGGAGGGAACCTTAACTGAGAAAAGGCCTCCATAAAATCCAGATGTGGGGCATTTTCTTAATCTCACTGGTCAGTGATAGATAAGTGCCCTCCCTATGCTGGTGGTCCTGAGTTCTATAAGAAAGCAGGCTGAGCAAGCTATGGGGAACAAGCCAGTACGAAGCACTCCTCTATGGCCTCTGCATCAGCTCCTGCCTCCAGGTTCCTGCCTTGCTTGAGTTCCTGTCCTGACTTCCTTCAGTGATCACTATAAGGTGGAAGTGTATGACAAATAAGCCTTTTTCCCCCCAACTTGCTTTTGGTCATGGTGTTTCATCCCAGCAACAGAAACGCAAACTAAGACAGTATATATAAAGAACATGTGGTAACATGACATACCACATTAACTACTTTCAGAGGTAAAGTGCATAATAACACATTTCATGTCTGTTCAGACTCACTTTAGCTTCCCAAAGAGAAATCCTTGAACTTCATCTGCGTCAGTCTCCTCTGCAGCGGCATCACTCACAGCTGCATGAAAGGAAGAAACAAGTATTTGTAGGCTGGGAAAAAAACATAGAATTCCCAATAAAACGAATTCTATTAGTTTTACATTGCTTTTTTTCTCATTCACAAGGTTAATGTATGTGCATGTGCCTATATTATAATCCTAAATAAATGTGCTCTATTGTAAAAAATGGGCTTAGATGGTTAAATATTTCATAAACACAAAGAATGTCATAGATTACTTTATAGCAACTTTCTATTTTATAAACCAAAATGATTGAGACAAAGGACACAGAAGAAATCCTGGCTTACACTTTCAGGTCTGATGGTAGATCCACACCCTAACAAATGTGAGATTTTGCACAATTTAAGCAATCTAAAGGTCGTCAAGGGGTCTTTAGAAAGACCCCACGGTCATGGCCACAAACAATGGTCTTCATTGTACTCATTTACCCTCTGCCACATATGGGAGGAGTGTACCGGCTCGCTCTTCACCCCGCTGATTAAGACTCAGCAGGCATTTGCGCCTTCCTCGTTCTGCTGAAGCCTGGGGTCTCTGGGCTACAGCACAAATGCAGGGTGCCCTGATTTAGTCATACATTGGCCAAATACTGTCTGAATCCAATAACTGGGTAAACTTTGCTGTCTATTATGATTTCTGATGGGATAGATACCTGGAAAAAGACACTAATGATAAATATCACACTTGGTAGGAAAAGAGAAAGTCAAATGGACAACTTTGATAAAGGGAGGAAAACTTTCTCAACAAAGGCACACCATGAATGGACCAGAAAGGGAAACAGAGCTCTGGCTCTGATGGACTAGGAGCTGCTGGGAAAGGGAGTGTGCCACTTTTCTTTGAGAGTGCTCCACTGGTGAGTGGGTGACGTGGGTGACACTCCCACACCAGGCCACACACCCAGGACATATGGGGCACAAACTGCACTTGAGTTTTCTTAAGAAATACAAATGTGGGCGGGTAGAGAAGGGTGTGTGGTTCTGGGAGGCTGGAGGAGGAGACGGATGTAATGAGAACATACTCCATGGAATTCTCAAACGCTAACAAAGCGTTTGCTCTGTGGAGTGCTCTTCGAGTCTACTACAGATGGAATACCTGTGTCGCCTCGAGGCTCAGTAAGCATTCCTGGGGAGGAAGGGACAGATGAGCTGGAAGATTATGAGATCCTGACCTCCATACGTGACATGGCTGTCACACACACGAGCACACTGAAGCATGTAGTCACCCGCACAAGATGAAACTAGCAAAACATCCCAGCATGGCTTGCTGAGGGAGGGTCACTCTTCTCTGGGGGGAATGATAATTGGTAAGTTGTCTGTTTTACCCCTGTGGATAACATTACACATGTGTGCATACAGGAAGCAGTGACTGCAGGAGGGACATGTATGAGGAGAGTGGTGGGTAGGTGGAACTGGAAGAGAGAATGGAGGAAGCGGGCATGGCCAAATACACTGTTTACATGAACACCATTGTCAAAGAACACAGAGGAGCCTTATTTAAACATCAGAAATCTTACTTTTCACTTGGATATCATCCAACGCTTTGTATTCTGTGTCTTTAATTGCTAGCTCCACTCCATAGCCAGACAAGAGCATTTTCCGTGAACTTGGCTTCTGTTCAAATCATTTAGAAAAACAGGAGACAATTAGGTGTCTTTCATTAAACTTAGTACCGTGTCATATTAGGGTTCTACAGCGAATCACTGATACTGGAGGCACACATGTGTGCGTGTGGTTGGGCGCTGAGGCTTGAGCCCAGGGCTGTGCACAGATGAGGCAGTACTCCAGCGCCAGGCTACAGCCCTGCCCAACACAAAAGGCTTTAACCACTATGCATTATTATTATCGGGGGACACTCAGACTCTTACATAGTCTACCAAAGAACAAGAATTTTGTTGATGACATCTTCCTTACTAAAAACTTGGTCGTGACTTTTCAGTATTTTTTAGTGGAAAAGGTATTTTCTGGTCATAGCTACAGAGTTAACAGAGGCTCCAGTGCAGCAAAGCGTACTTCTCTCCTTCCCTCCACAAGACAGCCAGAGAGTAAGCAAAAGTAAATAACAAAAACCAGAGACAGACAGACAGACAGACAGTAAAACACTCAGTGCCTTAGAAACCCTGCTTAGATCCTTCTTCGAGTATCTCAATAACTAAAATATTCCAAATGCCACAAAGTAAAGAGTGGCTACAGTTGACCACACCTGAGTTATCTGCAATATTTAGATTATCAGAATTTTAGTGTCCCTGGAGAGTCCTCCAGCAAACAAGGCAAGTCATGTTTCCTCTTGCAGGAGGCAATGCAGATGACTTTCAGGAAGATGTCTGTTTCATTCCTGTTCCATCCTGAAATTCCCATCTGCCATGTGGTGACATCATCACCTGTCTTTCTGTTCCATAGGTTAGAAAGCTGGTTTTAATTTGTCTAAGTGTACTAAATTCTTACAAGAAGCCATGTGTCTTTGAAGCCAGTGTGCACAGGGACAGTTTGGTGCTCCTACATGTGAGAGAGCAAGTGTATGGATGGACTGCAGGGAAGGAAACTGATGTGGGATTCCCCTCTGTATGTTGTGAATATGTTTTATTATCATTGGCTAATAAAGACGCTACTTTGGCCTGTGGCAGGGCAGAACAGAATGAGGTGGGAAAACTAAATGGAATGCTGGGAGAAGGAAGGCAGAGTCAGAGAGAAGTCATGCAGCCTCCCAAGGACAGACACCTGAGAACCTTACCAGTAAACCACGAAGCTCAAGGTAAAATACAAAATAATGGAAATTTAAGATACAAAAGCTAGCTTTCCATATGCTTAAAAGACTAGCCAAGCAGTGCTGTAATGAATATAGTTTCTGTGTGGTTATCTCGGGTCTCTGCCTACAGGAAACTCCAGGAGCATACCATCCTTTCCTCTATTGTTCCCCTAACGTTTTTTATTAGCCTTAAGATTAGGCTTATCAGCAGAGTGCCTATCTCTTGGCCTCTTTACTTCCAAATAGTAACATGTATGAATAACCTTTAGATACACAGTGCTTAAAACTGCTGCTCACACTAAAATTTAATTTTCTAGTATCTTAGGAACACTGCAATTAGATATACCATGTAGAAAGTGAGTTATTTATAATTACACTAATATGAAAATTTGAAAATATTCTAAAGAGTTTTCAATTTCATGTAGCTACCCCCAAACAAAATTGTAGCTGGTAGCTTAGAATATTCAAGTCAGAGTTCATAAAGGAAATGCAATTCCATATAACCAATGTCTATTATAGGTACTAAAAAGTTATTGTCTCCTGGATAATAAAAGAAAAATGTTTATTAAATTTGTATTTGTTATGTACTTTCTCGTTTGTAGCTTGGATTTGTGAAGTGAAGAGCTCATAGACCAAGAGCGCTATGACAAATCTTATTTCTGTGTCTTCCCCACAAAAAAGGCATCTGCTCAAAAGGAAGCATGAGACGTCTATTTGCATTAAAAACACATGTTGATTAAATTTGTGTCATAGTACTGTGAGTGTATACGATGTCATTCATTAACTAGAAGGCCATAATTTAATGGTGCAAAGCATCCTCATGGGTACTATGATCCTATAGAAGTATATTTTTGGTTATATTATCCAAAGAATATTTAAGACAGATCCTCAAAAGACATGCACATCTTATGGCAGCCACATTAGCACAGTGAAGATAAATAAGATAAATATCTACTTTTTCTCCTACATCCATTTCTTTGAATGTGGCTCTTATCTCTGGTCTGCTCCACCGAGTATAGAATTACACCCACAGTGTGTTTCTGCCATTGATGAATGTACATCTATTCTGGCAGAGAAAGGAAAATGACTGAGAATTTCTACTTTAAAGAAGATAGTTACATAGAATGCTTTGTATGCACACTCCAGTCCCGTCATTTGAGCCTCCTTTATCTTCACGTTTTTATTGAGCCTCCTTTATCTTCACGTTTTTACTGAAACACTTTATTATCATCTAAATATACTATGGGTTCTTCACCTCCTGCCACTAAAATGTAGGTTTCTGAAAAAAAAACACTGTTTCTGTATTACTGCCTTGTAAATAATACTTGACATAGAGGTACATGAAAAATTAATGACTGAAATATATTAATGTTTACAAAACATATATACTCAATGAACCTATGCTTTTGCTATATATTTTTAATCTTCATGTGGACTATTAAAATATCTATATTCTAGTTTACCCCAAAATGTAAGATTATTTAACAAGATTTCCTCATTACTAGTATATAGCTTTGATTTAACTAAACTCAAAGAATAAAATTTTAAAGATAAGAACAGTGAGGAGCACTGGAAAAAGACTTTAGTAATACATGATTAATGGGATAGATAAACCTACAGATGACCTCTGCACCTCGGCTGCTCCGTTTCTTTAACATGTAATTATTAGGATAACTGCAACATTCTCTCAGCTTTAGCATCCTGGGACAGGAGGAAACGGCTGGGCAGCCCAGGCTCTGCTCATCTCTCCCGAAAACATGACGTTCTACAGTGCTTTACATCAACTGAGAGCAGTTCTTAGAGCTACGTGAATGTATAGCAGTAACAAAGAAGATCTACACACAGAAACCTACGGGCTAAAGAAACAGGCGTGTACAAGGAAATAAACTCTAATGAAGATAAGGCAGGAGCTGCAGACACTGGAGCAGAATGCGCCCCGCTCAAGCAGGAAGATCAGACCCAGAGCAACCTCGAAACCAAAGGGCTTCCACACAGAAGATGAATAAAATCGACAAACCTTTAGTCTGGTCCAGAAAAAAAGAGCATAACACAAATTACTAATGTTGGTAAAACAAACAAACCAGTAACAACACAAAGCATGTACCTTAATATAGTGGCGGAGAACATACAGAATTTTACCATTTTTAGATTTCTTAGACAATACTCTGTGAAATTCAGCAAATTCTCTTGTCCCAATTTCTGCATAGAGAATAATCACTGGTAAGTTCTCATTGCCTGTGGGAAACTTATGATCTCTTTCAAATAGGAAAGGCCTGGGTCTAAAACGGAAACAATACAGACTTTCAAAAGCAGTGAGAGTCAACAGCATATCCGACATCTACCTAGTTCATACTTTCTTCTATCAAATAACTTGTAATGTACATAACTACGGAAATAGGAAAATAGCAATAGAAAAAGAAGAAATTTGTTTTATCCAAAATGAACTATTAAAAATGTTTACTTTTCATTCATTGTCAATAAAATAACAAAATTTTAATAATTCTAATCAATTAAAATGTATATTTAATTAAAGCAAATTTTTACTATAGTTCATATTCCCTAAAAACAGTTTCCAAATACTTAAAGACTATAATGTAGACATCCATCAAAATCAGTGTTTAACACCAAGAACTAAGAATGAGTCCCTAGGGAAGGCTCAGGAAGGAGAGGAGGCCTGCAGATCAGTCTGCACGGCCTGTCCACACAGATCCTGACAGCTCCTTTCCAGACACTGGCCTGGCTATTCAGTTTCTAGTAAATTACACTTTACTCTAAAGTCAGTTGCTATCATTTACTTCACCCTTTCAGTTTCTGAGGCACAGACCAGTTAAATATTTAGGACACAGCAGAAAAGAAACCAGATAAAATAAGACTAGGTGAAAGAAACGCTCAGATTTCGTAGAAAGCAATTACTGCTTCAGGCCTCTATTTTGGCAGTTTCCCTTACACAGAAATTCAGACATACACACAGCATCTGATACATGTGCAAGGTGTGAGTAAGGGAGGAGGGCGGCAGATTCATCCTCACACACCTCTAATTAAAAACATTTCTGGTGTCCTCAAGATTACTTACAACATGGTTTTTTTTTTTTTATCTTTAAGAAAGGGCTTCAAAAGATAAAAAGCTTCATGCGGATTCTCTATTCTCTATTGAATAACTTTACCTCGACGTAGCCTTACTCAGCAGCTTCTTAATCTCACTAATTCTGCAGCTGTGCTGCCCATGCACAGCCACAAATGCAGCGCATCCGTCTGGTGGGGGCTCAGCAGCAGCAACCTGCAAGGCAAACGTGCTGCTGTCACTGTGGCTCGTCATTAGCACGCCATCTTAAACCCTAACTGCTTTCAGCTAAAACAACTCATCTTTCACTATCGAGTTACTCTTCTAATCAATGCAAAGTATTTTCTGTGAGTAGAATTGAAGAAATATTTAATAAAATCAACTTTATCCTAGAAGACTTGTGTATGCAAGATTTTTGAAAAATTCTTTAAAATTTTTTGTATAAGTAATTTTTCTGGCACTGTATTTTCATGCTTTCCTAACTCCAAAATCAACAATATTTCTTTTTTTTCCAATTAGAGTGAATGACATCAATGGTAATAAAATCATCAACAGGTTATGGAATGAAATATACATCTGTAGAACACACTGAGTCAATGATGTTCAACATATACCGTGGTATTTACCCTCATTATGCACTTCTTAGGCGTTTTACCTGTTGGAACATCTGAACCGTCGGGGAGTATGCCCTTAGAGAGAAAGCAAACTTCAAGAGGTTGATGTGTATATTGTCTAAAAACTGCCCAGCTTTCTTCAGGATTAGGTTGTAGTAAGAATAATCTGATTCTACAAAGAGAAAAAGATGTTAGTATTTTACATTCAGCATACTGGCATATCCCACCTATAGTGCTAATTGAATTAATGTCAAATTATCATCTTTTAAGTTTGGGTAAGCTGCTAAGGAAATAATTATTTTGTCCATTTCAGTATTTCCTCAGAAATCAAAAGAATGATATGGTTAAAAAAATCTTGCCCTTAAAATCTATTTGGGATCTTAATGAAAGCCTTGGCAGTCCAGTGCCACGACTCTCTTCAGGGTTCAGAATCGGACTCAACAACAAGCAAAAAGGCCTTTCTCCTCTGGCTACCTGAGGGCGAGCCAACAGACTCCTGTGGATCAGTCTCTCTAGTCTACTTCTATTCTCGTTCTCCTGTCCTCCTCCTGACTTCTCCTAGCTTCTTCTCCTCTAGCCTCAAAGCTCTTCTTCACAGGAGCCTTGAAACGATGAAGAAATCACAAGAATTACCTCTCATTGGTCAAAAGCACATCCCTAGGGTAAACTATACAAACCCACGTCATTTACCATGGCAGCACAAGGTTCAAAGGTTACAGGAGTGAGACTGACCAGAGTCGGGGGTACAGAGCCCAGTGAGTTAAGCTTTGAGACATAGTTTCCTTGTTAGCAGACTGGCAAGCAAAGAATCGGCACCCTTTTCTTAGTAACCTTGGCTGGACATCTGCAGCTGACCTCGCACATAGCTCTAAGGTTTTCAACTTATGATCTGTTTACAAAAAGCCTTTGGTCTAGTGTGAACTTGCTCTGAGGTGAAAGTGAGATGATTGTGTGCAGTTAGTCTGAGCAAAAGAACAAGGCAGACTTTTAAGTGTCTAGAGTCCTCATGGGACAGAGAGATCTAGTTTGAAGCACATCCTAATATATATTCTATATATTAAAATTATATAGCCAAATGAAAAGTCATCTTCCTGACCACCCACAGATACATGTACCCATAGGTTGAGATGTAATCATGGGGTACACATACACATCATATGAGATTGCACACTACAATGCAGGTATTGAGGAGGCACCAAGCTGCCTTAGCAACAGTGAGCACCAGTTTCCAGAGATGCTGGTCCTGCAGGCCTTTCCTGTGCAGGATTAACCTCCATCAGATAACTGTTCCTCAAGTGGGGAAATACGGACACTTGTCAGGCGTCACTCTCATGGCCCCTGACAGAATCTATGTGCACTTTAATACACGCCAATGGTGTGGCTATTAAACAGGATGGGTTAGATTCAATGTGCAGTTGAAGGGGCTGGAGCATAGTAAAGCAAGCATAATATGACTGAAAAGACAGGAAGTACACCAAGTTTGGTGCAGTGGCCAAGTATATTCACCATGTCCACAATAGTCCAGAAAACAATTCAAACCCGATTTTCATCATAAAGTATCGATTTTGTCTAGAGATGGGGCACACTGAGAAAATGCTTCCTTTCTCTAAGCTGTTCTCTAGACATGAAAGAGCAGATTGGCTTTTGAATTCTGTTTTAAAACTCTTTGGGATACAAAGGTCATTTAATTTTGGGGGTAGGGTAGGCAGGAGAGAACGGCAGAAAGCTGAGGACAGTCTAGGGGTGCTAGTGGAGATGAGCCGGAAGCAATCTTCTATCTGTGTGTCCTTTCCTCCATCCACGGTCACATACAGACAAGTCATGGAAGTGGGTGGGGGCTTTTCAGAGAGAAAGGTTTCAGAGGTAGAAGGGGTGAGGAAATGAGTGAGAACAAGGGGGGGCACAATAACTAGAACTCATTACATGCGTGTGTGAAATCATCAAAGAAGACAATTTGAAGAAGCAGAATGTAATGCCTATACTTTATAACTAACAAAATCATCTATATTATGAAATAGAGGGATGAGGCTATTTTATGCTATTAAAACAATTGAGTTTATGCTCACTAAATAAATGGCAGGTCATTATTTTACTGTTCCAGTTCTCTCCATCTTCTTACACTGTCCTCAAGCTTTGTCTATTGAGTGCTAATATATGCAAACCTACACTTATTGTTGGCCAGTGTAGTCAGCTGTTGACGATGCTCTTCACAGTTTAATGTCCTCAGAGATGCAGCACTTACCCGACTTCCTCAATACGCACACTTTAACACTCTGAGCATTCTGTTGTGCCAGGCAAGGCCAAAGAATGCTTTCTGAAGTAGTGGCTCAGACTGCAGACTACTGGGTGTTATGAATTGCAGTGTTTTTAACACACATTTTATGCAGTGTAGAAATGTAATTAGTTATAGAATACAGTATGTTCATATGTGTGTGTGCATGAGTGTATGCGTTTGTATGTACAAGCACACATGCGTGGCTATCAGAGCACAGCCTTAAGTGTTATGTCTCAGTTACTTTCACTTCATTTGTGAACCAAGGTCTCTCACTGGTCTGGCTCTCTCTGGCAGGCCAGGCTGGCTACCCAGCGAGCTCCTGGGATCCTCCTGTCTTGGAGATTCAAGCATGGAACACAAGGGCAGGTTTTCATTCACAAACCATGCTCTCAAGCTTCAGGAGAAAGTGTTCTACTAACTAAGCTATCCCCCATCTCTGAAACTTAAAGCTTTCTCATCGTCATTCTTTGGCATGGAAGTAACAAATTTGTCTATCTTTGGACTGTTTCTTAGACAAATTACATCTATTTCATCAGCTTCAACTTCAAATTTGCTTTCATCTCTAATAAATGGTAAAATTATATGCATGCCTAATTTGTTTTGAAATCCGTTTCCTTACAATTTATTATCAAGCATTTGGTTCTTTGGTTCTATCCCTATATGCTTTTTCTTTAATATACACTCACTACTGTTTGAGTTTTCCTACAGGCCTTGTTCCTTAGAAATGAATGCTTAGACCAGTGTCTTAGGGTTTCTATTGCTGTGCTAAGGCACAGTGGCCCAAAGCAATCTGGGAAGGAAAAGGGTCAGTTGCAGCTTACTTGTCCTGATCACAGACCTTCATGAAGGGAAGTCAGGGCAGAAATGTGGGCAGGAACCTAGAGGTAGGAACCTGAGCAGAGAGACCATGAACAGACAGACCACAGAAGAGAGCGGCTTATAGGCTTGCTCCCCAGGGATTGCTTTGCTTGCTTGCTTTCTATTTCTTTTTTTTTTCTTTCTTCTTTCTTCCTCCCTCCCTCTCCTTTCTTCTTTACCTCCTTTACTCCTTTCTCTTTTCTTTTGTTCTTCCTTTTTTCTTTTCCTCCTCTCCTGCTCTCTCCTTCCTTCCCTTCTTTTTCTCCCTCTTTTCCCTCCCTTTCTTCTTCCCCTTTTTGAGACAGGGTCTCATTTATGTAGCCTTGGTTGACTTGAATTTTCTGTGTCAACTAGCCTGGCCTCATCCACCATGCCCAGAACCAGCCTGCTTTCATTTATACCTCAGAACCACCTGCCTGAGGCTGGAACAACCCAGAATGGGCTGGGCACTTACTGAGAAAATGCATCACAGGCTCACCCACAGGTTAATCTGAGTTGGGACTTTTTTTCCAATTAAGGTTCCCTCTGTACAATTGATTCTAGCTGGGCAAGCTGATATCGCAACAGGCAGCACAGTTTCTATTAAATAATCTTTTCAACTTTAGAGAGGGTTTTTCTTTCTTTGAGACAAGGTCTCATGCAGCCCAGGTTGACATCTGAGCCAGTTTATTACAGAATGACCTTGATCTTCTCATCCTTCTGCACCATAAATGATGGGCTAGCAAGAGTGCACCATCAAGCCTGCTTCCTTGGCAATGCTGGTGATCAAACCAGGGTTTCCTGCCTGCTACGCACCAACAGAACTACATGCCCCACCTTCAATTTAATGTTCAGATTCACCAACGCAATTTGCATTCAAATTTAACTATTACCCACTTAAAATATATCTAATGCATGCATGTAAGTATAAATTTCATATGCTAAAATGTGTACATCACTTACCTGTTTGTTTATAAACTGCTAACTCTCTCACTGTCTCCACAAACTGCCAAAACCTTTCATTGCTTTCTTCTGCCATAAACTCACTGTTAAAAAAATGATCCATGAATAAATGAAAACAAAATTAGTTTAGATACTATAAATCACACTGCTAATGCTAAATAACTGATATCAATTTGTGTAACACAATATGGAAATAAATTGACCTTCTCATCTGGGGTAATTACATATGCATATATACATATATACAATTGTGCTAAGAAGACAACACTGTGTATTACTTCTGACTTTTTCTTATTGACAACTTAGGATTTGTAATTTGTTTTTCATTCTACATGAAATTCCCCTAAGGTAACAAAAATAAGAGCATTAAAGGTAAACAAATCACCCATTGTTCATCAACAGAATTGGTACTATAAGTAGTCCATAGAAGTAATATACAGGACCTTATTGCTGAAGAAACAAAAGACTGAGCACAGACATGGAGAAATCAAACTGCAGGCTGTTTGGGGAGGAAACTCTGGTGACCTCTGAGCATGCAATGACAAGCAGTCTGCCCATTGTTTCAATAGCGGCGTGAACATTAGGGGCTAATAATTTTCTACCTGGATTTAAGGCCCACTCCAGAGGAGGAAACTCACGCCTGACACTATAGTCCTCGCAGAGACTTGGAACTTGGGGGCATGTTATAGGCCCTAGAGAGAAGCCAGCACTGCTTGACTAAATGGACACAGCATCAAACAGCCTTCTAAGCATTTCCTTCACACCACTGTTCCTGCATGTCCCAGATCCTCATCAGAGAAGCGCTCTGCTTCTCTGTGAGTAGAAGTTAATGCAATGACTGAACACTGGTCAAAGTATGAAGAGTGAGCGTCTGTGGGTGCTCGTCCTTGACAGACTATCATTACCACTTCCCCAAATGTCCAGGGGACACTGAAAACAGGCAGAAAATAGGAAGAGCCAGAGGCAGAGGAGCCATGCTGTGAAACCGACTTCTGGACACAAGACCTCTGAACTTAAACTCACAGTCGCTGTGGCTGCCTGTATAAAACCTGTACAACATCAAGCTGGTTAACTTTCCAGCATGGACAGAAACGGGACTCACAGGCCCCAGTCCAAGCTGAGAAGCTCCTGGCAGATAACTGATGGCTTCTGCAGTGGGGAGAGCCAGTTGTATTCCAGGGTATGGCTCCTGGTAGGCTGTCCAAGCTCAGGTGGATGGCTGGCACCCGTGCACGTGTCTGTGGCAGTGATTCTTATCAGTGTGCTAATTTTTCTTAGATAAGAGGACATGGGTGGGGACTCCAGGAGGAGTTGGGGAAGGAACAGGGGATAGATACAGTCAAAATTCATTTTACAGATGTGAAATTATCAAAAGATAGCATATATAAAAAAACCAAGTAGTTCAAAAGCCAAAATAGTAAACTTAACTGTTTATTTACATAGACAATATTACTTAAAACAAAAATCCTAACACAAAAATGAATAGGAAATTGTCCCATAAGGTCAGGTGTAGAATTTTCCACATTGGAGTAATGTTGACACTATCAATTTGGGGGTTTTAGACAATTTAGAATTCAGGATTTGGGATGCTCAACATGCACTGTGTAGTCGTAGGTAAAAGTATGACCTGTCAGTAAGACAGGACTTGATTATACTTGTTTTTTCTGAGCACAGCACCGCTCTAGGAACTTGGGCAGGATCTAGAGTTGCCGTCTTCACACCAGTTTTACTTGAAATGAACGAACAGGTCCAGGAATCACCTGCCTCTACTCAGCCAACAGTTAACTCAGCTGTCAGCCTGACATTGGCCATCTCTCTAGAACAATTCACGGTTCCTGGTTTTTGCATCCTTTCCAATACAAACAGGCTGCAAAATTCCAGACAGCAAAGTGTTTCTCTCCTCGTTCCGCAACATGCCCAGCAAAGAGCACTGAGGTAGCATTCTGACTACTGCTTGAAAGTCTCCTCAGGTAAGTTTGACTTCTGCCCAAGTTTATTGCTTCCCAGGTGTTGTCGACAAGCGGTTGAACCTAAACTACCAAGTGCTGTCAGTAGATGACAAGATTCATCCTTTTTCTTGCTTTCAATAATACATGCCTGTAGCGAGCAGCATAGAGCCACACCTGATGGAGATGTATAATCAACTCGTATGGCTAAAGTCTGACTATGCCTGATCACGCAATGATCATCAGATGCTTGCATATGCGTGGGCCTATGGGCAGTGCCCACCTGGCAATCCGAGATTGGCGGCCCATGCCTGCTTAAGGGTTGGGAGAGGTTTGCCCGAGGAGAGAGAGGAGGAAGGAGAGAGAAGGGAGAGAGAGAGAGAGAGAAGAGAGAGAGAAAGTGAATAAAGTCCTGGAATAAACTGCAGTGAGAAGAGCTCCGGTGTGTCGCGCGTCATCCTTGCTGGACGAGGTGGGGCGTGACACATTCCTTTTGAACCCTTCCCAGAATGACTTTCAATATTCATATTTTATCAATATCTTGTTCAAGATTATTATTCTCCAAAGTAACAGCATCTGGTTCTACTACACCCTTGAGTCCTCATCAGAATCACCACTATTATTCGGGAAGTCTCTTCACGGTTGTATAGTCCTTGTCTACATTTCTCAAAGTTCTCCTAGCCCAGCTCCACAGCTACTTCTTAACAGTTCAGGGTTCTTGTTGCATTGAGATCCCACTTTTTGGTACAAACTGTTTTTTTTTTTAATTGCTCTTATAATAAACTGCCCAAACCATTGTGGCTTCAAACACTAAAGACTTACTCTCTCAGGACTCTAGAGGCCAGAAGTCCTACATCATGCTCCTGGCAAGGCAGCACTGCTTCAGGCTCTGAACAGACTCCTCGCCTCTGCGAGTTTAGTGGCTCCAGCTGTTCTGTGAATCGAGGCTCTTTAACCCAATCTCTAAATCAATCTTTGCATGGCCCTCTCCTTAAGTATTTTTATCTGTGTCTTCTGACATTGGACTTGCGGCCCACCACGATAATTAAAAATGCCCCAATATTCTCACTTATATTTGCAAAGACTTTTGACCTAACAAAGTGTCATTTGCAGATTTTGGGGGGCATGGTTAGGATGTGGACATACTTCTGTAGGAATCTCATTCAACACAGCACAAGTAACAAAGGTGGCAAATTTGACCCAGACTACCTTGTAAAGGGCTTTAAGGAACATTCTATCTGGAATTTGCAAAAAAATAAAAAAAGCAGACAACGCAACTAACAGTTCAAAAAAAGAAATTTGGCGGCTGGGAACTAAGTGTGCAACCAAGCCCAGGCACTGCTAGGAGACACTATGGACTAGAGGAAGCTTTAATAATTTACTTAATAAAAATTGTTGCTAGCAGCCAATAAATAGGTAATACAGTGTGACGGGGTTTCGTTTTTAGAACCATGGGATGCTGCTTTATAAACACATCAACAGTTACAAAACTTTATGCCCAATAGAAAGGAAAAAAAAAAAAAAAAACACAGGTAGTTTCCCTTTTATAGCCTCAGGCTGGCCACATACTCATGAATTTACAACCCTTCTGCTCTGCACGGATTACAAAGGTTTGCCACCGCAAGCCACAAGAGGCAGCATTTCTGCTTCTGTTCTCCGGAATCTGAAAGGGTAAAATCCAGTAAAGACCTCTGCTTTCTGCTAGGTAACTAAACAGAATGAGTAACAAATCCCCTTGGATGGATGGATGGATGGATGGATGGATGGATGGATGGATGGATGGATGGATGGATGTGTGTGTGTGTGTGGCGGTGGGACATTCCCACCGCAAACCTGGGAATGAGACAAGTCAAAAGTGTAAAGAGAAAACTAGGAGCTTCAAACAATCTGCTAACAAGAACTTTGCAGAGAGCTTGCATTAAACCGTGCTTTCCTTCTTTCACGTCGGCAGGACACTCCGGGACACGAATGGAGACAGAGAAGTTTTAAAAATCACGAGCGGGTGGGGCAAGCGAGTGGCAGAGTTGTGTAGAGTGACTGCCCTAAGCAGTGATGCTCCAGGTGCCTGGGGACACCGAGGGAGGGAGCAAGAAGCCATCTGACCAAAGACGCCTAGGGACGCCGGATCTGAGGGTACACTAGGTCCGAGGCGGGGAGTCCTGGGGTCGTAGGAGACGCTGGATCTGCGGGGAGTCAGTGCGAGCCTCCGGGGCAGTGGGGACGCGCAGTCCCGGAGGACGGTAGATCTAAGGGGACGCACGGGTAGGAGAGGAAGACGCATCCTAGTGACCTCGGGGCCTGAGTGAACCCCAAATTTGGGGGCACCCTGGTCCCGGGGACGCGGAATCGGTATAGCCCCTTGCCGAAGGGGGATGTCTATGGAGATGCCAGGGTCCCTCCGCTCGTCGCCATTCCCCGGTCTCGGCGCTCGGCTGGGCCCAGGCCCCAGGGCACCCACCTGGCCTCCAGCAGCAGCGGGGTCTCGGGCCACTTGGCAGCCAAGTGTGCGGTGACCGCCTTGGACGCGGCCGCCGGGCTAGCGCCGAGGAGGGCGAGCCACAGCGCGACGGAGCGCAGGAGCAGCTCCTCGGAGGCTCTGGCCCGTGCCATGGCGCGCCCAGGGAAGCGCGAGCCGCCACGCTACAATCCGCGGCTCCTGGTGCGCCGCGCCCCACTTCCGGTGGGGGGAGCCGCAGTCCGTTATTTGGCCGGTCACCACCGTGCGCATGCGTGGCTGGCGAAGCCGGGGGGGGGGGGGGGGGGGGGGGGGGGGGGGGGGGGGGGGGAGAGGCTCGGTGCGGGTAGCCCCCGCGGGCCGACGCCGGAGCTCAGAAGGGTTCCCCGCGGGGCCTCAGGGTCCTGGGATTGAGGGCTTGGGACACTGGGAGCGATGCCCGTTGGCCCAGACCAATCTGAGACTAGCCAGAGCTGCCCCAGTCCAGCTAGTCAAGGACCCCTGGGGTGATCCACCTCGTAAGGGTGGAGGCAATGAGGGCAAACTTCCCAGTTAGGATCACCTGGGGGTGCGTGGGAGTGAGACCAGGCCTCCAAAATAACGTCTAAGGCCCTAGGCACTGGTGTGCAATGTTGGAGAGCTGTGTTCGGCCAGTGGATGTCAGGCTTTCCCCGCTTGCAGTCTGGACCGGCTTCATGCTTAGCATTCAGACCGAGGTCTCCTGCGGGCGTCAGAACCCGCATCTCAGTCCTGCCAAGTCGCTTTTTGAGCTGGATGCAAAAGTGTGTTCCTTCCTCGCAGCCCCTTGGAAGGCCCAGGTGATTCCTGTGTTCTTACAAGATTAAGCGGTGCTGCGTCAAAAGATTACAGCTGATCAGAAAAACACCAGTAAATAATAGGCGTGGCATGGAAGAAGAGGGAAAAAGAACTCGGGGGAGCACGGAGCCCTTGCTCTCCATCCGCGTACACCTGTGTGGGTATACCTCATCTGTTTCAGATGCCGACTCTCTCTCTCTCTCCCTCCCACACACACACACACAGACAGACAGAGAGATAGAGATAGAAACAGACACAGATGAGAGCGTTCCATTTACCCTGTGTTTAGTTTTCCTTAGAAGGCCATGTTCTGATTAACGCCCAGGTAAGTCTCACTTCCGGAGCGGATTCTTCACTTGCTGATTTTTCTTCCTGTGACCTCTTCAGCTGTTGGATTGTCATCGTTGGATTTTCACTTTAGGATCTGAACACAGTGCTTTCATATTTCCCCAGCTGCATACAGTATCTTTCTCCGAGAATTCACGCCTCGCTCCTTTCTGGCACAGTTTATGTTGAGGGTCAGTAAGTACTGAAAAGGCCTCGGTAGGACCTTGTAATCCTGGGTAGGTAGTCAGAAAGCCAAGGCCAGTGAACTACAATTCCAGTCATAGACCTAGAGAAAAGGTATATTGTGCATCTTCGAAGTGTATTTGCTTTAATTCTTCATTTTTGGGTGAAATTGTGGGTTGGAAGGCAATGAAGTGTTGCCAGGAAGAGCCTTGCATGCCAGCACATCTCAGACAATGCCAATCGCTACTCGGTGTAAGTCACATGCAGGATATCATTAAAGGACACTAATGAAACTTATCAGCATGCAGTCCTGTTGAATTCGGAGATGTGGGCTTGCTGCCTCATTCTTTTGGAGAAAATGGAATTCACTTACTACTGACCATTCATTTATACAACTACACATCTTATCTCGTAGGGTGTTTTCCCAGCGACGGAAGTGATTTAGAAGACTTCCTCACCGAGGTCACCCGCAGGCTCGATTTCAGAGAGAAGAGGAAGAGCGTGGGTGACCTTCAAGGTTCCTTCTCTGTGTAAATTACCTGTGGGGTAGGAAAAGAACCACGAAGCATTTTAGGGCAGTAAAGTAGCCAAGGATTCTAAAATGTGTAAATTATAAAATTTGATCAATAGGTTGTGAGAATCAATAGCCCCTTGGTCCACGCTGGCCGTGAACTGCACACACTTCAGAGGCATAATTATATGTGAGCATTTTCTTTTTTTTAGAAAAATGCAATTCAAAGTTAGTCACTTCAGGGTACTATGAAAAATTCATGATAGCAGTTTTCATTATATGTGGAAGAAGTGATTAATGAGTTCTTTATAATAAGAAACGTGTTTCATGGAATAAATCATCTTGAATTCCTCTTAAGGTGCAGAGTGGGCTCCGTGCATTCCGTGATTATAATAGCGCCGGGTGAGAATAAAGTTAGATAATAAGAATCTTAATCTTCTGAGCCTAAATGAAGTCTCAAAGTTTAAATGAAGCTTTAAAATGCCCTGTTTTGTTTTCTAGATATTCTTTGTTGTAAAGTAGACCCTATTCTTATGTTTTAATTGGAATATTTTAAATATACAAAAGCATTCTTAGACTTTATTCCAGTTGGGAAGGATTCATAAACTTAAAGAATTTGTCATATCTCCTCTCTAGGCAAGATTGTGTCAAAATCATAAGCAAACGAATAATGGTTTAGAGTTTTTAATTTAAGGATTAGCAAGTCCAATTTTATGACTTCCCACATTTTATTTAAAATAAGTTACAAATGTCTAACTCCAGCTCTTTGTTTGTTTCTGAACTCCAGGTGTTGAATCCCAAGCTCTGTGTCTCCTGAGCCTGTGTTTCACTACTGAGCTTCCCAACCTCTTCCTCGGCATCTCTTGTGGCTGTGTGCAGGCTCGCGCATGCCGCTCACCGCAGTGTCTTTAAAACAACAAGCCGTGGAGATGAGCCATAGTCGTTCTGTTGATATGAGAACCTGAAACTTGGTGTTAGACCACTACCTTCTTTGCTTACACACATAGCTACTGAAGCCAAAGTATTGGTTATCGGTGGCAAACTACATGTAAGGTAAAATTGGTCATTTTAGCCACTTTTGAGAACACAGACTTTACAGTATTGAGTTCCTGCACACTGTCATGCAGCCGCTATCAAGAGCTTCTCATCCTGAAACTTTCATTATCCTCCTCTCAGTCTCTCGCTCTACTCTCTGCTCCTATTAACCCGACACCTGTAGAATGAATAAAATCATACAACACTTTTGACTGGTTTATCTTGGCATGTTCTAGCATGCTTCAGAATCCCCTTCATCTCCAGGGCTTAACAATGCCCTGCTATCGTTCTGTTACATTTTGTTGATTCGTTCTTCCAAGGAAGCTTGAGTTTCTTCCACTTTTTAGCACTTGGTCACCCTGGTCTGGATTTGAGTATAGGAATATCTCTTCAAGAGGCTGCCTTCGAGTGTTTCGGATCTCCTCCCTGAAGTGGGGTTGCTGCATCTTTCATAATTCTACGCTTACTTCCTTGAGGAATTGCCATACTGTTTTCTTTAGCAGTTGAACTCTTTCACATTGGCGCCAGGAGAGTGAGTGTACAAGGGTTCCAGTTTTTCTGTATCCTCACCAAAAATGAGGTCATGTTTCATTGTGGCTTTAATTTAAATCTCCCAAATGATCCAGTCGCTTTGGAGCACAACTTTTAGAATTAATTTCAGAGCTGATTTCTGAATTGAAGACAATACTTTGCAAAATGGTGTAAGCACAAGACAGTGATGCTTTTCCTTCTTCATTCATTGTCTCTGAAGACAGCACTGGAAAGACTGATTTTAGTTGACACTCTTGGTACTTCCTAAAGCACAGCTTCAACGGAGGGTTGGTGATATAGCTCACTGATAATAAGCTCTTGTCTGGCCTACAGGAGGCTCTGAGCTAAAGCCCAGTAATGAAAAAGAAAATTAACTTCACAAATGACCAGATAGGCTTTTCCTGATAATTATGTAAAGAATAGCTTCAGCTAGTGAGAGATTCTTTCTGTTGTCCTCATCAAACTAGAAATAAGTTCTTAAGGCACTTCAGAATGCTACAGTTTTATGTTGGGCAAGTTTAAAGCATAGGCACCGAGGACATTATTTTAGGGTATGTTGTTTTTGTTTATGCTGCCTTTGTTTAACTCTGTGAAGCTGTGATTCTTTGTCTAAAACACCCGATGGTTTAATGAAGAGCTGAACGGCCAATAGCGAGGCAGAAGCAAGGATAGGCAGGGCTGACAGGCAGAGAGGATAAAAAGAGAAATGAGGAAGTGAACGAGGAGCAAGAGAACAAGGAGAGGAGGACATCAGGGACCAGCCACCCAGCTATACAGCCACCCAGAGTAAGAGTGAAAGTAAGGTATACAGAAGCAAGAAAAGGGAAAAAGCACAGAGGCAAAAGGTAGTTGGTATAATTTAAGAAAAGCTGGCAAGAAACAAGCCAAGGTAGGTCAGGCATTTATAAGAAAGAATAAGCCTCTGTGTATGATTTATTTGGGAGCTGGTGGTGGGCCCCCCAAAAAGCCGAAAGAGTAAAACATCACACAATACATAGGTTTTACCCTTCATCAGAGCTGGTGAGCATATCTCCAGGCATTGTTAATATGTTCTCAGATGGAGAAGGAAGAAAGATGAAAGCCCAAAGATAAATCCTGGATGCCTAACTGAGCTGTTTCTATTCGATGTGACTTTCCCCAGAAGACCTGCTAATGACATCTGTCTATTAGCTAGCTCCATGCCCCGTGACCTCTTCTCTCCTGGTAAATTCTGGAAAACGATTTTACAGCTGGGATGTTTTCTCTCTCTTGACACGATTGGGATTCTGTGGCTAACAAACCAGGGGCTGAGGCAGAGACTCATGGCAAAACTCCTGTCTACCTTCTATTTTTATGTATCTCTTTTGAAGAAACAGTCTGGAAAGAAGGCATGGATTGAGATTCTAAAAGACAAAAAGCAACATCAATAAAAGGATTGTCTGCTACAAGTAAATATCTCCTAACTTAAACTAAGTACCTAATATGAGTTTAATTGATTGGAGAAAGTCAATGCTAATTGTTTAAAGGTCAAGTTGCAGGAGAGAAGGCCTTTATTTCAAACAGCAGTAAACCCCCAAAAGCTAAATACCAACATTTATCGCTGAACCATTATCTCAGCTCAGTTACATTTGCAGCTGGATGTGCTAAAATCATGTCTAAAATCAAGTTATATCAAGTATTACGAGACAGAAACATTTACACCAATTCTGTCATTTTTTAAGCCTCCTGACCCAGCAGTTTATGTGGATAAGACTGAATGACAATGTACCCCATTTCAAAGGCCCAGACTCCATTATTCTTGGCCAGTGAAAGGAATATCATCCTCTCCTTTCAGGCCTAGGATTGAAGGGACAGGACGTGGAGAGAGACGCACGGAGGCAATTTGAGTACCACATCCAAAGGGCATTTACACCTTGCTTGTTATGTTAGTTGGAGATACTGGGATGGGGTAGAGGGATGGAGGGACGGCAAGAAGCCTGATGATGTCAGCTGACTCCATTGGTGAAGTCAGCTGACTCCATTGATCTCTCTGTTGCATTCTGAGACCCAGTGCCCACCTCGTTTTCGCTGTTGGTCTAATGCCATCCGTTTTTAATGAAGTGAAGGGATTTTAGACGCTGAGCTTGAGCTGCAGACCACCATCTGAAAGACCACGTGGTCTGCTCAAAGCTCATGCAGCCTCCCAGTTGCAACTATACTGGAGAAACCTGGAACCCAAGCGCATCCTAAGACTGACCAAAAGCAGCTTACAGGAGGAAAGGGTTTACTTTCATCCTCGCCTCCGGGTGAGGAAAGTCAGGGCGTGGTCTCAAAGAGGAACTTGAAGTAAAAACTGAAGAAGTGTGCTCCCTGATCCTCAGGCTGGCCCACAATTCGCTAGTTTTCTTACACAGTTCAGAATCACCTGCTCTGCAATGGGGCTGCCTTCAGTGGGCCAAACCCTCCTGTAGCAATCAACAACGGAGACAGTTCTGCACAGACATGCTCATAACCTTGTCTGACCCGAGTAATCTCGGAAGTGTGAGTCCGTGTTCTGTCAAGTTGACAGTTTGAACCAACAGCATCATCAAACAATATCCACGATAGGGCTAGACAGGGTGGCTCTGTCTCAATAGTTAAAAAACAGAAGGTCCAATGGTACATTAAAATTGTCCAGAGAATAAATGTTCTGAAATTTTGCTGGCAAATTCAGGGACTGAGGACTTAAGTATTTTAGCACATTTCATTATCATATTAACATAAATGACATTAATGATAACACTGCCAGTGTGCTCACTTTATGGAAACTTAAAAATCCAGCTGTAAAAATAAAAACTACCATAATTGCACAGGTTTAGATGAACCTACTAGTTGAAAATTCATAATACACAATGTTACATTAGATAAAATGATGGTTATTAAATGCCTTGTGCATACGTAGGTTATGGAAGCAATGACATTTGGCAATATGCAATTATAATTGCCATACTTTGTTCTATATCAAATTTCTAGTGGATTATATTGCATATTATTAATTACAGGCATTCACGAGTTTCATAGTTAACTAATAGGTGCTTTCTAACTTTGTCTCTCAATTTCATATCAAACCTTGATATTCATGTAGCAGAGTTTCCTGTTCATAAATTTCCCAAATCGGTGGGAACACTGGTGTGGACTTGGTATTAAATCCTGCTGAGAATTATAAGCCACATCCTTACCTAAAATTTATGTTTGAAGTGACTGTAATTTGAAATGCCAGAATCATTTCTGCCATTGATTTAGGAGCTATCTCCTGCCTACCCATTTCTCTGCTGTTTTGTCTGGATTTATATCTAAGCATTTGGCTTCTGCTTTGTCTCTAATTCGGCCAGGCTTGGAGAGTTGAACAGTCTGACCAGCTGGCGCAGAGTTGAGTCTGCATCAGCATGTTGGTGCCGCAATACCACAATGCTTCTCCATCTTTCTAAACTGCCTCATGCAGGCATTAACCATGCATGGGGACAAAAGAGCTGACAACAATCATCCCAGAGTGGATGAGCAGTGCCCATTGGAAAGGAAAATGTCCAACAGCGAGGTGGTACACTATCATAGTGGCAGAAACCAAATCAATCAATCCCAACTGCAATATAATAAATATGATAAGTAAGAATGGTTGTGGCTTTCTGTTGCTGGCTTATGATGAAGGGTTTAGAGCTGAACACTTTGGGTTCTAAACATAATTAAAGCAAAACTCACTATTGTGGAGATGCTTAGGAAAGACCCGAAGCAGTGGCGCAATCCTGATATGAAGAACAGCTAGATAGTCATTTAAAAATTTAACTTCTCACTGAATAAACTATATACAAAAGTCCTCCCTTCTATTGATATGTCTCAGTGAATTTTTCATACCTCTGATGTCATGTGAAGTTTCCCAAGTTCAGCGAGCATCATGTCACTGCTACCGTTCTTGTCTATGAGCACCTCTCTCTGCATACCTCACCACTAACCCTGGTTCTCACAGAATAAATTTACTACTTCTTGTTTTGAACCATAATTCTGTGCTACTTTTTAAAGTGGCTTAAGGTGGGAGGTATATTACAAGCACACGTGGTATATCATTCTATAAAGAATAAACTGATATCCATAACTCAGGTAAGAAATGATGGAAATGGTTCAGATGAGAGAGTAGGAAGTCAGCAAAGCAGATGTAGAGCTGAAGATGGAGGAACATGCATGCAGGGGATTCAAGATGGCATGACTGGATGAAAGGAGCTCCCTCAGCAGGAGTCTGGAGCTGGATTTAGGGGAATGGTTTGAGTTCAGTGTTGGAGATACTGAGTTTCAGAGGCAGTGTTGCAAGGAGATAGTCAAAATCCAAGGCATTAGGAAGTCAGAGTGACAAATATTTATTGTTGGCCTTTGGGGGAAGGATCCAGAGAGATTGAGGCAGGAGTGACAGTCCACAGGACTGCGGCCAGAGCGAAGTGGAGATCAGAGTTCCAGTCACTGAGCTGGAGGAGCGGATTTGCTT
Organism: Alexandromys fortis; assembly: GCF_014885135.2. Lineage (NCBI taxonomy): Eukaryota > Metazoa > Chordata > Mammalia > Rodentia > Cricetidae > Alexandromys > Alexandromys fortis. Next base: position 4,469,272 of record NW_026067950.1, on the reverse strand, counting down.
CACATACCTTGAGTTTTGGGAGTTTTTGAGGTCTCTACGGTGGTTGCTGGATAGTTGGATATGTAGCTCAGGGGTAAAGCCATGGGTCACTCTTTGAAGGTAAATGGCATATTAAAAGCACCTAGGAAAGTCTGAGGTGTGCCACAGAATCCATGCTATTCCCTGTGAATAGGATTAAATAGGCCCTGAGAGTGATATCCAACTAGCCAGTGATTAATTCCTGGAAGAGAAACATCACTTGTGGTTTTGTGGAGGTTAAGGAAGACATCAGCATTTTGTCATGGTGACAATGGCATCATGCCAGACTCAGAAGCCATCTCAGCCAGTTCTCTATTAGCAATTATTCATCCAAATCTTAAATGTGAGGCAATTCCTTCCAATGAGAAAGGAATCTTAAATTTAGTCTTTAAAAGTAGTTACTCTCAACCGTGGCACTAGAAAAACATCTATTCACCTCGGACAAAGAGGCCACTGACTGACCAAGAAAATACACTGTCCAACTTCAGCTTGGTAATTGATCAGAACTGAGGTGTTGACCCAAGGCAATGTAGAGGAGTAATACCTGAAGGTGAATGTTAGAAAGAAATCACTGATAGGTCTGACCATCCAATACAAAGATTCACCAGACCCGGGGCTAAGTGTTGCCTGAGTTTTCTGACCTGCTTGGTTGTCCCAGTTAAGTAACAAAGAAATCACACAGATGTCTACATTAATTATAAACTTATTGGCCCATTATCTCAGGCTTCTTATTTAACTCTTATAACTTACATTAGCCCACTATTCTTATCTGTGTTAGCCACATGGCTCAGTATCTTTATAAGCAGCATAGTCACATCTTGCTTCTTCTGTGTCTGGACAGAACAGAAGAGGGAGCTTCCCTCTTCCCAGAATTCTCCTGTTCTCATTGACCCACCTCTACTTCCTGTCTGGTTGTCCCGCCTATACTTCCTGCTTGGCTACTGGCCAATTGGCATTTATTTAAAACATAATTGACAAAATATAGACAATTGTCCCACACCAGGATACCTGAGGCAAATGCTCACCATTCGAGATCTAGATAAACAGAAAAAACTATACATAATTATGTAAAATATTAAATATAATAGCAGAGACATAAGAAATGTTTAATAGGAGAAGGTACTCTACATTCCCAGTGAAAAACGCTTCATAGATAATAATGATATTAAGGGGAGTTTCGGGGTGAGTTGTAAATCGACCAGCAGGGAAAAATCACTTTGAAATTCAGCCACAAGTACATGATGAAGCCACTTTGTGCAAACACGGTGGGAAACAGTGATTTTTAAACAGAACTGAAGGATCCCCTCCCACAGGTTGCTTATTAATTATAAAGGGATGATTGTATTTTTATGGCAGGAATATCGTTAGACACTGCCTTGACCGACTGATCAAACAGCATCACAAAGAACAAGATAACAGGATGTTATGTGCAATTGGATGTTTACACCTGAGGTGTCTTCACTAACCCCGAGTCTCTTGTGGCTCACCTTGTAGTTCACATGAACTATAGAAAAAGAACTCATTAAGAAACATGTGAGAAGCACTTATTTCCTTTCTCTTTTAAATATGGGGGCAGCATTGTACAACAAAGCAGGCAGGGGCTTGTGTAGGTTAACAGCTTGAGGAGAAAAACAGTGGAGCTGCCCAAGATGAAAAGATTTTCAGTAGGCTAAAGAGACAGGCCAGTGGTTAAAAGAACACAGTGCTCTTACAGAGGACCTATAATTCCAGCTTTAGGGGATCCGAGCCCTCTCTGGCTTCATTGAACATCTGCACACACTTGCACACACAAAGGTATGGAAAGAAGCTATTTCTAAAAGATATTCAAGAATCATTACAGCAACATTAATTTTTTGAACATTGAATGGATTTTAATTTTTTTCCCTAAAAAAGTGATTAAAGACACTTGAGGTTAAACTGGGTGAAAATTTGAATTGAACTGGGTGTTTGATTGTAGAATTGATTACAATATGATGTCATAGATTACATAGGAGATAAATAAAATTTTATAAAGCAACACTTTCAAATGATTCAATAAAAAGCATGCATTTATCAGCATGTTAAAATGGTTGAAATTCCAAAGCCTGCTCACTAGGTAGGGATCCATGCCTGGTACTGTGAGCCTAGCTAAGTGCTTGTGGCTGGAGAGATGTCAGACCAAGGATCCAAACCTACCGCTGTCCTTGTTCTAATCCCACGAATTTCCTAACTGTATTCTAGCTACTCACAACTGCAGATGTGTGGTCGTTACCTGTTCCCTAAGAACCTTCTTTCCATAGCAGAGAAAGGCTAATTTAGAGATGGACAACTGGTCAGAAACGCAGGAAACGAGTGAATGTAGGATCCTCAGACACACATGGCACACTGCAATTCCTAGAGTGAAGTTCAGGGACCATCCTGGAAGAGGGGGCAGAAAGATGGTTGGGAGTCAGAAGACCAGGATGCCTGATGTTGGTTAATGTCTTGTAAGGGATGTTGCACGGGGGCATGAAATCTCAACATGGTTGACTAAACAAGACCTATACGAAGGCAACATCCTTTGACATGTCAATATGAATGGAGAAATTACACATGCTACCACTCCTAAAGCGCCAAGGCAATGTCTGCTAAGAGGTAGAATCTGTTTTCTCTGTGATAAGCCCCACAGTTATCCAATCCCAAGTGGCCAACCATAAATACACCTACATAAAAGAAACACCAAATAAACTCAGTAGGTGTGTGTGTTTATGGGGTTCAGGGACATGGAATAAGTTGAAGAAGGAGGGATGGAAAGAATTTAAACATATTTTCATATATTAATTTCTCAAGAATTAAAAATAGTTGAAACTAAATGTTTCCTAGGAATTCACTATTTTTTCACTATTAAAATGTTTCACAATAAAAACGTAGAAATATAAGCTTGGAGGGAGCTTAGATAATATTTAATCTTAAAACAATTTGGGTCGCATTTCTGTTTAAAAATGTTGACACAAGCCGGGCGGTGGTGGCACACGCCTTTAATCCCAGCACTCGGGAGGCAGAGGCAGGCGGATCTCTGTGAGTTCGAGACCAGCCTGGTCTACAAGAGCTAGTTCCAGGACAGGCTCCAAAACCACAGAGAAACCCTGTCTCGAAAAACAAAAAACAACAAAAAAAATGTTGACACAAGAAATGTAGCTCCTATCCATACCGGCTGCTTCCCAGATTATATTTGCGCAATTTGATTTTCTTGCCCAGGCACACTCAGTTCTTATGAGTGCATTGCAGGGATAATGCAGGCTGTGGGAGAAGTTCCCTTGTTTCTGTCCCTAAACCCCTGAATGCAGACCTTGCTCCTCTCAGCTCTGAATCGCCAGGGCCTGAAATGCTAGAGATGTTGTGAATGAATGGGTCCATATAAAAGGAACAACGGCGACCCTTACCTTATCAAGGATTCGCTTTCATTTGTGTTAATCAAATAACGCCACTCTCAGCCCTAGTGATGACATCAAGCTTTCTGTGTAGGTGGGCCAGAGGGACGAGGATGGTTGGGAGAATTAGGAGACTATAGTTCTCTCTCTCTCTCTCTCTCTCTCTCTCTCTCTCTCTCTCTCTCTCTCTCTCTCCCTCTCTCTCTCCCCTCTCTCTCTCCCCTCTCTCTCCTCCTTTCTTTTTTTTTTTTGCTAGAGACAAGTGCTTGCTGTGCCTCCTTGACTGACCTGTAATTTGTTTTATAATCCAGCCTGGCCTCAGACTCACAGAGATCCTCCTGCCTCTGTCCCTAAGCGCTGTATTAAAGGGTCTTTCACTATACCAAGCTTGAGAAACATTTTCGGAATAAATATATGTAGATTGTAGTTCACAGAAATATTGTCCATACCTAGACACATTGTCCCAGTCCTGGGTCACTTTAGATTTAGGCACAATAGGAAGACATCGCCACTGTGGCTGCGAGGATTCCTACTAAAACCTTTACCAAATTCAGGGACAAACAGCCAGCCAAACAACTAGCTAACTTAAGCCAAATTAAAAAAAAAAAATCACAAAAGTTTGCTTTTAAGGGCCACAGTCAAGTCAGAGGGAAAAAGTTGGTAACCAAACTATCACTGTAAATGTTTACACAAAGAATCCCACTTAGCGCCTTTCCTAAGATCCCACCAAATGAAGTGTCAGGGCACCGACACAGAGCCGCTGGCACCAGAGGAAAGATACAGGGACCAGGGTTCTCCTGAGAAATAGACCAGCAATATGTGCACAAGAGATTGAATTTGTCATGAAAATTGGCATACAGTTATGGAGGCCGAGGAGGGTCATGATCTGTTCACATGTTAGTCAGAGAACCAGGAAGAGTGTTTCTGCATCAGATGGCAGGAAAAGGCTGTAAATCTCAGAGTCTGAAGGGCTGAGGTCCAAGAGAGAGCCAGTGTCCAAAGGCAGTCAAATCTGGGTGCCCCAGGTTAGGAAAAGAAAATCAATTATCCCTTGCAGGTGGGATAGTTAGCTTCTCTCATAGCATGTGGCAGTGTGTTTTCCTTTCTCTTCAAGGATCAGTTTTAACTTTTGTGAGCATCTGCATGTTTGTTATGTATACCACATGCATGCCTGGTGGCCATGGAAGCTAGAAGAGGGTCTCTCACAAACCTACAAACCGTCATGAGCTGCCATGTGGATGCTGGGAACTGAACTCGGGGCTCTGTAACAGCAGCAAAGGCTCTGAAGACTTGAATCATTCCCCAGCCCTGGACCACGCGTTTTCTTCCCTCAGTCTGCACCAAAGGACAATCTTCTCAAGAAACACACTCAAGGGCCGGGCGGTGCTGGCGCCTGCCTTTAATCCCAGCACTCGGGAGGCAGAGGCAGGCGGATCTCTGTGAGTTCGAGACCAGCCTGGTCTCCAAAACCGCAGAGAAACCCTGTCTCGAAAAACCAAAAAAAAAAAAAAAAAAGAAAGAAAGAAAGAAAGAAAGAAAGAAAGAAAGAAAGAAACACCCTCAAGGACACCAGAAATACTGTCCCAGCTACCTGGGCATCCTGAAATCAGAAAAGTTGATACATAAAATTAACCATCACCCCGATCATGGAGCACACGAATTCAAAGGTAAGCTAGAGCCCTAAACACGCTATCTCAATGCTTGCCGTGTGTAGCTGAGGCCACTGTCGGTGCTGCTGTTTGTTACTCTGAAAAGGTGATTTTAAGACCGTCTAAGAGCTCACTTCCCTGTTTCTATTTATTCCACATGCTACTCTGCAACGTTCAAACGATCACCATCAAGCAAGCGTTCTTCCTCCATAAACACTCACTTGCAGCCTTGTGTTCTTACTGTAGGTGAGTTCTTTTCTGAACTTTCTGTAGGTGGCTCTCTTATGCCACAGATAAATGGAGCCGACACCAGACTCAAGCAAAAGCAGGCAGTAACATCCCTCTGTGCTACGATTCAGTCTGCACACCCTCTGCAATTTGTGGGTGCAGAATGTTCAGAGAGCTTAGGAAGGACATATTGACTAAATTTTAATATTATATTCAGCTTAAACTAAATTAGGATTGAGCCTTACACTTCTATTAAAAACAAATTCTCATGCATTTCAAACGCTCTAAAACAAAAACCCCCTGTTCACTTGTAGCTAAAACTGAACATTACGAGGCAATCAGTATTTGATTTATGCTTTGAGAAATACAATGAATCACTCCCTGATTATAGCATCCCAAATTGCTAGGCTAAAGAGTCCTTCATGAGTTAAACACTTTCTCCTCAAAAATATTGAGTCTGTATAACAACATATCATTTTCATGATTTTAAATAGAGTATTTAAGTTACAGGCATTTAATCACCGAGTCCACGAGACCATTCACAATGATCACAACTGTGACAAATACCTAAAAATTACTTTCAGTAGTGCAAATGAACATCTGATATCCTTTGCATTAAGGCGAGCATGTAAAATTCTCAACTGAGGTGATTTATAAGTAGACATAATTATAAGACATCAAAGAACCAGCTTTAAAATCGACACAAAATATAAAAGGCACACATGAATGGATATGTATATAGAAACTGTAGCTGTAAAATAGCACACATAATTAAAATGGATTTATTGCTTTAGGCTTTGATTTTTTTCTTCCTTTTATTAAATCATTATGGGGTTCCCTTGTGCTCAATTATAATGAGACACATACACATTAAAATGTTCTCGTATATATGCATATATATACACTCTACATATAGTCTTTAAAGCTTAACTAATAGAATAATATATATGCAAATTTAAATGTGTATAATTCAGGTAATTAAAAATTATGATTCCCTAAGCAACATTAACATACAGACATACTTTAAAAGATGAAAAGAAGCCTGACATGTTACTGGGAAACCTCATAATAGTGCCGCCATAGTTGCGTTTCTATTGCTTTGACAAAATGCCCCGGCAATGAACAACTTTGGGGAAAAGGGTTGATTTTAGCTCCTAATTGCTGGTTACAGTCCACCAGTATGAGGAAGTCGAGGCAGGAACTTGAAACAGATAGTCCTGTCACGTTCATAGTCAAGAGAAAAGAGAAACAAATGCATGATTGCTGCTCAGCTCATTGTTTTTCTGTTCATAGTTGAGGGCCCAGTCAAGGAGACAATCCTGTCCGCATTCAGGGTGAGCCTTCCGACCTCAGTAGTCCAGTTAGAACCCCTCACAGACCTGCCTGCGGTCCACCCTGATCCACACAATCCCTTACAGCACCTCTTCCCCCAGATGATTTCAGATGGAGCCAAGTCGGCAAACCTAAACATCGGAAGTATTCCACAGGCTCTTTTCTATGCGGTAGCAACTACTACGTAAGCCAGTTATCAGTGTTGTTGCGAGACACCCTTCCAGGTAACTCTCTAGGACAAGAAACATGGCGTTCCCACTGAAGGACATTGTGAACTGTATTTGAAAGTCGAGCCTTTCCAGGTGTTGCCAAGTGCAGATGAGGTTGCCGGTTTCGGCCCTTAGCTACTATGTAACACAAATGGTGTCTTTATAAGCAGGCAAAGGATCATCATCTGAAGACAGAGACTACAAGGAAAGGCATAGATGGAGACGCTACGGCGAGGATCAACCATCAAGTAGCTAGAAACACAGAAGGATTCTCACTACAGGCTTCCCAGGGGGCGAGGCACTACTGACATCATTTCTGACGTCTGTTCATCAGAACCATGGATCATTTCTGTAGATTTAACAGAAAACAAACAAACGTGGAACTTTGCTAAAGCCTCCCTTGGAAATAAAACAGGGTGTCTGTGTGTCTACTGTGCCAGGTTCCCCGTTCTTTATGAGGACCGATTATGAGACGTGTAGATCCCCACACAGCTAAGCTTCACACTCTCGCTATTTCCCCAGAGCACGAAACAAACCAACTCTGGGCTCCTTGCAGTCCAAGCATGAGGACCGGAGCCAGTCACAGACTAGTATCCCGGAACCAGCAGTGGGGCCGTTCCAATGTGCGTTGCTGAGAAAGGAGGGGCGTGTGTGGCCGCTAGCTGTGATGTAGGGTTTGAGGCAGTGAAATTCCTTCTGTGTCTGGATACATCCGCTGCCTTCTGTGCAGCAGCCATAATCTGCTGTCTTCAGATAACTGCACAATATCCCAAAGCAAGTGCTGGAGAGCTTTTTTAACCTCCGAAGATGAGTTTAAAAAAAATCTATAGGACTGAAAGTTCAGTTGAATTCCTGATTAACCCATCCCTCCACGTGAAAAGTCCAGCTGTAGTTACCAGTTTCGAATTCTGTTAGCCATCTCCTAGGAGCAGAAGGGGTCAAGAGACTTACTCAAGGTCAGACTAATTTTACATTACGTACGTTCTACCACAATTAAAAGTAATTAAAAATTAATAAAAACATTCAGTTTACTGTGAATTATGCAAATTAGTTATTTGAAATGCAAATCGATAGGATAAACAGGATTACGTGTGAATATCTAAGGCTGAAGATCAAGCAATTTCTCTGCTAATGGCCTTGTATTCTACCCCTAATAGTATATGTCGAGACAAGAAGGATTTATTTCTAAACACGTTTATTTTAGTATTGTGCTGAGTGGCCTACTAGCAAATGAGACAAAAGCTTAAGATAATCCAATTTTTATGATCCTTACAGAATAGTTCAAACACTGAGACTATGTCTCATTGTATTTAATAACCTTGGAAGTGCTCATTGTATCTATGAGAAAAAAAATAAAATTAAAAGGCTTTTAAAAGGGCAACGCTGAAGGCTTTGCTTTTTTAAAAGAAGATACTGCTCGAAAGAATGCATGGATTGTGCATCATCGTATGTGGCTCAGATTTGTCAATCTGGCTCAATAGAATCTTCATCTAGCTTATATGCCTTTTGACGCAGCCCTGTTACATCAATCAAGGGTCCAGTAAAAAGGTTTAAGGGCTGGAGAGATGGGTCAACACCCTCTTTTGACCTCCCTGGGTACCAGGCACACACGTGATGATACTCATGCAAATGAAACACTTTTACACATAAAACAAATAAAAAAAGAAACTTCCAGTATCGCCACAGCCCCCGATGATGCTGATTAAACAGAATTGAATCTCAAAGCTAAGTTTGCATCCTGAACACGGAGAAGGAGCAGTAGACAGTCTCGTGGTCTGATTTCCGTACAATAAAGGCGGTAACTACATCCCACAGCTCTCCTCTGTTCCCACACCAAATAGACCGACACGGAAGCCGAAAAGCAGAGACACAAGATGCTCCTGTGTCTTTGAACATCTTCCAACATTATGCAAACCAGTCCCTGGAGTCTCACTTTTCACCAAGAAAAAAAGAAAAGACGTGGAACATGCCAGCAGGTGAGGCAGCGCATCAAAGGGGCACAGGGCCTCGTAGAAGTCAAGTCTCCTGACTTCTGCACTGTCCGTCATTTGACGTGGGGAGGATGGCCTTCCTCTTGCAGGAGCAGAGGTGTTGATATTTCATGTAAGATCACTCGTCATCTCAAGGCAGAGCCTACTTCCGAGGACTAGTGCCCAACCACATAGGCTACTGGAGCTCAGCTATCTTCATTCTGTTGCCCAAAGTCTTAAAAAGGAAATCAACACACCATTGTCCCTTTGTGTTTTTCATAATCTTATGCCCTCAGAGATACCATGTGTATGTCCAGATAGTACATGACCCAGAATGTTCATGGATGGATCCATCAAGATTCCATTATTTTTTTTTCAGATCTTGGGACAATCAACTAAAACCACTTTTCTTAGGTCAGGGAATGTAAACACACACTCTCTCCCTCCTTCTCCTCCCCTAAAAGAAATCTGTTTGTTCATTGGTGACTCCCAAATTCCAATGTATCTTTGCTATTCTTAATAAGTCAATTAATGCCAGTGAATGGTTTTCAGGAAAGGCAGCTGTGGAGAGAGGTTTATAAACAGCGTTGAGATGCACGCAGCGATATAGTTCCTTCACAGCCATTGTGCCCGGAAGTGTACGCAATAAGATATTCTTCCTAACAAAACAAAGCAAGACCAGAAGCGACATGGAAGAGCAACAGCAATAAGGCTCCTATGGAAGCCATCTAGACTGTTATTATAGAAAACTCTTGGATATAGAAATTACTTATTTCCAAATAGTTGTGTTGATTGGTCAGTAAGTGAATTTAGGGAGTTAAAAAGAATCGACTGTGGTCCAATCCACACATATAACGCAAGTTTGCTCTTCTAATTTTACTATTTCTGGTTCCTCTTTTGCTTATTAGTAAAAAACCAATTTCTTGGCAATGGAGGAGATGATGCTAACAAAATGTACTGTAATTGTTTAGGAGTGATTTTCTCCAGAGACCCAGATGCTTAAGTAGTTGAGTTTCCTATTCCCTTCTGCCCCCTGGGCTTTACATTAGTTCTGCACTGACTTCTCTTGTCTCGTGAGTTTGCGAGAGTAAATGATTAGGGTGGAGAGGCTCCAGGGGATGGTTCCTGGCAGCGGCAGGTTGTGCTTAACCATTTCTACTTGCATGCACCTGATGCCGTTGGTTATTAGCAGACTTTGTAGCAATCAATGACTACAATATCTCTTTGCTTAATAAGTATGTTCAAAGGGGAGAAAAGATGCAATAACATTTATCTGCAGGTGCATCCTGTGCTCTCAATCCAAGAGACGGAAGTAGTAGGGTTGTTGACAGCTGTTTTACTCACTCTCTGTTTGCACTGTGCAGGTTGAGGCATGAATATTCAAAACATAGTCTGCTTGACTACTGTACCCAAGGGAAACATCAACAAGAAGGGATGCATGTGGCAGAAATTAATGGGCAGCAGAGGCTATTTGAAATGGAGTGGAAGGATTATGGCATAACAGAATGGAGAGGAGCTGGAGATATGGCTTTGCTGCTCTTGCACAGAAGCCATGTTCAATCCCCAGCACTTACACTAAAAGTGCCCAACAACTTCAGTTCCAGGCTATCTGGTGCCCTCTTCTGGCTTCCTTGGGTATCTGCACTCACAAGATGCACATATGGTGCATAGGCACATAAAAAAAAAAACCCACAAACCTAGTGAAATAGTAGAGGAGACTAGTGGAAAATCTAAACAATGAAATCCGATATCAGCAGAAAAGAACAGCACAAGTGATTTTGGCTCATCGCTTTGAGGGCCCTGATTCCTGAATTCTTCACATTGTCTTGTTGTTCCAATTAGTTTGGCTGGGATTGAAATGCAGTTTAAAGACTAGTTTAGGTAAAAATGTGCACATAACACTTTGTTTGTTTTGTAGAGCATATCATTCCCTTTGTTTTCATTCTTTCTTTTTGTCTTTCCTCTCTACTTGCTCCTCTTCTATTCCTCCTTGTATTCCTCCCCCTCCTCATCCATATTTAATTATTTTGGTTGAATATACTAGCATTCCTTTGCAGCTCAGTAGAGAGAAAAACTGAAAACTAGAGAGCCAGGTGGGTCTTGATGGTACAGGAAGGAAATGTTTGGACAGAAACATCTGGTAGAGAGGTAAGAGGGTAGAGAAGCAGAGACCTGCAGTACAGAGGACGCAGTAGGTCCAGGGTAGATGAGTGTTGAGAATGTCTGGAGCTAACTGATATTCAGGACTTCTGGAGAAAGGGGACAGCGATAATCATAAACACTTCCAAGAAATATCGGTAGAGAATGCAGGACGTTATTGTCTTGTCTGTAATTCCAAACAAACTATTGAACAGCAGGACAGTGTGTGTATGGATGCGTGTATGTGTGTGTGTGTCTGTAATTTATTTATTATATCCACACCTGTGGCTGGGTCCTATCTGAAACAGAAGACAAGCAGTATGAGAATTACTTTATGATGGTCATCCCTTTACAGCCCCCTAAATTATGTATTCTACCCATGAGATGATGCACCAGTTCTGGAACCTGTTAGGTCCTCATAGCTCTGCACCTATGCACCCCTGCTTCAACAGCTCTGGCTGCTTCCATTGCCCTTGATGGATAGGATCTGCTTAACTTCCCAGAGCCTGAATGCTTCCTTCCTCTTCGAGCCTTCTCTGACTTTCTGGGTTGAAGTTCTTCTCTTTCTAATTTCTATGTCTGCACTTGGCCATTCTCCCAAGTCCCCCACTGCCTTGTTTTACAGCCCAGGAGTGAACAGATGTTCTGGGAACTTTCCCTGAGAAGACACATTAATAAGTCACACGCTTACCCAATTGGGGCATTGACATAAACAAAGGAACAAGTGGAGGTTGCAGTTACCTACAGGAGCTCGGACAACTTGTGGACAGCTATACCACTATATCCCTCCCCAGCAAATGCTAATTGCTCATATTTTCTTGGGGATAGGCAGGCCTCATAGGCTCTATCCCATTCTCTAATGGAGTATTAATGGGCCCAACCTTGTACCCGTCTCATGTGGGTAATCACAGAGAATTTAAGAAGGAAAATGATAGGCCTTGCCTGGAAGTCAGCTTTCTACACAGGAAGTGTGTGGGCTGTTTCTATCCTATCCACTGTGCCCCACCTAGAGCTGAGTCAAGATCTGCGTTACGTTTAGAGGATGTTTACTCAATATCCGCGGAACAATGCTTGTTTCAGCCATCAAGTGTAGCATCTTTTTTCTGTTTTTTTTTTTTCTTGTATTTTCTCTTATAACCTATGGTCTTATTTAAAAGCTCCTTTGTAGGTAAATTCCTTCTTATAGTATTACATTGGAAACTAAAGTTGGTAAGAGCACATTTCAACAGCTGTGTGGGAAACCCTGCGCATAGCCGGGGAGTAAAGTTCTTCACTTCAGTATTCTAGGCTCCCAGACATGGGGGGGGGGTGTATTCACAAATTCAGACTGTGTGGGGATGAAAAACAGAAAAAGTGATGATACAGTCTAAAGAGTTTAAAAAATATCCACAGGAAAGGGTAAATGTTGCCATTTTTCTCAAAGAACTGCCCAATGCTAATTATTTAAGAACTAAGAAAAGTATATAACCCGATTTGGTAATTAGAAGAGCTAACAGCCCTCCATCTCAGAAAGAATGGTGCTGCATGTTGTACTTTATTTTAGCTTTTTTATTGTCTCTGTGTCCTCTGTGAGGAAAAAAACAAATAAACTCAGAGTTGAGGCACTGTTGGAAAGACATAATAAGACTTCGAAGAAAACAAATGAACAGTATCTACAAATGCCCACATGGTTTAGTCTAAGGAAACACACGGGTTGGTGAAGGGCAGAGTGCAGGGAAGCATTTAGAAGTGCTTTGGCTGAGTCTGCTCATACAAACCTAAAAGGAAGATTAAAGAAGGTGATGTACTGTTGAAAGACACATGTGTAGTTTTAAAAACTACAAAGAAAGCAGACAAAACTAAAAGCTGGACTAACAATAGCTCAGTGGTGTAGCACTTGCTCAGCCTGTGTGAAGCCCTACGATTACGGCCTGTACTACAGGAGAAAGGATAGGGAGAAGGAAAGAAAGAAAATGAATCTGGCTGTGTAGCTTAGGTCAAGGCCTTGGGCCAATTCCCCAGCACTGCAAAGCAAGTGAGCGATCCGAAAGACAGAAAACGTAAACACTAAAGCAATCTCTGAAGAGCGCACTCGGCACAGGTGATATTCTGTTCCTTAAGCTGGGCGCCCGATTTTAGAAACTGCACTTGTGTGTTACAAACATTTCTTTGTGTAGATGAAATGATTAGGACCAAAAACAAACATATAGCACGACTTTGTAGCCTCCTTGTGAAATAGGCTTATGGAAATCTGAGTGGCAGCGCATCCAGGATCATGCAAAACCGGCAGATAAACACCATCCCGGAGTATCGTTTTTAATGTAAACAGTGTGGGCAAAATATATCTTAAAGCCTGTGGAAATATTGTCCAAGTATTTTGTGGAATAAGATAAAGCATTAGCAAGAAGTTTTTAAGATAAAATACAAATGGTGGCAAGGAAAGTGCTCTTTTTGCAGGGAGCTACATTCAGCTTGACCCCATGGGGGTGCTCATTCATTGTCCTTTACGAGGAATATGTAGTTCAGGGAAAGAATTTGGCATGGATCTAGGAGCAGAGGAAGAGGCTCAGAACAGGCCCTCGTGGAGAGCAGGCTCAGACCTCGTCTCTGAACACAGCACAAAAACACTAACGACACAACACTATGGTGTGGCGATACCTAACATGTTTCCTCTGTGCCATTTGAGAAAATAGGGGTTCTTACGGGAATAATTCTCGTTCTTAGTGCCGGAGACAGGGAGACCTGGCAGCGTTGACAGACAGGCAATGCAGGCATTGGTGGAAGGAATAATGAATGGGGATGGAGCCGCGAGACTCTCTGGTAGGCATAAAGGCAGTGATTGCAGAACTAAAACCATTATGGAATTGTACAAATAACCAAGCCTTCAACAAAGTGCTGGCTGAAGGAGGGACATGGAGAAACAAGAATGAGACATTTAAAAATCAGGTGGTATTCAGTCGAACAAGAGGCCGCTGGTGTGTGTCAGCCACAGGCTCCAACTGCGGGTGCCCACAGTGAAGGGTGTATATCACCTGTAGCTCCTAAATGGGATGTAGAAATCAGGGAAGGGGACACAGAGAAATAGAAATACATTTACAATCCTGAGAGTCACAACTGTTTCTTCACATTGAAAGCTAAAGCTACAAAACATAGTGCTGTTATCCATGATGAACGAAGTTCATCAGTGACCCTTTAAGGAGTCAGATTGGCTATCAACATCTGTGCGCAGGTGCTTGGACCTTTTTAAAAGAAGAGGTAGCCAGCAGTGGGATGAGAAGGAGACAGCTGGAATGGTTTAGAAAGTGATCCTGAACTCTGTCCTGACAGTGAAATCCCACAGAGTGCCTAAAGCATTGTTGTCTGTGTCGCAGACTCTGACGTAATAAGCCTGGGGTGTGGCACAGAGGCCAGCAGTTGTCTTAACTCTGAAGGGCAACATTTACCAAAGGCGGGAGCTTTTCAGGTTTAGAGAAAGCAACACCCAAAGACTGTGCACAATCCCCTCCAGTTTCTTCCTTGTATGCCTGTCTGGAACAAACCTTGAAGTGTCAATCAAATCCAAGCCTACCTAAATCATATGACCTATGTACCACACTTGCTATTATCCTATTACATAATAGAATGATGATTCTATTATGCTTTTATTCTTAGCACAATCCATGGGTACATTTTAAATTTTCTTTTTAAATAAAACCAATAGCCATTACACACTAACTCTTGGCCTCAATCCAATTTACATACTTTATGTTGTTGGACATTTGTTTACTCAAGGAACTTCTGTCTCTGTCCTTCTTAAAATGTACGAGCACGAACAAGGCAGAGTCCAAATAAGATTTGTGCCTTTGGACCTTAGGGAGAAGAAGTGGGGAGGAGGGCTTGGGCAGAGAGAGGAGTAAACAAACCAGAAATCATACACTGATTTATGATCAGATCAGTAGCGCTCTGACTTGATGCCAAGTCACCGCCATGAGCAGACGAGGGAAACCAGCTCTAGACAAGGGTTCTCAGTGGAAATGAGGGCACTGGACTATTTGATGCAAACTCTTCTAGTCAGAGGTTTTGACTGATGCATGTCAACAACGAGTCATTCATTCAGGGCATTGTGTATAAGAGAAACAGATACCAGCACCTCTCTGTAGAAGCCAGCTAAGGCGGAACCACCAGGAATGCTCTCAGACAAAGAACAATTTACTTTTTGCTTCCTTAAGAAGGATTGCCTTGAGCAGAGGAAATTAGGAAGGTCATCCAGTTGGATTTGAAGGTGACAAGTTATTGGGGGAAGACCTCAGATAAGCAGGTGTTTGGATTTGCATCCCCTGAGTAACTGGACGTCTTCATGGATATAGAATCGAATTGGAGGTTCAAGAAGAATGGGGGACAGAAGAATCGTTCACTTACTTTATAGACTCGTGGTGCCTTTGTTTTGATATCTGCTTGTATTGTGATCATGTTTTTGAAGTGGCCTTGTCTCTGTCTTTTTGTAGTTGTGGAGAGTCCCCAAAAGATGTTAGTATAGTAGAAAATTGTTTATATTCAACGGGAAAGTACTGTGGCCTAACTGGCAGCGACGAGACCAGCTACCAGTTGACAGTTGTTAGGGCTGTTTTTCTTTTTCCCTCCGACAAGTTGGAGTCAAGGCAGAGATGACAAAAGGGTCATGGGAAGATTAGGGATGAAGGATGGGATGGAGGTTGGGAAACATGATCAGAAAGAAACTAATTTAAGCCAGCCTAATATGTCTGCTGCTCGCCTTCGGCGCAGGAAGGCCCATCAATCAGGGACACCCGCTCTCCTGGACGTGTATCTCTTTTCTTCTTCTTCTTCTCTGCTCCTCCAGGGCTCCCCTTCCTTTTCCTCCCCTCCCCTCCTTCTTTCTTTTCTTTCATCATTTCATTTGCTAATTCAAGTGAACCATCAGTTATCCAACTCACGTCTAATTGCACACATAGCGTTAAGCTAGTAGATACCTTTCTATTGTAATAGAACAAATGACCATCAAAGTAATGGATTTTTAAAAGCTACTTACTACTTCACAGTCCTATAGGGGGATAAGTTTGTGGGTTTTCTACTTAGGGTCTCTCAAAGCTAAAAATCAAAGATTCAGTTTGATTGATTTCCCGTGTGAAGGTGCTGAGAAAGTTGCTTCCAAATCAATTCAGATTTAGGCAAAAGTTTCTTGAAGTGGATGATTGAACCCCATTTTCTTCCAGGTTTCCGGTGAGGGATGACTCCCAGCTCTTAATTGCTGCAGCTCCTTGCCTTGTGGCTCCTGCTGTAGGCAGTTTCCATTTTCTTTTTCAAGCTCAGCAGAAACCTGTCTCTCAAACTTCTTCTTATGAAACCATCTGGGGGACAAATTCTGCTTTTAAAGAACCATTTGACTATGGTCCAATCATACACAGCATTCTGAACTATATCGCACCAATCATAAAGTTTGTGCACATCCCATAGGATGGGATAAGAGAAAGGCAGTGGTCGCTGGACATCATCCTGGAACTATACCCTTTCAGTTGGATGAATACACATATAAATGGTCAAGAAAACTTGATACTTAGAATCCACAAGGTCAAGAGAGAGCCAAATGCCCCCTGACGTCCTCCTGTGTTCTGAGGCACACTCAAGCCCAGATATAGACACACAGAAACAATTGCAATGTCACTCCATAAAGAAGACACAGTTTCCCATAAGAGTCAGTCACATGAAGATAATTTAAATAAATGCTATGGTGACAGAGCCATACAGCTCTAGTAACGTGCACCATTGGAGAAGACAATGAACTTGGTGAGGGATAGAGACCCAGATCTCTTACAGAAGAGATGTTTTAACTGAGCGTGACAGAGAAGACTGGGTTATCCCCTGCAGGATACAGCTTTCCTGATAGAAGGCTTCTAAACATGGAAACTGCATGTGTGTCTATGTGTGTGTATGTGTTTGTGGGTACACATGCGTGCACACCTATATTGCCAGGTGGGATCTCTGGGCGAGCTGGTGATGGGGTCCAGGCAGATAGCCTCAACTCAGCTCTAGGGCAAAAAGGTAGAGCAGGATCTGGTGAGGACTAGGGCAGGGTACTCATACGGATTCTACCATTGTTGTCTTTCCTTTCTCCTCTGCGGGTGGTTGGCTTGGTTTGGGAAGGTGTCCTCACTACCGTCTTGTGTACATATAAACACGTGTCCTCTCTACCATCCTGTGTACACATAAACACGTGTCCTCTCTACCATCCTGTGTGCACATGTAAGCACGTGTCCTCTCTACCTTCCTATGTACACATAAACACGTGTCCTCTCTACCGTCCTGTGTACATATAAACACGTGTCCTCTCTACCGTCCTATGTACACATTAAACACGTGTCCTCTCTACCGTCCTATGTACACATAAACATGTGTCCTCTCTACCATCTTGTGTACACATGAGCACGTGTCCTCTCTACCATCCTGTGTGCACATGTAAGCACGTGTCCTCTCTACCATCCTGTGTACACATAAACACGTGTCCTCTCTACCTTCCTATGTACACATAAACACGTGTCCTCTCTACCGTCCTGTGTACATATAAACACGTGTCCTCTCTACCGTCCTATGTACACATTAAACACGTGTCCTCTCTACCGTCCTATGTACACATAAACATGTGTCCTCTCTACCATCCTGTGTACACATGAGCACGTGTCCTCTCTACTGTCCTGTGCACATGTAAGCACATGCCCTCTCTACCGTCCTGTGTACACACAAGCACGTGCCCTCTCTTGATGTGGGAGTGATTTCTTATTAATAAAGAAACTGCCTAGGCCCCTTGATAAGGCCCACCCTTAGGTGGGTGGAGAAAACAGAGGAGAATTCTGGGAGAAGGAGGCTTGGTGGAGGAGTCGCCATGGTTCTCCCGCTCCAGACAGACGCAGGTTAAGGTCCTCTCTGGTAAGCCAGCTCATGGGCTACACAGAATATTAGAAATGGGTTAGAACAATATGTAAGAGATAGCCAATAAGAAGCCGGAACCAGCCGGGCCAGGCAGTGTTTGAAAGAATACAGTTTCCGTGTAATTATTTCTGGGTATAAACTAGCCATGCGGGCGGCCGGGTGCCGGGAACGCAGCCCTGCCGCTCCTATTTCAACACTCTCTACCATCCCATGTATACATAGCAGGTGTTCCTCTCTACCATCCCATGTACTTAGCACACAGAGCTCCTCACAACAGATTCCAAAAGACAGATGTTTCAATTTTCTTTTGTCAGAGGAACGAGATGTTTTTACGTCTATGACACCAGGACAGCACCTAAGACTTTGACACTTAAAATGATGTATCTTTGCCTTACAAAAACCACAAAAGCAATATTTAACTAACAATAACTTGGAAGAGGCAACATTAGATGCTTGAAAGTAATTCGCAGGACAGAATGTTCAATAGATTTCTACAGCCATGGGGGCGGCAACGTGGAAGAGCAGCTACCCTGAAAAGACATTTTGTGCAGGAAAAGTACAATGAGTTTGGGTGTCCAGAGTGCAATTAAGAATTAATTGCATAAGAACCATGACTCTCACAGCATGACTTTAGAAACAAATACTTATATTAATTAATTTAAAAAAAATGGGTACAAACTGCTGAGGCTGTATTTAGGACTTTGACTTGGGGCTTAGTGAGCAGGTTTAGTTACACTAAGCTATTGATTTAAAAATAACATTTAGAATATAATTAAAACAAAAATTTCAATAATAATATCTGCAGTAGTAACCATTAGAAGATAGCAAAACTAATTTTGTCAGGTAGCTAACACACTTCCAAGGCAAAGTGATGGTCAGTTTGGCAAATGGATGCAGTTGTCCACATCGATGTGATACAATTTTGCTTTTGCGTGGTGGGATTCATCAGACATTTTTCTGGGAGCATCGGATTAAATGGTGGGGAAAGGTCACACTAAAAGCCTGATGTCAGTAGTCAGAACATACTGAATCATTTGCCAAGCGAGTCCCAACACTCTCTGTAGCTTAGATAAAATGTGGGTGAGAACTGTAGGGACTTGCAAGCTAGGCACCCCTTGATAGGGAGGTTGTGGAAGTTCCCCTGAAGGAGAACTTACTTGTGTCTTTTATAATCTTTTTTTCCTTTTCTACTTTATGTGTGTGTGTGTGTATGTGTGTGTGTGTGTTTGTGTGTGTGTGTGCGCGCGCGCACACGTGGACGCATGCGGGTGCATCTGCAGGCGGTGACCAGAGCTTGTTGCTTGCTTGGGCCGCCTTCTTTTGTCCCGTTCTACTTCTGTTGTTGTTTTGGAACTCTCACTGACTCTAGAGCTCATCAGTTCCTCTAGATGAGCTGACTGGTGAGTCCTGAGGCTCTTCCCACTTCCCGGTCTTTTCTCTCCCCCGAACACCGATTGTGTGCACTCGTAAAAGTACAGCAGCTTCACTTGGGTATCAGTAATGAAGACCACGTCCTCAGGCTTGCCTGACAGGCCCTTCATCACAGAGCGACCTTTCCTGATTGCTTCTTGGCTATTAGGAGGAATGTTTACTCAGATGCCGACTAGGTGCAAAGCACTACGCAGAGCACTACCGCTCTAACAAGGTAAGAGTCCTACTTAATGTCTGTCCTTGGGGAGCTTCCAGACCATCTGCTTCCTGTGCTGTTGAAGAACACCCTGCTAATGGAGTAAAGAAAAAAGGCCCCAAATATCCCTGAGAAGCCACTCAAATATTTGATGTCTCATGATCAAAAATAGACTTTCACATGTATGACTTATATACGTGAGCTAGAGGGAGGCAGAGACAGAGCAAAGTTTGTGGCCGATGCACAAGTAGAGAGCACCACCCCCTGATTTATGGTAGGAAACATTAGGAAAGAGAAAACAGTCTCTATGAAATATGCTTCTACCTAGACTTTTCCTTCCCCAGCTTGTAATTAAACTAAGTTTATCTGTCTTGCTGCAGAAAAATTGAGGAGTACCTTCAAAGCTTTCTTTGTTAAAATGAAATGTAAACGTTTTGAAGCCCAAACCCATTTGGAAAATGCAAACATCTTAATTTGCTAAGAAAACTAATAATTATCCACACAGATTTTTTTTGCACCTAATCCCATGCATGTTTTACCATCCATATTAATATCAGTGTCTGTTAAGCATTCCACGCCAGGACATGTTGAGACATCTTCAGTCTCCCTCTCCCTCCGCCCACCTCGTCCTATTTGATCACTAAGTCTTATTGTCTCTACCCCTTCTCCTTTCCATTGTTTTGCTTCTATTATTCTTTTTATTTGAAGTCTCATTTCTCCTTCAGACCCCACCCACTGCTTCCTTGGTATTTCTCAGATTCTGGCAGCGAAGGCGCAGAGAGCAGCCTGTGTGATTTGCTGCTTGACGTGAGAACTAACACACTTCCATCTTTAATCAAGAACTCAAGCCTGGCCTCCGGCTCCCGGGGCCCGTCATTTGTTTGATGCCTCCACATGCTGTCCCATGACGCTTTCTTTACTTTCCAATCAACTTTGCAGTTACCGTGGATGTGATAGGCTCACCACGGGCTTTTCATGCTTACCTATCATTATTCTTAGTTCACTGGGGCCCCTCCCCAGCCGCTGTCCATTTCCCCTGTTAGTGCCTTCTTCTCTTTTCTTATCACATAGAGAGGCCATGTAAGAATAGTTGTCTGTGTGCTAGATTCTTTAATATACTAAACCGGCAACGGCACAGAGAAGATCACCGCGGCCCCTCCACAGGGATGGCACCGTTTTGAAGCATCACGTATTTTTTCTTTTCCCAGAAAATTTAAGGTTGTAGTGGAACATAAGCATTTGTGCATTGTTGATAAAGGCTAGACTAGTACAACTGGAGAGAAATTTAGTCTTTGTCCACATTTAATGATGTGTCTCTTTAACTCGAAATCTATCATGGCAATATATTCTAAGGAAAACATGGTAAAAGTTATGGCTGTACTAAATGCATTTTAGCTTCCCCGTTTCTAAGGAGCACAATAAATGCTTTTATATGTTCTAAAGTTAAAAAGTATTTGTTTGGTAAAGATGAGGGCCGCATCTGGTGGTAGGAAAATCACCGAGTTAGCGACTAGCGAGGAAAGGCCATCAAAGAGCAGAAAGATCTGGCAGGCCACCCTCTCAAGTCACTGAGGGGCTCCCGTCTGAGGTTAACAGGAATCGCACCTGTGGAGGTTTCAAAGAGGATGGTCCCCAAGGGAGTGGCTCTATCAGGCGGTGTGGTTTTGTTGGAGTGGGTGTGACCTTGTTGGAGGAAGAGTGTCACTGCTGCAGCGGGCTTGGAGGTTTCCTATGCTCAGGAGACCGCCCAGTGAGTCAGTTGACTTCCTGTTGCCAACCAGTTAAGATGTAGAAAACTTGGCTCCTTCTCTGGCACCCATGTCTGCCGGTGCGCCAGCATGAAACACCGTATAAGCCATGTAACTAAGTGTGCCTTGCACTTTATGTATTATATATACATTTCATTATGTTTTAGATTAAGTGAAATAATTATGTCTATTTCTTCATCCCTTCCCCTCTCTGTTGGAATGTAGGATTCATGAAAGCAGGTCTTGATTGGTCTTGTTCCATGGTGTAGCTCAAGCCTCCAAAGCAATCTGGTGAATGCTCAACAAATCCTTGTTGAAGCCATACTGCACATCCACTAGGAAAACAGTAGTGCGTTGCTTACATTCTACTGACTTAACGAACATCTCTAATGCATACAGATAGCGGTTCCCATGCTTCCCTGACAGGCGCTGTCTATGCTGTCTATGGTGGGTGAGTAAGGTTATACAACAAAGCCAAAAAAAAAAAATCAGCTATGCACATGCATAGGAATTCTGAAATGTAATACTGAGGGACACAGTGGCTTCCAAGTCACAGTGGTGTAGGGAACGAGAGTATGTCAGTCTCGGTCACCATTCTGTCTGTGATTGGCATTGACTCTACAATGGCTTCTAAGAACTTCCCGAGGAAGAGGTTAGTGTTCTCTGCAAACTGTGTAACCAACGAACTCGGGGCAGTACCTGCCTACAACGCCAAGAACAAAAATCACTTCAGTAGATAAGAACACTTTTTATTCTTTATTTCATTTTTAAAGTTGTATGTGTATAGGTGTATAGACTGTTCTGAAATGTACTGTTGTGGACTGTTGTGTCTTTGGTGCCTGAAGAGGACAGAAGAGAGTGTTAGATTTCCTGGGACTGTTGCAGACATCCTATGTTGCTGGAAATCAAACCCAGTTCTCCTGGAAGAACAATCAGTCCTCTGAACTACTGAGCCATCTCTCCATCCTGGACTCGCTCTTGAAAGAGAGATTCATACAGCCAATCAGAGATGCGATCTATTTTGTTTTTCATCTGCTTTGAAGGGGATGCTCACCTCTGCATTGCCGTGTGCAAACACAGGGGATCCAATGCTGTTCTCTGGGATTATTTGGTTCTCGAATTCCTCCAGGGTGTCCTCGCCACTCTCAAAGGCAGCTTCTTGTACCAATGGGAAAAGGAAGACGCTGAGATGCAATTTTATCTCCCAACTGAACTTGATTAAATGAGAACTGTTCTAATCAAAAGTGTGAATCCGGGGGCAGGGGCAGTGCGATACTGGTAACAGGTTTGAGAGTACTGGGAAGAACGGAGGAAGAAAAGATAAAGTCAACATAGACAAAGAATCCGGCAGGAAGGGAATGGTAGTGAAGCTTATTAAGGCAGAAAATTAGGTGAACAAATTGCCTCACAGACAGCCAAGTGTTAGGCTTATTGCTAGACTGGCAGCGGAAGTGGAAGGAAGCTTTTTGAAAACATTATTTTTATTATTTTAATAATTTATGTAGGAATCATAGTAGCTGCAATCTGTTAGCCAGGAACAATTGCCAGCTGGTATCATCCTGGAGTAGCTATAGAAGGCCGAGCGCAAATATGTTTTTCCTTTCACCTGAAGAGCATTCAGCTTTAGAAAGTTTCAATTCATTTTCTCCAGAATTTGGCGTCTGCCCTCGTAGATAAGGAAGCCTGTTTATTGCATGATTTAAGAGCTTCGATTGGGTTCACAACGATTTCTACTGTGGCACTAGAGAGATCACACCTGGGACAGAAAGGGTGTTTACCCAACCACAGTTACCTATTGTTGGAAACGGATTCCTGAGCACACACCTGAATTATCTCTGCAATTGTCCTGAGTCTATGTATTGTTTTTCTTCCAGGTACCTCAAAGAAGTGGTGGCACCCCATCAGTTATTCTAGTGAAAGCAAAAACAACAACCAAAAAGGTTTTGGAGGATTATAATGTTTGTGCACACAGTTATGAGGGCATACATACGGACACACGCGTGACCAGCCACACAGCTGTTGAACACTCTTATGAGGGCATACGTACTCATGGACACACGCGTGACCAGCCACACAGCTGTTGAACACTTATGAGGGCATACACACTCATGGACACACACGTTACCAGCCACACAGCTGTTGAACACTTATGAGGGCATACACACTCATGGACACACACGTGACCAGCCACACAGCTGTTACGTTTTCCAGTGCTTTCTTCTGAAATTTTCACACATGTCCTGCTTTAATAACAACACCATCGATTTATGATTGGCACCGTCTTTCCCTTGTTTATCTGGAAGCTATAACTAGACACCATAACATTGCAGGGTAGGAAATTGCTCTGTTTTGCCTAGCGTGCCATGGGGAGAGGGAAAATAACTTAATTGTTCTGTAGCAATTTTGTTGTCTCTTCCTGCCTCCTTCCTCAGAGGGTCTCAAGAGGAAATTATGAGCATTACGAGCTGTGTTGTTGATGATCCATGGGTTTCTTCACTGGAGATTTGCATGGATTTCAGGGTATTACAAGCTTCTAATTTTGACTTTACTTTTGCCTGACTTTTCTTGGTTCAGTTTCCTCATCGCTGAAATGAGAGATTACCCACTTGGGTATAAAGACTCTACTTAGCTGTGAGGAATAAAGCCATAGTCTAGAAAACATGGTATTTCTCCAATAAAATAGCATTCAAAGGCATAATGACCTTTTACCTGAAGTGAACTATTACCGTGTGTGTGTGCTCTTGTGTGTTTGTGCATGTGGAGGCCAGGGGACAGCTTGGGATGTTCTCCTCAAGTATCGTCCAGTTATTATTTGAGACAGAGACTATCACTGGCCTGGAACTTGCCGAGGAGGCTAAGCAGGCAGGGCAGCCGAGTTCTAGAGATCTGTTTATCTCTTGTCTCTGCTTCCCTAGCAGAGACACCGAGATTACAAGCACTGAGCATCACATCCTTCCAGCTTTCAAAAAAAAATTATAGCTCTGGAAATTGAAACCCAGGAACTTGTGTTATCATCCTAGCCTTAAAAAAAACAAAGCAAAAACAAACAGAAAACCCTGTGCCAACTTGGTGCATTTAGGAAATATTTTCTGAGTTTATTGTGTTCTTCTTTAGAAGACAAAGGAGAGTAGTGTGGTGTCATTAAGAGGATTCCAAACTTGCGTGAGAGAAGATAGAGCCCAGAAAGCTGTAGAGAAGCCGACTCATTTTACCCAATACCTTTCTTAGGGATGCAGACCTCCACAGCATCAAGAATGGTAGGGTATGGGTGGCAATTGTTAGAAGTTGAAAATGAGTGGAAGCAGAGGTGGGAAGAACCCCAGCTGTCTAGAACAATAAAAAACAAAACCTCCAATGAGCTGTGTTAGCATTCCCAAAAGAAATCTGGATTTTAACAGGTGGTTGCACACGCAGGCACGGCAAAAGAGGCCAGTGCAGTGCTCAGGAAGAAATAAGACAGGTAGAAAGGCGCGCTGCTGTGAAAGTGTGGGATACCACACCTGGTGGAGATGTCTGGCTGGTAACTAGGAGGGCCACGGTTAGCCTAGGCCAGGAATTTACACCGATTGCCCCAAATTTCAACACAACCACTCTAGCAGGTCCAGGCACCGTGGGTCAGATCCTCTAGTATGATGTGAACTAGTTGGCGTATCCATTCATTATCTGAAAATTGTAATTGGATTCTGGGGTAATTTCAAAATGTACACTTCTGAAAAAAAAACCGAAGCTTTTAAAAACATCTGGGGACCGAGGAAGACTCCACTGTAAAATAGAGGCGAGGAGAGTTGGTGCTACGCTTCAACTGGGAAAGGTTAGACCCTATCGTTAAAGAGCTCACTGGGTGGTAGCAGAATGAATTTTAGGAGGTGACCCTTAAACTGCATTTATTACCTGCGTGGCTGCGTGCTGGACTGGCCTCGTGGGGGAAGAAATGAAGTATGCACCAGACACAGTGCCCTTTACATAGCAGGCGTTTAATGGTTGCTGGTTGAATAAAGTTGTGGCGTTGGACCTGCTAAGTTAATAGTTAAGGAAGGATTGGAACAAACTTGAACACTCAGTTTGAATGTCTTGGGGAGGCAGTAAATGAAGCCTGGAGTCATTCTCATGCTGAGGAGGGACAAGAAACCCCTGTCTCTGTGGGACTTCCTGCCATAGGGGTGTTATTCCTGCTAACAAGACCAAGAAGGTTTCCGTCCACTCTCATACTGAGAAAGCTGCCAGTGTTGCCATTTAGAGGAATCAGATCATCGCTAACAACGCCCTCCGTGGGGCCTGTTCTCGCTTTTTTTTGTCAGATCTCCCGGCTCCAGGCTGAAAGGATTCCCACCCCCAGCTACCTCGCGAGCCCCGCAGAGCCGCGGACTCCTCCCCTGGAAACTCCTCCGGGGTTGAGGAAGGCTTTGGCGCATGCTCCGTACCTAGGGCAGGTTTTTTTGCTGCGGGTAGCAGGGTTCCTGTCACACCGGCTGGCGGGTTGTGGCGGTGCCAGCCCGCGTGAGCGAGTGTGTGCGCGTTGCCTGCGCCTGCCTGGGCGGGCAGACCCGGAGCAGTAGTGCGATTCGCCCGGGAGGCGGCTCCGCAGAGGCGTCTTTCTCGCCGACGCCGTGAGGCGGCTTTGCAAACTTGCAGCGGGCTCTGGGCAGCCGAGGACCCGCCGGGGAAGGTGCGGGGCGCGGTGCACACGGAGGGCTGGGGCTGCGGGACCGGGCCGCGCCTTTGCCCTTGGCCGGCGCCTTGGCGAGCTTCCTGCAGCCCCGGTGCTCGCTGCCGCCTGCAGCAGCCCGGGGCAGGTCCAGGACCCGAACCCCGCGCTCCAGCGCCTGAGCGTCTGCCAGCCGGCGGCGGGATGTTCCGTGTCGCCTGAGAGCGCCGCGTCCGGGCGCAAGAGGAGCCGGCTCGAGCCAGGCGCCCCGGGAGTCGCGAGAAGCCCTACGCCGCCGCCGGCGCCCGTCTTCCCGGCTCCGCTCGTAGGCCCCGGCTCCGCAAGCCCCGGAGTGCGGCGGGGCAGCCAGCCAGCCGCGCTCTTCGGTGGCAGGGGCATGGAGGAGCGGCGGGCTCCGAGCCGCGCCCCGGAGTCCCTGAAACTTCCGAGCAGGCGCCCAATCGCGCCTCTGCCGCCGCCACCACCGCCACCTCACCTGCCGGCTTGAGAGCGGGACCATGGATGAAAGGTTCAACAAGTGGCTGCTGACGCCGGTGCTCACTCTCCTCTTCGTGGTCATCATGTACCAGTACGTGTCCCCTTCCTGCACCAGCTCCTGCACCAACTTCGGGGAGCAGCCCCGTGTCGGGGAGGCCCGCCCGCCCGCCGCTCCGAGTCCTGCTCGACGGGCTCAGGCGCCCCCCGATGAGTGGGAGCGGCGGCCCCAGCTGCCTCCACCACCCCGGGGACCCCCTGAGGGGCCTCAAGGGGTCGCGGCTCCAGAGGATGAGGATGAGGATCCCGGGGACCCTGGGGAAGAAGAGGAGGAAGAGGAGGAGGAGCCCGATCCCGAGGCGCCCGAAAACGGCTCCTTGCCCCGGTTCGTGCCGCGCTTCAACTTCACTCTGAAGGACCTGACCCGCTTCGTGGACTTCAACATCAAAGGGCGCGACGTGATAGTGTTTCTACACATCCAGAAGACCGGGGGCACCACGTTCGGCCGGCACCTGGTGAAGAATATTCGCCTGGAGCAGCCCTGTAGCTGCAAAGCTGGCCAGAAAAAGTGCACCTGCCACCGGCCGGGAAAGAAGGAGACCTGGCTCTTCTCCCGCTTCTCCACCGGCTGGAGCTGCGGGCTGCATGCCGACTGGACCGAGCTCACCAACTGCGTGCCGGCCATCATGGAGAAGAAGGATTGTCCCCGCAACCATAGCCACACCAGGTACCGTACTTGTCCCATATGGCTGCTGTCTATTACCTGAGACTCCCCTTCCCCGCCCCCAGTCCCGAACCCGCCAGTCCCTTTGCTGTTTGTTTCCTTTGCTGTTTGGCAGCGGTTTCCAGAGAGTGGGACAGAGGATTTGGGTGAAGGGTAAAGACGCCTGGATACCGCAGGGATCTTGAGCTGGTTCCTTCCCCATGCTCCATTGCTTCTTGCCATCCTCTGTCACCTTCAGACGTGTCCAGAGCCATCCCGGTGTGCGTTTTGCCCAGTGCCTAGCACTCTGATGTGATGTGGAGCGGGCATCCCAGAATAGCTATGGAATAGCCAGGGTGTCCAAGGTCCGGGTTGGACCAGCGAGGTCGAATTGTGAACTTAAATTATATGGTGGAAACCCGAAGCAAAGGCGAGCAGGGAGGGCAGACACAAAGCATGAGTTTTTCAGGAATGGGGAAGCTGGAGTATACAATCCCCTCATAAGTGGCTCGTGGTGGCTGCTTGCCAGCTCAGAAAACAATCTCTTATGATGCCGTTTTGGAGATACACGTGCAAATATGCGCTCCGCTGTGATAACCCTAATTCTGGAGATGGTCTTTGTTGCTGGGCAGTGCCAGGATTTGGGCTCATGCTGTTCTGAGCAAGATTTCTACTCTTCCCCTTAAGCCGTTCCAACAGCTCATCCCACCATTCTTTGTTAAATGCCTACTGTGTGCCTGGGCGTGTGCCCAGTGGATACAAAGACTGAGCCCTTTGCTGTCAAGAGGGAATGCTAGCCGCTAGCACAGGAAGGCAGCTGAGGGTTGGGAAAGTTTGCAAGCTTAGCTGCCACCCTTTGAGCAATGCCCAGGGTTAAGAATATGGTCAGCTGCTCTTCTGCCCAGTGCTGTCTGGACATTTGTCTGACGTGCTCAAGGGAATAAAATACTGCAAGTTCAGAACACTGGCTTATTGAAGTTTTGAATCTCAAAGGTTTCAAACAATTTGGTGTAAGGAAGCAGGAAATGAAACACTCAGCTAGATGTGTGGCTCTCAGATAGCTTTTTGCATTTGACATTATGGGAAAGCTTCATTTACAGGAAGCTACCCAGATTTTGAAATTTGCCACTACTGAAGCATCTAATTCCACTTCATTTTTCCCCAGAATGAGTGTTCTTGCATCATGGTATTTATTTTTTAATTTTACTCTTGCAGTTTATTAAATACTGTCCTTGATGTTCCTTTTTGTTTGACGGTGGCCCTCTCCTTGTAGTTTGTCTGAAGGACTTTGCACCTGTAAATATTTTAATAGTGCATTATTTTAGAGCCTGCCATTGTGTTTTAGCTTAAAACTTTTAAAGTATTACATTTGCTCTTCCTACCGCAGAGCACAGTTACTTCAGTGAGATTGTCTCTGCTCCGCGTCATTCCGCGGTGTGCCCTTTTAGTTTAGATAATACAGATTCCCGGTTGGTCCCAAAGAGTTTGTGAGCCGGTTTCGTTGCTTCCATTCCAGTAAAACTGAGTCTTTTATGATCACATCAAATCCTCTGGTGACTTTCAGTGAGTGTTAGTATTTAAAAACAAAACAACATCCTGGTGGATAGATCCGTGAAGATGAGAAATACGAAGTCACTGGGTTTCACTGAGTAAAGAGACGGTCCTGCTGTTAGTGATCCACGCAGGCCACACGTTGTGAGGTCTTCCCTTCTAGAGGAGATGCACCCCATGTCTCTACTTCCCTGCAGGAAAATTCCACCTTGACCGTGTAAACATATGCTTTCTATCAAAAGCAAATGACATTCTCAGATTAGCAATGGATCAAAAACATTCATTTCTTTTTGCACCAGAAGTTATCAGATGATCAATTATGTTGTACCAATTTGTTTTTCTCTAATTTTTTAATGTGATATTTTATGTTGCATTGTAGAACCTTCTTATTTCTTCCCCCCTCCCTCTCCTTCTCCCCAGTGAGTCTCTTTTCTCCATAGCTACTGTAGGAAGGAATATCTGTGATATATGTGAAGGGCCCTGCATCAAAAGCTATAGGGGAGGAATTGAAGAGACGTTAATAGTAGCATCTTGCTAGCAGAGAAGACTGAATTAGTTGTCTGTCATTGTAATGCCTGTGTACAGCATTCTACAGTCAACAAGATCAGCCTGGATAATGGAGGCTACATTTCCACAATGCAAAATGGCAGATAATCTATTGGCGCATAATGGGAACAAGGTTCTACTTCAAATAGGGCTGACTCTAAGCAAAATTGAGAAGGCGCTCCTGTTGGTTTTATTTCCCTAGGCTCTCTGCTCCTGGTCCCCTGTTGGCAGCTCCTCCCATTTCTCTTAAGGATCAATGCCCTTGTAGATCACATAATTGGTAAATGCAAGACTCTGGAGCTTGAAGAACATGGATCTTGAATGATGTGTGTACTAAGAGTAAATTACTCTTTTCAGAGCCCGAGTCTCACATTCTCCCCACTTTATAATGTAAACAAAATTAGGATGCTCCATATAGGTGTTTTGAGAACTAAATGAGCTAATCAATGGAACATGCTTTGCATAGTATATATACAGAGTACAACATGCTGGTATATAATACTTAATATTCAATAGCTGTGTGTGTGGTAAGTGGATAGTGAGAGAGGAGGGACACTCGGGCTAGAGACAGAAGAGAGAAAGCCAACCCCGAGAGAACATGGGGGAATTGAAGGATGCTTCATACGGATTTCGGAGGCTCAGGAAGGGGCACGACCTCGCGATATCACAAAGGTGAACTTTGACTACAGACAGTGGTTGAGATGAGATTGGAAACCAACAGAAAAATGACTTGTCTATATCACTATTTTAATAACCATTTTCCAAGGATTCCTTCTTTTGTGTGTGGTGTTTTTTTCCTCTCACTAGTTTCTCAGTAGGTCGTCCTATCTCACTGTCTTCTCTGTGTTCTTTAAAAAATTGAGAGAGAGAGAGAGAGGGGGCGCTAGTTGTTGGGGGGGGCTAAGCATTTGGGCATATGCATGCCTTGGAGCGCTTGGGGAGGTCAGAGGACAACCTCACGTGTCCTTGTCCTCCACCTTGCTTGAGGCCCGTATCTTGATAGCAGATGTTTATACCAGGCTAAAGAGGCTGTGAGTTATTGAAGACTCTCCTGTCTCTGCCTTCCATCTTACCCCGGGAAAACTGGAACTACAGCCATGGTGTTTGGGTTCTGAACGAAGCCCTCATGCTTATGTGGTGAACCCTTTGCCACTGAGCCTTCTCCCCAGCCTGGGTCCCTTTATTTTATGTTTTCTCCACTTTCTATAACCCAATCTTTAGGGAAATTCTTTTTACCAATATTGAGTGCGGATGGAATCATAATATTTTATAGTAAAATAAAAAAGATAAAAACCACTGAAGAGAAAACTAATCTCCACAATTTTGATGAACATGCTAACACTAAAAAGGTGAGCTGGGCGATGGTGGCGCACGCCTTTAATCCCAGCACTCGGGAGGCAGAGGCAGGCGGATCTCTGTGAGTTCGAGACCAGCCTGGTCTACAGAGCTAGTTCCAGGACAGGCTCCAAAGCCACAGAGAAATCCTGTCTCGAAAAACCAAAAAAATAAAATAAAATAAAAAGGTGAGATGATGTTACTGATGCTTCCCTTGGGAATTCATATCTTTGTGTGGCCATTGTATTCCATGTCCTAACTTCTGTGACTTCTCTGATTATATATCATGGTGACAAGTGTCTTAATTACCTACCTCTAGTATGTCAGGTGCTCTGATATTAATGGGAACGCGTTTTGAACAGGGCTGATCTTGTGTGAGCCGGCCTGTTAGGAAAGGTAGCTTTAACCTGGGTGAGCGGGTATCATCGTCTTTCTCACACAATGCTAGAAGATACTCTTGCATAGCCTTCTGTAGGATGAGGAGGGGATTTTTTTTTCCCATTTTGACTCACGTTCCATTGATCCTATTGGGATGGCTGATTTCCTGTGGATTTGGTACTACACAGGACTCTGTGCTGCTAGTGATATAAACCTACTTCTAGTGGGGCCTGCTGACTTACGTAAGTATACAACAGAGCAGGAGAGTGGAGGCGGTTTCAGCTAAGACTGGAGACATGGGCTCCTTCTCCCCACATTCCTGTGCCTGTCTGTTCTAGAAGGGACCTTAGCACATGAGACGGGAAGATGACTTTCATGTCTCAGTACTGCAGAGGGAAACAGGGAAGCAGGCCTTCACTGTGCTCCCATTTGTAATCTTAGAGAGATGAACTCAGGTTAATTTCAGGGTGATGCTTGTGTCTTTTTTAGGCACTGTGGTCAGGATGATGAGGTTCTTTGACTCACTTTGTTGTGTGTGTGTGTGTGTGTGTGTGTGTGAGAAAGAGAGAGAGAGAGAGAGAGAGAGAGAGAGAGAGAGAGAGAGAGGGGCTAGGACAGATGCCGTTTGGACTCTAGGACCTTCAACTGTGTCAAGTACAGCTGCTAATAAATGAGAGAGAAATGAGCCTCCAGCCATCTTCTTTGCATGCTACTGAAGAAATGCTTTTAAGTAAATGTTAATTTGTCTTGATTAATATCTGATTGATATATCTTTATTGATAACTGAAAGCTATATTCACAGTCACTGAAGGCATTGGTAATTACTGTGAACATGGAAAAAATAAGGATAAAGATCAAAGTTGCCGTCAGTACTCAAAAGAAGACGTGGAACCAGGTTGAGATTTGTGGGGTTTCAACTTGAGAACGAGCCTCACAAAACGTGAAGCTGTCTCCAGTCAGTGTGAACTCTTCTGTGAGGTGGAGTGGCCCTCAGCAGCAGGGACTGTAGTGGTGTCCGACTCACCATTGACGAAGATGAAACTCCTTCCTGAGAAAAGACAGCCTGGATGGCCTTTTACTGGAAGAATCCCGAGTCAATCGAAGCTGAATTCAAGGCGCCTTCTCCCAACCCTAGCATGTGAACAGAAAGAACAGCCAAGATCATACATGAATCAGCTCTCTCTCTAGCATTCATAAATATTTCTACAGGGAAACTTCGGTAGAGTACAACCAGGGAGAAGAGATTGCTCTGCTCTGCACATTCCGAGCTCAAAGCAACGGGACCTTGTAATGACATTGTTTCCTTAACAAATACTGAAAGATAAGATGAGAAGACACAACACAACTCATCCTTCAACAATCAAACAAACAAATAGAACTGCTTTGAAGCCTCAAGCCACTTTGCCTTTAGACAGCACACTAAAATATATGATTCTAGACCGTTGTAGCCTGTGCTGCAATAGAAATCAGTTTACCCTCTCTTGTAGTTAAAAATGCCAGGCTGCCAAGGTTAACTTTTTCCCACGAGGTTTGTGTGCAGCTTAACACTAAAGAGATACGGTTTGTTCTGTCGACACGCTGCATCTGCTTACTTGCTCGTGACAAGCAAGGTCTCTCAAAGTATCACGTCTGCTTCAAACCACCAATATTTCTGTGAGTCAGGAAGAGGTTAAATGCATTTGGGTTTCTAAATAGTGAAGGTGTTTAATCCTAACAAATGATGCATTCTACTACCTTCTTGTGCTGGTTACTCGGGGTGGGGGGACGGAGCCTTAGAGAGACAGAATTTAGAGAAACAGAATTTTAGGGAAACAGAAATGTTCGATAATTAGAAACCAGGTAAATTTAGCCAACAATGTGGTTTTGCTTAGCCTCAGACTCTTCTATGATTCCCCAAAGCTAATTATTATCTTCACGTTGACTAAAGACAATCAGAGTCTTAGGGCATTTGAAAACTACTTTTGCTTGATAATGGATTAATAGTTTGAGACTGTCAAACCCTAACATACTTTAAGAGTTACAAAATGTATTATTGGGTAGGACTAATATGACATTAACTGAATAGGGAACTCTTATTTATATATTTTATAATAATCCATTACCTTGTGTCAGAATTTGCTGGATGTTGGCTATCATGGATAAATTCTCTGTTGATTTTATTTGGCTAATGGTACTTTATATCACTTATAGCTGAGCATTTAACAATATGTTGAGAAATGTACTCAAATGTTGTTATCTTAGAGAGCGTTCTTGGTTTTTAATCTGCCTGTGGTACATACCGTTGCTCTGTAAAACACGCATGAAGTGCTTAGCACAGAGATTGACCCATAGACGATGCTCAGTAAATGCCTGCTTTTAGATTGCCTTTAATAATTATAGCGTAATTGACAAGATTGTGGCGCTTTAGAAAATTATTGGACACTTCCCTTCATGACTGTTATTTTGGGTGTAAATTCAACTTCTTAGCAGTTGAGATCCACCACAAACAAGGCACTACATCTGATTTTATCCAAGAGAAAAGAAAAAGTAAAAAAGGTAAGGTTTATTGTATTATATCAATAAGATTCTCTTCTTAGAATAAAAGATATCAGCTGTTCTTTTCGGAATACACAGATACATTAAATTTTGGAAAGGTTATTTTATTATACATTTTTAACATAGAAAAAATATCAGATTGAGCTGAGGGGATGGGTGGAGGACAGAAGTCTACATCATCTTAGGCATATTTGGACTTATGGTTACTACTGGTAAACCAGATGGCAGAGTTTGAATTGGATCGGTCTGGTTGGAAAATGTGATGTTGGGGGCCGACCGAAGAGATAATGAGTTAGGTAAACACCCCCAAGAGAAATTGGAGGAATCCCATGGAAACTTCATAGTGACAGAAAACAATGCTGTCCCCTGATTTCTGAATATAATTAAAACTGAAGAGTTGGATTCCAAAGTCAAACTCTGGGGATTTTAGGCTCACTCAGTCTCTTGTTATGGGACCTTGGGTTTTCAGTCCCTTGCTCTGTGTCTGTTTCCTTTGTGGGAAAGGAGCGTGGCAAGAGTATTATAACTTACATTATAATCTAGGCATTAGCAACCTATGTGGTGTCTGTAGAGAAGAGTTAGGAAGTCATATATACGGTTAGCCATTATGGTCTCTTGGGACTTGTCATATGCAGACAGCCTGTACCGGGAAAATGTAAGATAGAAGCTATGCTCTCCTTTTGGAATCTAAATAATACAGAAGTTAACAGATAAACTGTAGTACAAAAGAAATGGCTGTAGAAGATAAAAAGTAAATGTTGACTCATTTGGTACTAGGGACACTCAGTGGGTACTTAGTTAAATGGAAAAGTGAAGTATTTTCCCCCAAGCATACTGTTTTTTTTTCTAATGGGAAATTAATGAAACAGCAATAAAATGTTTAAACATACACAATTAAATTCATACATGAAAAAGTCCTGCAGTGAAATTGAATTAGTTGCCTGTGGCACATAAATATTTTTAGTTCACTGCTATTATTAATATCTACACATGCTTTTATTGGTAAGTACTGTCGTTTGTTTTAAGAACCCTTCATCTAGCACTGTGGATTTATGTTGGGCTGTGCATTCGAATTTCTTTATAATCACAGGATGTCACGAATGTCAATCACCTTGACTTCCCTGGTATTTATTCATTAGATTTACAGAGCATTCTTCCAAAGAATTCAAGACTCTGGGTGTGTAGTTACAAACCTGTCTGATGGACCACAATTAGAAACCTGCAGGATTTTTGCGGTTTATGTCTATAGTGAAAGCCGATGTAGGAAGAAGAGCAAACTCGGTCTTAAACACTTAGATTGTAATGTGCGGATGGCAGTCTGAGGAGAAGACTCCTATATTTCAGTAAAGAGCATGTGAGGGAGGAGAAAACAGAGTGGTGGTGTGGACTGTCAGTTTCGACAGAGGAGAAGAAAGACCAAAGTGACCGAGGTGAATGAACCCAAAGAGAACTGAACCAGAAGGGGGCAACGCTGAATGGAGAAGACAGAACTTGGTTATGCAGGCAGTGGCTCGGTCTCCTTTGTGTGTTTGAAAGATGCTTTCGGCCACCCGACAGGCTGTCTGTTTTGGAGAAGAAGTATATTGAATGTTGCTGCTATGTATTTACTAACAAATGCCTTCTCTTTTGTGGCATGCTGCAGTCTTTTTCTGGTTTTATTAGCGTGGGTTCTGGCACCGATTGGGATTTGAAAGGCGTATGTCATAGAGGTACAGACTGGGATAAGAAAACAGACGTTGGATCTCCAGGTGCCTTTTAATAAGGATGGGAGACCGTTAGTCCAACTGGATAGCAACTGGATAGGAAGAAGCAATGGGGAAGACTGATATTATTGTATCTATTGTATGCTGGTGGCTAACAGGAGATACTGTCTCAGTTGCGGAAACCCAAGAAGAGGTATGTTGATAAGAACTGTTTGTGGAAATCTCCTTCAGCTGCAACTGTGGACCTAATTGAGGCAGAGAGAAAGAAGAGTTGGGAGGATATGTCCTGACTACTTCCTCCTCTTAACTGTCTGTCTGTTTCCATCGTCTTCCACTGAGTGCCTCTCTTTGGAAGCTAACAGGCAGGGAACCAGTTAGTTGATCTATTTCGTGGACTCCAGTGAGACGGAGCAGGATGGAAGTAAACTCTGAGTTGCAGGGATGGAACGGCTGAATCTGGAGGGCGACGGACACAGTGCCAAATAGTTGGAGGCTTCTTCACCATTTTATGGATGCCCCTGTTCTTGTCAACAAATGAGAGGGGGAACAGAAAACTGTATTGCAGAAGATTCTTCTCTGCACAGAATGTAGTATTGACCTAAAGAACGGCGAAAGTAGAAAAGGATTCTTCCAGAAAGGAAAGTCACTATAGGGACATTGGCTGCATCAAAAAAATGGATGTTTGTCACCAGACTGCACCTGAGCCAGCTGGTTAATAGTGACAGATTTGGGCTGTTAGATCCGTGTTAGGGCGCACAGTAGACGATGCATATTTTATATCACATCTATGTGCAGCATCTTATATATTTGGAGTTATAGAGCAATATTAGTTAAAGCGTGACAAGCGTTGTGCCAAAGTGACTGTAGTCTGCAAAATCGTGTTTATGAGATTGAATGCTCACTGTTGCTTAGACCGTGTCACAAACATTAAGAATCTTCAGAGTAACATTTATGAGCAATATTTCTATGAAACTCTAGAGAGAGAAAGAGAAAGAGAGAGAAGGGGAAGGGGAGGAGAAGAGGAAGAAGTGGAGAGAGAAGTAGAAATAGTATCATTTGAAATTATCTAAATGTATTTACTTTTAATTTTGAAAGACTTTTGAAATATAGCTATATGTATTTGCAGAAGGCTTGGTATTCTTTAAAGTATACATGCCAGATATTTCTATGCAGAATATTGTAACGTATTTATATTTATGTGGGAGTAGCTATGGGTAAAGTCCAAAACACTTGGAAGTGTCCCGTGAAATGGGACAAAAGATACTTGAAGGAAGGAAGAGGGCTGAGGATGGTCATGTGACATGAAGGGTGAAAAGGTGAATACTAGGGGTGGGAGGGCACCTACAGGGATGGAGCTGGGCATATGATTGTGTGTGTATGTGTGTGTGTGTATGAGTGTGAGTGAGTGTGTGTGAGTATGTGTGTGAGTATGTGTGAGTGTAGGATTGTGTATGTGAGTGAGTGCATTGAGCGTGTTGAGTGTGTGAGAGTATGTGTGAGTATTGAGTGAGTGTGTGTTGAGTGTGTGTGAGTGTGTGATATCAACTAAAGCTAACTAAGTAAGAAATGCGATTACGGAAACCTGTTACTTTGTATTCTAATTAAAAAATAAAATTATCCTAGCATTAAATGCTGGAAGGTTTTTTAAAGAAAATTAGTAGGCACAAGAAACAAAAAAGCATATACTTACTGCTTTGCTCTGAGAGTCAGATGCTGCGAGTTAACTGTTGCTGTTTATAGGTGGCAAACCAATACCCAATGAAATATCCATACATCCCCACTGGGACCCATGTTGTTCTCCTAGCCACAGGAAGGGATGATGGGTCGTCCATGGAGAGCGGATCTATTATTCCTCTGTTTACCCATCCCCTTGTGTTCTCTCTAGTTCATTGCTTTATGACGCAGCTAAGTCTGAGCAAACTGGAAATAAGATCGTGCTCAGGCCTTTGTTACTGTGTGAAGCTTCTGATCGTGATAGAATTGCCTTGAGAAGCAGCTTGTGCTGGCTAAGTACCTTGTTGAGCTGGATTTAAGTCCAGCTATTTAAAAGGTCTGAGGGCTTGCGGGGCGGGGGGAGTGGAGCAGGAAAGTACCGAAAGAGGCTACTGGAAATGGGGGAGCATCTTGGGGTTAGGAAATCTCCCAGGAATCTATAAGGATGATCCCAACTAAGACCAGCAGATTCTAGCAATAGCAGATACATAACCCGAACTGGCCATCCGGACAGAATAAACGTATATTTTGGCAGACTTCTATTAATGATCGAAGACCAAAGCTAAAAGTCTGTATAAATGGCACTTTTATTGAAGGCTTATTAGACACAGGTGCGGATGTAAGTATCATTACTCCAGAATCTTGGCATCCGAATTGGCCTCTTCAAGAGGTAGATGTTCAGTTTCTGGGAATTGGAACCCTATCTCGTGTAAAACAAAGCACAAGATGGGTTGAATGCATAGGGCCCGAAGGGCAAATAGGAAGACTAAGGCCATATATAGCCAATATTGCCATAAATTTATGGGGCC